>NC_138977.1:217059603-217491426 GCF_964341445.2 Mesoplodon mirus
CCATGTTTGACTTTTTCTTCAATGATAGACATGCCCTTTCCCCATAAATAACCTTTCCTTTCAGAACAGAAGTTAAACAAACTAAATAAGAGCTGGCATTCTTTAGACCACATCATCACCTTCTAAAGGGAGCTGGAGCCTGCTAAGGCAGCCTGAGGGGAGTTAAAACAAGGAAAGGCTAAACAGGGCCAGCCCACTTCAAAGCAGCCCCTCCTACGGGAAGTCCAAACCAAGGACCTGGGGTTCCTAATAACACTGAATTTCTTGCAGTTTCTGGCACATACCATGTTTCCTTCACTGTGCCTTTGCTCATGCTGTCCCCTCCACCAGGAAAACACCGCCCCTTGCCCTACTTTACCAGAATGACTGTCCCAACCCTCAAAACTAAACTCAACTCCCATCCTCTCCAGGAAGGCTTCCAGAAGCCGCCTTCTTCCCCAAGCCGCCTTCTTCCTCCCTGCCAGAATGAGCCTAGTACACCTCCCATATTCCATGGAAATTACTGCTTTTCTGTGTCCGTTTCCTCCAGTTAGGGAAGAGACTGTGCCTTATTTATGACTACCATTTACTGAGCGATGACTGCTTTCCATACATTATCTCATTTAATCCTAAAAACAATCCTATGACATGGATATTCTCAGCCCCATTTTTGCATATGAGGAAAAAGTCTTAGAGCAGGTATCTTCTCTAAGCTAATAAGGAATAGATAAAAGATTTAACTTAGATACGATACCAAAGCCTAGTGGTACATGTAACCACTAGAGTGCACAGCACTTCCATATTCAGATTTGTATTCCATACCTGCAACACAGTAGCTTGCAAATAACTGATGTTTAGGAAATGTGTGCTGAACTGATTTGAAGCCAATGATAAATGATAAATAACTTAAATGATAAGTAAATAAACCAATACACAGAAATAAAGGCACAGTATTTAAACACTGTGAAACTTTACTCCCTTTCAAGGCAAATTAAGCAAATAAAAACAAAGAGGAAGAAGAGGGTATTTTCTAGGCCCATCTGGCTGCACCTGATGCATAAGGATCTGCCGATCAAGAGGCAACGGTACCCAGCTGGTTTAGGTCATTGAGAGAAAAGCTGCATGCAGACAGCTTACATGCTGGAATAAATGAGCAAGATGAGCAAATACCGTTTTCTGGAGAAGCTGGGACTTATTTCACACTGCTGCTGTCTTCAGAGAAGATAATTTTTTTAAGTGAGGGGGAGATAAGGGAGGAACTGAGGCTAAAGGATTTAAAAGAAAGGGGGATGGGTTCACATGTGGTACTTTCTTAACTTCATAGATAAGAAATGCCTGATTGAGGAACTGTTTCACCAGGGGCCCTGAACAGTGGTATGTGAAGAAACTGGCAGAGCTGAAATTCTTCAACTCTGAGGGCTTCGCGATAAACACAACAATAGCAGCTAATATTTATAAAGCACTTATTATGTTCCAAATTCTGTGCCATGAGCATTAAATGAGACAATGTGCATTTAAAAAAAAGAAAAAAAACTTAGCACAGTGCCCAGCACTGAGTCCTGCTTCAATAAATGTCAGCAGTCGTCTTCATGTCTATTATTATTAACATTACCACCTTCAGTTCACTTACTCCTCACAACAACACAGGAGGTATATACTTTTTTTTTTTTTTTTTCCTTTGCGGTACGCGGGCCTCTCACTGCTGTGGCCTCTCCTGTCTGTTGCGGAGCACAGGCTCCGGACGCGCAGGCTCAGCGGCCATGGCTCACGGGCCCAGCCGCTCCGCGGCATGTGGGATCTTCCCGGACCGGGGCACGAACCCGCGTCCCCTGCATCGGCAGGCGGACTCCCAACCACTGCGCCACCAGGGAAGCCCAGGGAAGCCCCCACAGGCGGTATATACTTTTATCATCCCCATATTACAGATAGGAACTAATTTTAGGCAGGTGAGATAAACTCAGGTGCCCGCAATTAGAAAATGGAGGGAGCAGAACAAAGGGCAGACGAGCCCTAGAGGGCAGAAGTGCTAGTGCAGTAATAACGCGGTAGGACTACAGCTACTACAGGTGATCCTGTGCTGAGCACGTCACAATCATCATCTTTACGCCTCACACCAACCCTGCAAGGCGTTATTACATCTTTTAAATATGAGGAGACTGAAGCTCAGAAAGGTCATACCCAAAGTCTCACAGCTGGTAAGGAGCAGGCCAGATTCAAACTCAGATCTACCTGACCCCAAAGGCTATACACTTCCATGACACTAGGCTTTCTTTGGTCATAAATTGTGCTGTAATACACGCCCTAGGAAACCACTGTGGACACTGTATTGGGTCCCCCACACATTGCGCATCTACCATGTGGATTGTACTTTGCAGGTATTATTGTGAAGAAGGCACACAGAAAGCCAGATAACTCGGCTTCTATGCATGACTCCAAGTTCAAAATCTAATGCTTCCTGTCAAGGGCATTTGTGTACTCAAGTAACTTGGTAATAAAAGGAAAAGAGGAGGGCTTCCCTGGTGACGCAGTGGTTAAGAATCCACCTGCCAATGCAGGGGACATGTGTTCAAGCCCTGGTCCGGGAGGATCCCACATGCCGTGGAGCAGCTAGGTCCGCGTGTTGCAACTACCGAGCCTGTGCGCCTAGAGCCCGTGCTGCACAACAAGAGAAGGCACCGCAATGAGAAGGCCGCGCACCTCAACAAAGAGTGGCCCCCGCTTGCCGCAACTAGAGAAAAAACTGCACACAGCAAAGGAGACCCAACACAGCCAAAAATAAATTAAATTAAATAATTTTTTTTTAAAATTCTTATTAGTCTAAGGTTTAAAAAAAAAAAGGAAAAGAGGAAACCACGGGTCTTTCCTGGAAAAATGGTTTGGGGGAAGGCTAATTTTTCAAAGAGATTATTTTGGGGAACCAAGTTTGATACAATTTAACTCAATGTGGAACTCAAGATAAGTGAGCTTCCCTGACAATAAACAAATCACAGAGTATCTCTTCTCCGGAGCACAGCTCTGTTCCACCACCACTACTCTGAGGCATTACACTGCTCAGATGGAAAAAAAAAAAACAGTACTACCCAGAAAAGACCTAGAAAATATCAAAAGGAGCAGAAGCTACAGTATCTGCCTTGATTTATTTTGGTGTCATAGATGTTGCTGCACAGGGCAAACAGTATGATGATATTTGCTGATTACAAGGCCAAGTAGTATACTTCAGTGTGGATTGATGTATCATCAGCACTGTAAGAAACTACAGGTCTTACCTTGTAAAAAAAAAAAAAATTTAATTTCAGTCCAATTTGTCAGTTCTTCCTAGGGTTTCACCTTTCGCAGTTTTCCCCTCCTCAGGAAAAAATCTTTAAAACCATTTCATAGATAAAAGTAGGTTTGGAGTTTCACACGCGTAACCTTGTAATTTTGTGCTTCTTGGTTATTACTATGTGTTCCTTTAGAACACTTGGGTCAGTTGTCTAATTTGAAAAGCTCTGCTGACACCCTAAAGTGCTTGTTCTAATTGTTGCTTAACATACACATAAGAAACTTCTTAGAAGATAAGCAAACGTTCATAATTGTTTCCCTGGTTTGAACTCAAAAAAGAAATGTAAATATATATTCTCATTAAATGAGCTGTGACTTTAATTACCGAAAAATGTTACTAATTCTGATAAGGATTATTCCAAAGGTAATAAAGATAAAAGCTGTCAAAATTAATTAAGCACATATTCATTAAACCCAAGGTAGCTTCAGTTTCTTTACTGCGCAAATACAATTAACACTTAATCTGAATCTCGATAAGTTACATAATCATGTGACTCAAAATAAAGGGAGGATACAACCTTGGCCTTCTCCGTTTTACATGGGAAAACATTAATGACGCTGACATCGGAGACAATTAGACAGTGTCAGCCAATTGTTTTTAGCCAGCTTTCTCTCACATCTGTGGTGTCTACAAGCAAGAAGGCTCATTGTTTCCACAGGCCTCCTTCGGGCCTTGGCTTTTTGTGTAAACCGTCAATCTTTTGGCGAATATCAAAGCCGTGAGGAAATTAGAACAGACCAGCTCTGCTGCCCCACACTAAAGCTTAGCAGGGTGCATCCACTATGCTACTAATTAGGCAGTGACCAACAAAATAACCTGTCAATGTCCGCTAGCCATTTCCCACACACCTGCATTTCATACCCTAATAAGCATACAGCAAGAGAGAAAAAGGGATAGCTGCTGAAGTGTGAAAAATGAACAAAATATAACAATGTTTCTGTCCCCACCTATACTTCTGGCAATTACCATTTAACATTAGGGGGACTCAACATGTCTGAAGACTCACAATACAGTATCTGAAACTAAAACCCAGGGGGGAAGCCACACATTGAGACTGTATTAAGGTTTGCTTCGAAAATATCACACTAAGAAGAATCTAGAGTTATGGATAAAACCCAGGAAACTGAAAATGACCATAATTTAGATTAGGGACCAAGAGGCTGACTTTTTAAAAAACATTTTCCATTCAAGCCGTTGAAAAAGAAATGCATACTATTTTCTTCATCGTTTCTTTCCATAAAACGAAAATATATCACAGGGCAGGAAATAGGTTGTCACGTTTTTCCTTATACATTCCACCCTGATTCAGTAAATGTGTGATCACCATCATTCTTTTGACCTACCACATATTAATTTCTTTTTCAGGTCTCTAGTTTTTCCCATGGATTCTCACTGTAGGTTCTGAAAGCAGCATTTTATTTTCTAGCATTTTCAATGACAGAGAAAACTACGTGCCGTGGCAGTTGAGGAAGCTAGAAAGTGCAATATTAAATGGTTTGAAAACACTCCTCCTTTGCCCTTGATCTTTAAAATATATTTGAAAACTCTCATCATACAGGTGTAGAAACTGGTTCCATTACATCTTTAACAACATTATTCTTAATAGATTCCAACCAGATCTCTATTTAAGATGCTTCCCAATTAGGTGGGTCATAAAATCTCTAATATCTTTATTGATTCCAATATTTCTGAACTCAAAAATACATACTATCTCAAAAAAAAAGTTTTTAGGGTAAAATTAAAAAGTGTAACAATTTGGTTATTGTGATTAAAATAAAAACAATACTAACTGGATGCCTCTCAAATTGAAGGGTTAAGAAACAAACAAACTTTGCACAATGGCTCTCTCCACTTTATTTTACCCTAAACAAAGATTTTGTAGTACAGGTATCCATACGATAGATTTCTTATGAAAAGGCTACTGGCTTTTAAGACCATATAGCCATTGGAGCAGCTCCTTTTTGTGCCTAGGGATCCAGCTGAACTTTTTTAAAAACAGAGAACAAGAGAAATGTAAGGACAAAATTGTTATGTGAAGAAACATCACTTCATCTCAATATGTGCCAAGAAATAGGCTATATTGTGAGAGAATCCTTGATAGAATCACATACAATACAGACCAACATTCAAACGGTATTTGTTAGATACTTCTGAACACTACTTTTCTTTTCATTAGACTTTATCCAAAAACAGCATTTTCGATTATAAATAAAAACTTTCTCCACCTCTTCCTACTTGAACTCAAGTACAGAAGGCCCCTATTTAAAATGCAGCTCTGGAGCCGCCACCAGGCTGCCTGTTCAGCTGCCAGTGGCTTTTGTGTACAAAGATGTTAATTGGTCCTAATCCCCTCCTAGAAGCTGTTTTGGTAGCCTGACCTGGCACCCTGAAGAAGGACACCTTGGTGTGAAAAACTAAAGGGTCCATTGAGGAGGGAGTGAAAGGCAGCCAAGCATTCCAACACATTTTAATTTCAGGAATTAAAAAACAGGAACATCATCATGGCGATCCTAGAGAAATCTTAAAAAGCTTTAATAACATTGAAGTAAGTCCTGCAAACACCCAATCTACACACACACACACACACACACACACACAGAGAAGGAAGACCCAGAGTAGGGGCAAAAGGAAATTCAGATTCTCAAATTATAAACTTGTTCAGCTTATAAACTCATTCTCTGAAATTCAAAGACTGAACCTGACTAGATGAGACACTTATTTTTTCTGTCTTATTTTACCAAACTGACATGCTTATGAAAGTCAGATTCCCACTCTGTTCAACCCACCCAAAGATTCTGCTAGAATACATGGTCTTATTTGGTTGAAGTATAGTATCTATCTCAATGACTAACTTTGTATTATAACTCACAGTTTCTAGAAGAAAACGTGAAGAGAAGAAGAGCAGTAATTCTGACGGTAAACTTTTAATTCACTCTAGTACATGTCAAATAAACAATCTTTCCTTAACACACTATAAAATACTATCTATATTATGTACCAGTTTAAAGAGTATACATTTTATACCCTGGGTGGCAAATTATGCTAATGGATGCATGATCTACACCTGTGGGGTTCTGAATTTTTTGACGGAGTTCACAGATCAACTTCATGGGTCAAAGGAGTCTGCCTTTCACCTGATAAAAGCAGAGAGATATGAAGGTTATGGATTACTAAAATGGCACCAAATGCCAAATATTCAAACATGACCTAGTTTATATTTTAATATCCCACACTGATTCCTGAAAGTTGCTGTTTATTTTTTTCCCATTAGCACATCAGATACAGGTAAGGGCAAGAGAGTCAGAGGGCTGCCTCTAGTGAGAACATCTGCAAGGTGCATCATTTAAAATGGAGTAGAATGTCCTCAAAACTACTGAAGAGTCACAGAAAGGGAATGGAAAGCTTTTCTGGCAGTGAATGGTCATTATAAGAGCAGAAGAAGGCATTCAGGTGTGCTTTTAAGTCTGAAATTTGAGATGATCTAGCCTGTGGAATAAGAGATTCCAATCATCAAGATGGAGTTTGTATAATATAATCAGATATTAAAGACAAAAACAGCAGCCCTATTGTGGTCATAAACATCTTTCCCACAAACCACTACACTCATCCCACTACATCTTTTTTTTTTTTTTTTTGCGGTATGCGGGCCTCTCACTGTCGCGGCCCCTCCCGCTGTGGAGCACAGGCTCCGGACGCGCAGGCCCAGCGGCCACGGCCCACGGGCCCAGCCGCCCCGCGGCATGCGGGATCCTCCCGGACCGGGGCACGAACCCGTGTCTCCTGCATCGGCAGGCAGACTCCCAACCACTGCGCCACCAGGGAAGCAAGCCCCCACTACATCTTTTTTAAACGTTCACCAACAGTAATAACCACTGATCATGCCAAAATCCACTCTGAATATAAGTATCAAACATGATCATGATGTGGACCTTACAAGACACTCTTCCAAGCAATTCCTTTGTCACTTAGCAAATAAAAAAGAAAGAATGCAGGACTTGAAAAGTTATTCACTTTCAAACTCAGTATCTATGCTTCCTGAATCCCCTCCAAACACTTCTTCCTACTGGTGGAGATAGTCAATTAACGCTCCATCACACAAGCCAACTTCTTAGCGACAGACCAGCCCTGAACGAGACATGAGTGGCTGCCTCCTTTATATCCCTATTTTTGAAAGTCCTAAAATCTATAAAGACCTTAACAGTACCTCATACAGAAAAATCCAAATAGTATAAATAAAAAGTACAATGTCCCTTCCAATATAAAATCTCATTTAAAAATTACTTAATGGGGCTTCCCTGGTGGCGCAGTGGTTGGGAGTCCGCCTGCCGATGCAGAGAACGCGGGTTCGTGCCCCGGTCCGGGAGGATCCCACATGCCGCGGAGCGGCTGGGCCCGTGAGCCGTGGCCGCTGGGCCTGCACGTCCGGAGCCTGTGCTCCACAACGGGAGAGGCCACAGCGGTGAGAGGCCCGCGTACCGCAAAAAAAAAAAAAAAAAAAAAAAAAATTACTTAATGGAGGGCTACCATCTACCAATATCACTTCATTTGTTTTTGATCTCAGGATATTTAGGCCAGAACTTAAACAACTTATCCAAATTCAGGGTTGTTAAAAAGTGGGGTTAAAATTTGAGTCATGTCTGATTCCAAAAGTCACTTTCTTTTCACCCCACCACGACACTATATGCCTCTCCAAATTATTTTAAAATCTTACTAGGTAATCAGAGAGAAGTGAAATATAAAGATGCTAGTCTTTTCAAATGTCTAGCACTAGCATAATCATATGGTAGGTGCTCAATAAATACTTGTTGAATTAAACGTTATTGGCCATTTCCTTTCTCTTATCTGTGAAGCCCAGGTTAGAATTTTAATTCTTTCTTATACTAAGCTGGGGGGCTCTAGACAAGTTAGTTCACCTCTATGAGCCTGTAAAATGGATAAATAACTGCCTATCAGATTGTCATAAACAGTAAATACATGTAAAGCATCTGGCACACATTAAGTCAGGGTCTGGGAAACAATGACTGGCAGTTTACGACCACCTGTTTTGTCACTAAAGTTTTACTGGAACACTGCCACACTCATTCATTAAGGTACGATTGCTTTCAGGCTATAACAGCAGAGTTGAGTTCAATAGAGACTGTATGGCCCACAAAGCCTAAAATATTTACTATCTGGCCCTTTACAGAAAATGTTTGCCAAAACCCGAAGTAGGTAACCAATTAACCTATGTTTCCTTTCCTTTACTGAGTGAGATCACTTCAAGTTGAGTGAACTCCTTTTTTTATTTTTTAAGTTTTTAAGAGCCAAGTACCATGCTATTACCACGCATCCCTATATATCCAGTCTGCATAAAATAAGATCTGTATGTAATACGTATCAGTGGAAAGAGACACAGAAGAGCTGGGCACAGCTCTGAAGCACAGGCTGGAGGACTGGATTATGCTTATATCCAGGGCATGGGACTCAATGGATGCCATTCATTTAGCTAGGGCATTTCTCGCAGGTTATGGAAGAGCTTCTTGAAGAAATGATACCTGAGCTGAAATCTAGAGGTTGAGTTAGCTAGGCAGGGAATTTCCCTGGTGATCCAGTGGTTAGGACTCCGAGCTTCCACTGCAGGGGGCACGCGTTCGATCCCTGGTCAGGGAACTAATCCTGCATGCCGTGTGGCACAGCCAAAAAAATAAAAAAATAAAATGAAATAAATAAATAAAAAGAAAAAGAGCTAGGCAAAAACGGAGGGAATAAGTATTTGAGTAAGCAGAAACAGTTTATCAAAGATTTTGAGGTGGGACAGATCTTATGAAGCAGCTAGTGTGGCTGAAGCATAGTGAACAACATAGAAAAAGGTAAAAATGAGATGCGGAGTCGGGTAGGTAGTCAGGATGGAGTCCCATCATGGAGGACCTTGTAGGTCTCAGTAAAAACTTTGGATTTTAGACTAAGACCTAAGTGAGTTAAGAAACCATTGAGGTATTTTTTTTTTTTTTTTTTTTTTTTGCGGTACGCAGGCCTCTCATTGTTGTGGCCTCTCCCGTTGTGGAGCACAGGCTCCGGACACGTAGGCTCAGTGGCCATGGCTCGGGGGCCCAGCCGCTCCGTGGCATGTGGGATCTTCCCGGACCGGGGCACGAACCCGTGTCCCCTGCATCGGCAGGCGGACTCTCAACCACTGCACCACCAGGGAAGCCCCCATTGAAGGATTTTAAATGACATAATCTAATTTATATTTTAAGATCACTTTGGTATTTGCATAATGATTAAGTGAATGGATGGGAAAGAGTTGAAATAGGAAACCTCCATGATGACTGAGAACAGGCTAAAATCCAGGTCTCCTAATTTTCAGTTAATTTTATTTTCACTATATTGGGCTATTCTGGAGAAAGCAGCTCACATAACATTTTATCTGGGTCTTTTCCAAGCTTTGATTAGTTAATCTGGAAGGAGCTTCAGGGATAGCAGCTACATGGACCAGTAGTCTGGGTGTGAAGACTTAAAGGACAAGGTGATAAACAAAAGCTCTTCTGTCATAAGCCTCAGGAAATTAGCTAAATTGGAGAAATATGGTTCAGCTGCCCAAGGAATAAGAGAACAGCTATAGAATGAATAGCCAAACGTTGGCCTAAAAAAACCAACATATGATTGCACCTAGGATGAAAAAAGGCAGGCCAATAAAATGTCTCAATTTTTAATTCTGAGAAACAAGTGAAGAAATTTCAAGTGGCCGAGAGAGCTAACTTATTCTCTGTGGTCCCAGTAGGATAGGGCAGGGCCAATGGGTAAAAGAAAACTAATGGAAGACACGTTTTTATCTTGCCACGAGGCAGAACTTTCTAACACAAAGCTGCCCAAAGAGAGAACCGCCTGTTCCTGACCGGCTGATTCGAGTCACTTCCTTACTGGTATACTATACCAAGTACTAGAGTAAGCTCCCCATCACCAAATGCTTTTAGACCATTTGGCTGAATTAGAGGACTACAAAAGTGCCTTCCAACAGGAGAATGGATGGTTGCCACAAAACCTGAAAGTGTCTATGTGTTAAAGTATACCTTTCTTCTCCTCCCAATTATAAAAAAACAACTATTTTTAAATGGTAGAAGTAAAGCCAACAGGAAAGCTGAACCTTTTGCCCCTTTTCACAGTGAAAACATTTTCTGAAAAATGACCCATCTACATAGGAAGACTAGGACGCTGACTTTCCCACCTCCAGCTAAGGCACAGACACTGCTGTGTCCTAAGGAATAGGATGACCTGCTGTCTGCTCTCATCAGAGCACCTAGTGTGACAGAGGAACACCCAAGGGGCCTACATTTCACATAGGACAGTAATACAGCTGTCCTTTCAGATTCCTGTGAATCAAATCTCAGATACCAAGGTATTTCAAATACTTTATTGAGTCTCAGGCAGAGATCAAGATTAATTCTTTATTAGGCTCTAGAAAGACTTAAGCATTGCTACGCAAATCTTACACGCTAAAATTAATTCAGTCCAAATGTTCAGGGACTCATTTTCCTCTCACTTCAAATACCTGAGGAAATGGGCTGCCAGTGAAAAGCCCTGCATTGTTAGAAAATCCAAACCACGCCATGCTTCCTGGGATCTGAAAATTAGCAGGAGCTCACCCTCCAGCTTCCTGTCCTAGTGTTTTCTTGCTTTTTTTTCCTCTCAGACAAGTGGATCTAGTTACATTTGTTTCACCTCTCAGATGTTTCGGCAATTTTCCTTTCGGAACAGAAGAATTCAGTTCCTTTCTGAACAGTCCAAGCAGGAAAGGCAGGTGACAAAGTTAACTAAAACACACTAACAGTGCCGGTACCATAATTACCCAAGGAATATGAAGCTCTGTTCTCAGTGATGAGAAAGGGGAATTACACGCGTAACGTCCATTAACGTTCATGGGACTTACCCACATAAATCCCTTCAGCGTCAGTGGGAAGAATGGACTCAGCATAACTATTAGCCCGGCACCTTTACTCTTTCAGTCATTTCTACTATATGATTAAAAGGCAGAGAGACGCGTGCTCTGCAAACCAGCACCAGATGAAGCTTCACTCCGCAGAATCCATTGTCACCTTCTTCTTCAGGTCCATTTCGCTAGAATGGTTATAATAACTGAGGCCTTTATTTCATTTTCTTGCCTTTTTCATATTTGACCTGATGGAAACAGAACTTAATATGCCACACAGTTTTTCACATGAGTTTTCCCTTAGTGGTTATGGGTTTTAGAGCTACTGTTTCTGCCCTAGAATGCAATTATCAGCAAACCATGCTGAAAAATAATTCTTAGCTAGATATACTGCTGAGCAACAGCTTAATGCGGGAAGACACTCTTGTACCCAAATCATTAAGACACAAAGCAGAAGGTGAGGGGTATTACTGCGGAAGCACAAGTTTAAAATGCTGAGAAAGGAAACAAATCTTAATGGGGATGAAAGGGAAATGTTATGAAAGAGGTGGTTTTGAACTGGGCCTTGAAGGCCAAGTAAAATAATCTCCAACACAACCTCAGGACCAGACACAAATACAGGAAACACTTAAAGAGCAAACAAGGAGGCACAAAATAATAGTAAAGATGGTGGGTTTGGTGCCAGATAAGCCTGGGTTTGACTTCTGGTTTTGACTAGCTGTGTAACCACACCAAGCCTCAGTTTCCTCATCTACAAAATGTGAATAATAACACCTACCTCATAAGGTTATTGAGAAAAGTAAATAAGGCAATTGTGGAGTTTACTAAAGTCTCAGCCCTACATCTGGTAATATTAATTCACCATTCATTTGTTACTATTACCATTACAATTATTCGTCTTGAATAGCCTCCAAATTATTTAGCATTAATAGCTTCCATAGTAAAAGTCTGATATGTCTGATTATTCCTAGGAATTACATGAGTTGGATTAGATTCCGACTAGGCTGATCTCCCCTCCCTTCAACATGCACTCTTCGAGCCCCACCACCAATTTGATCACCACACATCACATCACACCTTACCTGAAATGCACAATGCTCCTCACAACAAATCCTCCCTCACATCCCAGATCCACATCCCCTGCCCAGAAATCTGTCCTGGACCACCTGAACCAAAGGGATCTCCAAAACCATAAAACTAATCTGGTGAAAATCCTATTAGGTAAGTAGATTAGGAATTCTTATTCTTATTTATAGGTGAAGTAACCAAGGTCCAGAAAGGTCAAATGATTTGCCCACAGTCACGTGGCTAGTATTTGGCAGAGCCAGGACTAGAATCTCGGTCTTTTGATTCCTAGTCCCATTTCTCATAACCTCAGGACCTTAGTCGAACTTAGTCCAATGATGAACCCACCATGATTATAGTATATTTTTAAAACAAGGTGAGAACAATCACACATGGGATTGTTTTTCAGGTTTTTTTGGCTGGGCTTATGACCATAAAATGATCATGGTTTTAAAACACCAGATCAACTAAATTAAATAACAAAACAATTCTAATGATGTCCTACATTGAGACCAGAACCACTGAGGGACAGCAGAAACAGAGCCATACCTAGGACTCTACACCTTGTGCAATCTTCCCAGGCACAAACCTTTAAGATCAACAAGTAGGGAGACAGCTGGGGGTAGAAACAGACGAATCAGCTGCTATAGGATACAATTTAGGCTCCCTAGCGTGACATTCAAAACCAAAGAAAAGTTCCCAGCCACCTTTCAAACCTCACTTCTACTACTCCCTTACTTACAATTTGGGGGGGGCATGAGTCAAGAGGTTAAAGAATTATATATTACCATGGATACAAATCTATTAAATTAGTGGATGTTAGAAAAGTGACACTAATAGGGTGAGGGAAGTATAGAGGTGAGAAAAGCTTGACTTTGTATAGACATGGGTTCATATTCTGGCTCTACAAATTTTTCCCTGTAGTATATTAATACCTTGGGCAAATTATTTAATATGAGCCTCATTTTTCTCACCTGTGTGTGTATGCCATCTCCCTCAGAGATTCTCAAAGTGGTCCCTGGACCAGAAGCATCAGCACCACCTAGGAACTTGAAAGAAATATAAAATCTCAGACCACACTGAAAGACCTATAGAATGAGAACTCTATACTCTGGTGCTGGGCCCAGCAATATGTGTTATTACAAGCTCTCCTGTACATTGTAATCATCTGGACAGCTTTTTACAAATACTGATGTCTTGCTCCCATTCCCAGAGATTCTGATATAATTAGTCTGAGGCATGGGTCTCCTATTTCTAAAGACCACCCCCAACCACTGCTCCAGATGACTCTAAGGTGTAGTCAAGGTTGAGAACCCTTTCCTTAGAGGGTTGTTTTAAGGGTTAACTGATTTAAAGTATCTTCAGCAATTAGCACAATGCCTTGCACACCGTAAACACACAATCCATGCAAGCGTCCCTCAATAGAAAATATCTATTTCATAGTGTTTTTGTTAAAATTTCAGATCAGAAGGAAATAAACCAAAACATTAACAGTAATTTTCCCTGAGTGATGGGAGTATGGGCGATTTTTTAAATTTTTCTTTTTTATACTTTTCCAAAATTTCCAAAAGCATTAACATGTATTACATTTGTAGTCACAAAATTAATGAAGCTAAATTTTAATAGAGAAAAGAATCTTTCTTCTGAGGCTCTTACCTTATAAGCATACTCCTTAATTATCTTGTCTCTGTCAACTAATCAACGGGGAAATCACATTATTTTCACTTTACAGATGGAAAAACTGAATCAGAAGTAGAGTCTACCTGAGTTTATACAGGATTCTGATGATAGTTAAGATCAAAATAACTAATATTAATGATCACAACTAATTTTTCTTTTCTGGAACACCTCTCACATCCCTTGGAGAACAGTATTGTCTCAGTATGACATAAGATGGGGAACTGGAGGCGTCAGTGCTGTTCAATTCCATTTGATCCCTAAGAACTACCTTGAGTCTCCACCCCCACTTCCAATGGTCCATGTAAACCATCCCCACTTCAGAAAACAATCCTAGCAACTGCTCTCACACATTGCTGCCACAATCGAAGAGGTGATCACTACTATGCAACTTGGATTTGTAAGGACCACTGCAAAAACATGGGGTCATGGAAAAATCAGGCAGGAAGTCTGATTTTTTTCTTGTAGTCCCAGCTCTCAGATATGAATAGCAAAGTAGCAACAGTTATTATTTATGCACTGTTTACTATGTCCTAGGCACTAGGTTCAGCACTTTACAAACATTTACAAAATGGTTCTAGATTAGAGCAGTGGTTCCCAAACTTTAGAGCATCAAAATCACCTGGAGGGCTTGCTAAAACACAGATTACTAAACCTCAGCCCCAGGAGTTCTGATTCAGCAGGTTTGGGATGAGACCTAAGAATATGCATTTGTAACAAGTTCCCTGGTAATGCTGAAGCTACAACTCAACCACACTTTGAGGACCACTGGGTTAGATCATCTGGGTACTTTCCAGCTCTGCTACTCTGTCTGAACACAAACCCCAATTCACATCCTAAGGCCCCACACTGAGACTTAGAATTGAACCCTTATCTATGAAACGGAAACACACTCATGGACAGAGAACAGACTTGTGGTTGCCAAGGGGGAGGGGACTGGGGGAGAGATGGAGTGGGAGGTTGGGATTAGCAGATGTAAACTATCATATACAGAATGGATAAACAACATGGTCCTACTGTATAGCACAGGGAGCTATATTAATATCTTATGATAAACCATAATGGAAAAGAATATTTTAAAAAGAATGTATATATATGTATAACTGAGTCACTTTGCTATATAGCAGAATATTGTAAATCAACTATACTTCAATAAAAATAAATAAATAGAAAGAAAGAAAGAAAGAGAGAGAGAAAGACAGACCTGAACCCTGAAAATTCTCAATGAACTTGTCACAATCCCCCAAGACCTCCATCTGGTCCAAATGAAAGGTTTCTCTTTAAATGTGAATCCAGCAAGGTCAATGCAAGGGCACCTGAGGTATCTGTGGTGACCCTCTGCAGTGGGGAAGGCACAAACCAAGTCCCAGCTCCCCAAGCACATAGCAATTTTCTTAATAATAAATTCCTGATCATCAGAAGCAGGGCCACCAGTCAATCAGAGACACATTCAACAAAGCACCCTAGCCCTTCATTAATGTCTATCTCTTCACACTACACACAGGCTGATATGGTACATTAGAGCCTTTTCCTCCCACCACAAACAGAGGGCCTGGCCTGCTATGATAAGAAAGCACAATACTAAAATGTATCAGGACCTTAGAGCGCTTTAAAATTTACAAAGCATTACCAAACCCATGCTTTCATTAAGGTTTCATAACAATACCCTGAAGTAGGAATTATTATTGTTTTATAGCTGAGGCAACGAAGGCTCAGATAGGCTTGATGATCTGGTTAAAGCCCCACAGTTAATGAGAAACAGAACTGGAACTAGAACCCAGTTCTCCTGCCTCCGAGCCTAGGCATACTTCCACCGCCTCTTGATCTAAATTAGGGAAAAGTTCAAATTAAAATTTATCTTCCTGACTCCCTTCTTCCTTAGCATATTAGCAAGAATGAATCATTATGGGTAACTACACGAAGAACTCTAATTGCAGGTCTCTGAAAATGGAGAGGTTTAATTACATAGTTACGTATGTGATTTATCAACCAGTTTTGATCATTGACAATTCTCTTTGAAGAATTCTTTTCCTCTAAAAATTAAAATAATATATTTTAAAATCTGCCCTGGAATGCTTTGTTTTCATTCAAATAAAGAGATGACTATTTCTTATAAGTGTCATGATTTCTAGGCAATTGGTCTAATGTCAGACAGGCAATAATTCCTGGTAGATTTATCATGATTAGGGCTGAAACTACAGAGGCTTTATTTAGAACAATAGTCATTTTCTGGACAAAGCGAACTAACAGAAACTTGTCTGAAGTGGAAGGGGGCATTCTTTAAGAAACTCTAAACCTTCCATTCCTAACTCTCTTGGGCAGGAATCTCCTCCAAATACAACCCATCTTGAATGATGCTGGCACAAATTTGGTTTTGCCCTAGGGAGGGAAAAGCTGATGGGCCATCATGTCAAAGGACAGAAAATGTCAAAGTTCTCCAGTACTACTGAGGCAGACCAAGAATGAGGAATGAGCCTGATGTTCACAAAAGCAAGGTCAGGGCTTTGAATCAGGACTGGGTCTCAGGGACTCCGACCAACACCTGAAGCAGTCTGCAACAATACTGCCAATCTGCCTCTGAATTCCCCAAGAGGGTTAGGCTCCTGCTAATCCTTTCCCCCAGGTCCCAAGAGGGCCAGTCTTGACCATCATTGAAACTTTCTTCTGTTTTCTACTTTACCAGGTAACCATAGGCATCACTGCTCAGAGAAGTTAATTAAAAATAGCACAGCTTATACACGGTAGAATCAAGATTCAAGCACAAGTAGAATCTCATTTATTTAGTCCACAAATACTCAAATTTTCTAAGTGCCAGACACTGAGCTAGGTGATGGGTAGAATAACATGAGCTTTAAAAGTGTCATCAGGAAATGGAAAAGGGACTGTGGTTGCGGGCTCAGAAGAAAGCAGGGCTGCCAGCAGAAGACAGAACACGGAGGCGATACGAATACCACTCAAATTTCCTTATGTTAAAACTGCTCCTGCATGCAGACAAACTCTGCTGGTACGAAAAGCAGCTTGTCCTGCCTTCTGCTACATCCTCCTCAAAGACGACTTGATTTGCCACAGCCCAGGCAGGATTTCCTCTACCTGGGGAGAAAACTATACACTAGGCAAGAAGCAGGCTCTTGGAGAGGTGGGTTGCTCTTCTACAGTCCAGAGCTCGCTTTAGAGCAGTCACCTACTAATAGTACCCTATAAAGTGGCAATTTACCAAGCAGTACTAATTTAGAGCCTGGTCCTTGAAGAGTTAACACACCTCCCTCCAGAGGTGCCTAACTGACTTCTTGCCAAGACAGTCTAAAAGGAGATCTGTCCAATGCACTACAATTCTTCCAAGCTGTGCAAGGCTTCTGCTGCCTTCATATAAGGTATCAAAAATGGAGATGCAGTGGCCTGGGGGACAAGGGGACTGGGTTCTAGTGCTAGCTCTGCCAATTGAGTCACTCAATCTATAACGAATCCTTTCCCCTTTCTGTGTGTTTGCCCAACTTTGAAATGAAGGCAGTGGGATTTTAATTTCTAAATATCCTTCCAACTTTGACAATCTAAGACAACTGTTCTTCTCTTTTGGGGTCATAGATTCCTTTGAGAAATCTGCTAAATGATCACCTCCCCAAAAAACTATGCCTACAATTCCATAGAAAATTCATGGAATTCCTGAAGTTCAAACTAATATTCTTAGTCCAGTATGGACTTTGAAGTCAGCTAGGTCTGGGATTGAACCCTGGCGATATCCACCCCCCATCCCTCATCCTTTCCCTCCCCCTCTTTCCATGTATAAGTCTCTTACCTTTGGGCCTCATCCAAAAAATGTCACCAGTGACACCTACCTTGAAATATTGCTGTGAGACTGAGAAATAATTACAGACAAGTGTCTGTCCATACTTTGTCCTTTCAGGCTCAAATGTGACATTTGGCCAAGACTGTGAGATCTTCCTAAGAGAGTGTGATTGAGAAATCAAAATGTTACCCTTTTTAAAGGTGCTTTAAAAAAAAAAAAAAAAGGTAATGGCACCTGTCATGGGTGCTCAGAGAATGTCAGTTTTCTTTCTTTCCCACAATAACCAGCAGTTATCTGTGCACTTCAGGTGTTCCATAAATGTTGTTGCTTGACTGTCAATACTATCTTAAAATTCCCTTCTCTGTCAAGTTGTTCTGGCGATGGGAGATCTTTCCACACACGCAACTGGACTATTTCAAGTCTCCAAACATCTCTTTGTGTCCAGTCTCTCCTTCTATATCTCATCCTCCTTAGCACTGTCACATTAATCTTCCAAAAATGAACACTTATTGAGACATGCCTCACAGCTCACAAACTTTTAATAATCTACCATGTTTTTAAGCATTTCACTAATTTCCTCAAGTGAAATAATAATGGCAGCTCACTTTATTGAGTTCTTACTATATGGCAACCACTGATTAAGTGAATACATTATTTCATTTAATCCTCTAAACAGGCCTACAGGCAATTTAGTATATAGAAGGTTAAGAGTACAATCTCTAAAGTTTGCTTGAGCTTGACTCTGATTCCACCACTTACTGGCTATAGAATCTTGGACAAATCATTTAACCTCTGTGTCCTTCACTTTCTCATGTAGAATGGAGATAATTATAGAAAATGGCTTATAGAATACCACAACAAATTGAAGGCAGGAGCAGACATAAGAATCCAATTGTCATCTATAAAGCCAGACATGCCCATGATTTGCAAACACATTTTTAAAATGCCATTACTAAATTTTGTTTGTTTGGGATAATATAGTTACTTTTTATAAAACTGTGATTTATTTTAACATGTAATAGGTTTATCATTTTTAAATGAATAAATATATTTTTGAAATGTCTGCCTTTTCATTTCTAGTAAGGTAACTATCAATAGATATAATCCATGTAACTAAAATCTCTTTGGAGTACTCAATATATTTTAAGAGTGTGAAAGGTTCCTGAAGAAAAAGATATAAGAATCACTAGTGTGAAGTATAAGAAAATGAGCGAGGGTAACATTTTGATTTCTCAATCACACTCTCTTAGGAAGATCTCACAATCTTGGCCAAATGTCACATTTGAGCCTGAAAGGACAAAGTTAAGACTGCTGTGTTGAATGTCATTGGAGATTCCTGTGGGTGGTGGTAGGGAATCATTAATGGACTTCCTGAAGATCCACAGGAAGTGACTCTCCCTTACAAGCACTCTTTACCAGTGACTCCCTGGTAAACTTCTCAGGGTATGGGGAAAAAAAAAAGAAGAAAAAGAAAAAGAAAGAAAAAAGAAATGGCTTTATAGAGATATGAAGATGAAAGATGATGATAGATAAATAGTTAAATAATTTATATATAAAATTTAGAACAGTATCTGCCACATGGCAAGTGCTAAATAGATATGAACTATAAGAGCTATTTTTTTTTTTTTTTTTTTTTTGCGGTACGCGGGCCTCTCACTGTTGTGGCCTCTCCCGTTGCGGAGCACAGGCTCCGGACGCGCAGGCTCAGCGGCCATGGCTCACGGGCCCAGCCGCTCTGCGGCATGTGGGATCTTCCCGGACCGGGGCACGAACCCGCGTCCCCTGCATCGGCAGGCGGACTCTCAACCACTGCGCCACCAGGGAAGCCCAAGAGCTATTTTTATTTTGCTCATTTTACAAATGAGGAAACTAAGGCCCATGTAAGGTATAAAGCAACATTGCCCAAAGCCAGTTACCCCTCCAAAACTGTACTGGCAAGACAGTGTCTTCTCTGATGGTTTGAATTATTTACCCTTCCTTCAAAGTCTTCCAGAATCTAACTCCAACTTACACTGTTGGGTATTTATACAATTCTTTCTTCCCACCTAAATTTATTCTCTAACTTCTGAATGGTGGGGCATTTACTTCTCAAAGGCAGAGACTGGAATTGTCTAGATCATCAACGTACTTCCAGTACCTATCACTACCTAGGTCAGAGCATATAGAAACAGCTCTGCTCAACAAATTTTAAATATTTGTTAAATAAAATTAAATTACAGCTCCATTTAACCCTCACCATTCATTGGTTTACAATGCCAATTATCTTTTTTATATCTTTCAGCAGTCAATAAATATTTATAGAGCATCTATCATATACCAGGTACCACATTAGACAATTTTTCTTTATATTTCCCATTTTATCTAACATAATACCTACATGCTACCTACTGGGAGCTCAATAGTTGTGTAAAGATTATAAAATGGAACCATTCTCCTCCTCAGACCACATGAGAAGGCAATTGCAACAAAACATCACCTAAGAAGTACTCTAGCCAAATATGTCTAATTTCCAGTTCACAGGAAATATGGGGGATTGAGCAACAAGTTAAATGGCACCATGAGGAAACCAAAACATGGCGACTGTCCCTTGGCCTTAATACTTCAGGAAGGGCATTTCAAATGGCTTCATGTTTGCATGTTTCAGCGCTGGAGCATAGGAATAGACTCTGGCGTCTACTGTCAGATGTTCATCAGCTACCACAACATCAAGTCTCTTCAGTAGGTCATTCTTTGGTAAGGAAATTACATCCACAAATTCTCTATCTCATGGCTTTGGCTCAGGCCTTAACACTTTCAGAATCATCTCCATTGATAGTTACTGTCGTGATGTGTGTGGTACAATTTGAAACATCCACAATGCATTTCATTCTATCAGGCAGCTGGCCTAGACTTCCCAAAAGTCAGTATGATGGGGGGAAAAAAGAAATCAGACTACTGTTCTAGATTAAAGGAAACAAAAGTGATATAATAACCAAATACGATGCAATAACCCAGATTCGATCCTGGATTTTAAAATATATATAAGACATTGTTGGGAAAAATTGGGGAAATTTTAATACATAGTGGATTCAGGTAATACTAAAAAAATATTATTGGGCTTCCCTGGTGGCGTAGTGGTTGAGAATCTGCCTGCCAATGCAGGGGACACGGGTTCGAGCCCTGGTCTGGGAGGATCCCGCATGCCGCGGAGCGCCTAGGCCTGTGAGCCACAACTACTGAGCCTGCGCGTCGGGAGCCTGTGCTCCGCAACAAGAGAGGCCGCGATAGTGAGCGGCCCACGCACCGCGATGAAGAGTGGCCCCCGCTCACAGCAACTGGAGAAAGCCCTCGCACAGAAATGAATACCCAACACAGCCATAAATAAATAAATAAATAAATAAATTTGGAAAAAAAAAAGAAAGGACCTAAAGATACTGATATTCAGGGGTCCTTAACAAAATATCCCCTCCAGATCACCATGTGGTAAATCTCAATATCAACAAGCCCCATCCATGCATAGAAAGCTTCCAATCAGGTTTTTAGTGTCCTAATATTAAGTATGAGCAATCTAACAGAATAAAAGAGATAGAAGAAACTTCAAACAAATTATCATTAATATTCTCAGATAAAAGAGAGTGTATTCTTGAAACAATAACAGGATATTACATTTTTAAAAAATTTAGAGCAACACTGTCCAATAGAACTTTCTGTGATGAAATATTCCACATTTGCACTGTTCAATATGGTATGTACCAGCTACATGTGGCCATAGATCACTCAAAATGTAGCTAATACAACTAAGGAACTGAATTTTAATTATACTTAATTTTAATTTAAGTAGCCACATGTGACTAGTGGATGCCATACTGTATAGCTCAGATTTAGAAAATCGAACACAGTTCTTGGATATCAAAAATGCAATAGCCAAAATGAAAATCTTAGTAGAATCAAATCTTCTAATCTTATATTAGAAGATAAAGTTGGCCAGGCACTGTCCCAAGCACTTTATAACATATTAACTCATCCAAAACACCAAATGACAGAAAATAGGAAAGGAAAGATAAGAAAATTACAAGATCAGTCCAGGAGATCCAATATCCAAATAATAGGAATTCCAGGAAAATGGCCAGAGGGAAAGGAGGGAAAGAAATTATCAAAGAAATAATTCAAGATAATTTCCCAATGAAGGATATGAAAGGCCCACTGAGTACCAGCACAATGGCTATAAAAAGACCTACTTCAAGCACACTTTTTTGAAAGTTCAGAATACCAGGATAAAGAAGAGATCCTAAAAACTTCCAGAGAGAAATAACAATCACATTTAAAAAAAAAATTACAAGTCAGAGGAGCATTAGATTTAACAGCAACACTGGAGCTTAGAAGGCAATAAAGCAATGTCTTCAAAATTCTAAGAAAAGGCAGTTCCAACCTAGAATTCTATATTCAAGTAAATAATCATGTAAGTGTAAAGGTGGAATAGGGCCACTCTCAGACATGTAAACTCCCAACAACAAAAAATTACGTCCATGTGCCATGTCTCAAGGAGCCACTGAAGGAAGTGCTCCACCAAAACAAGGGCGTAAATCATCAAAGAAGCAGCAGAATCCAGGAAACAGAGCTTCCAACCCAGGAAAAGAGAAAGAGTCCCAGGATAATAGCAAAGAAAAATGCTAGGAAAACAGCTGTGTCACCAGCTGAGAGAGTCAGCAGTCCCCGTTAGAGCTGGACAGAAACACCAAGACAGATGTCTCCAAAAATAAGGAACCGGGAGAATATTTGATGCATATGAGCTAACTGGAAGATTTACACTCATGGCAGACTTTGAAATGAATTCGTGACTAGTACACAGAGAACCAATTAAACAAAAAATGTTTAAAAAACAATTACCTCCAGAGAAAACAAAAGTTGTACCCAAACAAATGGATTCCTAATATATAAACAGCTCAGCTATGAATAGGGTTTATACTGCCACAATAACGTAAATACTAAATGTTGGTCTAGCCCCCGCAAAAAGTTAAACTAAACTGTGAGTATTGGAGGAGAGGAACTATGGACATATAAAGGACATGAAGGGGAGGAATTAAGAAGTAAAAGAAAACATTCAAAAGAATTTAAGGTGGTTACAGCTTGAGAATGAGGGCAGGGGACTGCTCTTTTACAAAAAGCCTTGACATTTTAACTTTTTATCACTTTGAAAATAAATATAAATCTGTTTAGTTTTAAAAGAGATCCTAAATGATCTATAAGATTAATAATCAATCCAGAAAAGAGAAGAAACAAACTATGTTTTTGCAGTACCTTCAGGGAATTTGTTGTATGCAGTTTCAACACCAATTACTTGAGAAGTTAGCACACAGAAGAGTCTCAGACGGATCATATCCAGTAGTAGACATTAAATTACCCAGACTAACTTTCAAAAACTGTGAGTGGGAATATAAATTCGTTTAATCTTTGGGCAGTACCATTAAACTTATTAAAATACATACTGTTTGACCCAATAATTCCACTTTCAGAAATACCAGTATAGGTGCAGAGACACAAGAATGTTCTCAGAAATATATTTGTAAAGGCAAAAAAAAAAAAAAAGGAGGAATACAAATTTCCATCAATAAGTGAATGGCTAAGCAAACTATGATACATCCACACTATAAAATTTAGAGAGGTTAATAAAATAGGCCTATAAGCAGTGACATAACAGGATCTCAAAGATATACTGTTAAAAGAAAATCACAAAACAATATGTATAATATGAACCTATTTATGTCAAGGGAAAACAAGAACCTTAACAAAATGTATGAGTGAGGGTGTGTGTACGTGTGCATGTGTGTTTGTAAAAATACATTAAAAAATGCTCTGGAGACACCAAACTGTTGAAAGTGTGTCCTCTGTTCTACCAATTTGCAAAGAGGATTCTCCTACTCTATGTCACGTACTCCACATCCAATATCTCAGTGAATCTTCACAAAAATTAGTTATATAATTTTGCCCAGGTGAAAATCTAGTCAGAAGTTGATGCTTAGGACCTAAAGCCAAGGTTTTGTTCAAAATGGAAAGAGGCTAATTAATATTTGTTGAGTTCATAGTTGGGTACTATGTTAAACACTTTACATCTAAGTTGAAAAAGTAATATATTTCTATTTTACAGATGAGTATTCTGATTGAAAGGGGTTGAGTAATTTGTCTAAGTTCACATGGCTAAATGAAAGATGGAGATGGAATTCAAAGCCCAAGTTTTCTTACTACGGCCAGATTGTGGGGGTCTATGTGATGACTGGGATACCTGCTGCAGGACCTTGCCCTGAGTTACTTGGAATCAGCTCCCCACTCTGCCATGACCTTCCAGGCTAAGAAAACCTACTGAGCCAAAACTGGACCCAACTCCTTAATCAGAACCTAGAGAAGCAGCCTGACCACAGAGTCACTTATATTTGTCTCAGAATTACAAAAACATCTCCTATGGATATAGCAGACATCACTAAGGATCGGCACACTTTTCCAACTGAGTTTTGATGAGGCCTTAGAATCCTCTGCAACTTAGTATGGCAGGCAGCCACCATCAATCAATCAGAGTTAGAACCAGAGTTGAAACTTATCTGCCACCTTCTCTCTTTTATTTTTCTTGGTTTGTTTTTTCCTTTTTTATTGGGGGGAGGGGTATGGTCATTTTGCAGTCAACCATACCTGTCATTTTATTTTTTATTATTTATTTATTTATTTATTATTGGCCATGCTGCACAGCATGTGGGATCTTAGTTCCCCATCCAGGGATCGAACCCGTGCCCCCTGCATTGGAAGCACAGAGTCTTAGCCACTGGACCGCCAGGGAAGTCCCCCTTGCCGCCCTCCCTCTTGTCTCTGAACAGAGATGTTCATAGGAAGATCAGGAAAAGAATCTTAAAATGAAATAATGCTTTGGTTTAGAAAGAAGTGCTGGTATCAGGGCATTAACTTACCCCTAGCCTCCATCACTGATGGGATCAAGAACATTAACGCCTACCTACTTCCCATTATCACCACCTGTAGCCTAATTTCAGATCTCAATACCTAACTTCAAGATTCACTAACATTCCATTGTATATATGTGCCACATCTTCTTTAAGCAATTATACTCCAATAAAGATGTAAAAAATAAAATAAATAAATAAATAACGTGTACATAAAAAAAGATTCACTAACATTTCTCTCTGTCTGCACCTGCATGATCCAGGAACTCAACTTTCCTCCCATTGCTGCCCTACCAAAAACCTCCCGTTTGCCTACAGAATGAAGATATTAGAGAGGCATGGACATATATACACTACCAAACGTAAAATAGATGGGAAGCAGCTGCATAGCACAGGGAGATCAGCTCAGTGCTTTGTGACCACCTAGAGGGGTGGGATAGGGAGGGTGGGAGGGAGGGAGACGCAAGAGGGAAGGGATATGGGAACATATGTATATGTATAACTGATTCACTTTGTTATAAAGCAGAAACTAACACACCATTGTAAAGCAATTATGCTCCAATAAAGATGTAAAAAAAAAAAAAAGAAGATATTTAGCTTGGTATTCAAGACCTTTCTTAATCAGGCTACTTTTCTAGCCTCATCTTTCACCTCTACTCAAGGCGTGCTCCCGCCCCACCTCCTTTCACTCCATTTCATTTTATTCCCTCTCCCCTCCCATTCCTCCCCGGGCTGCCTTTGCTCACCCCTCTGGGCTTGCTCTCCATAGCATCAGCTGACATCTGGGATGGAAACATTAAACTTGCATTTAGCTCTTCCCTGGAATGGACAAAGTCTGACCCTAAGTAATATGGGCTAGATGAACTTCCCTACTGACCACCTCTCTAACCGACGGCAGTCTTACTAACAAATGAGAAAAAAGGAAAACAAAGCAAAACCCAGACACTCACTGTTAGGCATCTTTAGCAAACTCCCCATTCCTGCTTCTCTCCTTCCAAGAGGGAGTGGGCCCACGACTCGGGCCCAGCCTGTGTTGCTCCTCAGAACCCAGAGCGTTGGTCTGGAGGATGGAAAGAAAGATGGCGTCTGGCCTACCTCCCTCTCCTTTCTCACGAGCTGAGCAGCTGGGTGGACGGGGGCTCCAGGGGTGGCAGCCGCACCTCCTCATGCCAGTTCCTGCTGCTCCACAGACCTGGTCACTGCTGACCTCTTCAGAGCCCGGCCTCAGAGGAAGGCGTTTCCATTCATTATTTCTGCCCATGCTGGGCAAGAGGGCGCCACAGTCAGGCTCAGCTGAGGTCAAGGCCTGGAGCCAAAGCGTCAAACCAGGTCCAACTCTCCACTTTCCTGGCAGCTGGCACCGCATGCGAGTGCGTCCTAGGCCCGTCGACTGGCAACAGCAGCAAGGGGCGAGGAGTGAGACGTGAGGTCTTGGCAGATAGACAAGAAGCCCAGGGACGCTGTAAAGCCCTTCACGCCCTCCCGCCGCGGAGAAGCGGCGCCTACTGCTTACGTCAGGCTCGCGCGGAGTGCGCATGCTCCGTGATTTTCCCGCCCTCTGGCCCTCCTGCCTTCCGGTCCAAAGCCGCCTCCGGAACTCGTAGCTGCCACCTCAGCCTTGAGGCCAACTCTGCCCCAGCCCCTTCTTGGGTTTAAGCTCCTCATCTCATTCCCTTCCTGACGCAAGGAAAATAGTTTCAAATTTGATTACTTCCCGTCACTTCCATTTAATTACTAAGATCCGTTGATTTTACCTCAGAAAATACCTTGAACCCATCCTCTCTTCTCCATTTCTTCTGCTACTGCACCAGCTGACACCACCAGCACCACCGTCATCCTCTTGTCCCTTTTGCAGTGAACTCACCCAACTGGCCTCTGCCTCAGAATCCGTGTGCTCCTCTCCCCACACCACCCCCCCCGCGTCTCCCGCAACTGCCAAAAGATCTTTCAGAATACAGACCTGCGGGCTTCCCTGGTGGCGCAGTGGTTGAGAGTCCGCCTGCCGATGCAGGGGACACGGGTTCGTGCCCCGGTCCGGGAAGATCCCACATGCCGCGGAGAGGCTGGGCCCGTGAGCCATGGCCGCTGAGCCTGCGCGTCCGGAGCCTGTGCTCCGCAACGGGAGAGGCCACAACAGTGAGAGGCCCGCGTACCGCAAAAATAAATAAATAAATAAATAAATAAAAAAATACAGACCTGCAACTCACGGATATAGAGGACAAACTAGTGGTTGTGGGCGGGGAGTGGGGGGGAATATGGGAGGGTACAAACTACTGGGTGTAAGAGAGGCTCAAGGATGTGTTGTACAACACAGGGAATACAGTCAATATTTCATAATAACTGTAAATGGAAAATAAAATTGTATTAAAATCTTTTTAATTAAAAAAAAAATAAAGAGAAAGAAAGGAACAAAATACAGACCTGCAATGATAGAGAAAAGCCATGGGGAAACAGGATAAATAGAACTTCAGGGAGTTGGGAAGATGGGATGGCCCTTCAAAACTATCCAAAGTTGGGCTTCCCTGGTGGCGCAGTGGTTGAGAGTCCGCCTGCCGATGCAGGGGACACGGGTTCGTGCCCCGGTCCGGGAGGATCCCACATGCCGCGGAGCGGCTGGGCCCGTGAGCCATGGCCGCTGAGTCTGCGTGTCTGGAGC
Source organism: Mesoplodon mirus (assembly GCF_964341445.2). NCBI lineage: Eukaryota > Metazoa > Chordata > Mammalia > Artiodactyla > Ziphiidae > Mesoplodon > Mesoplodon mirus. Next base: position 217,086,916 of record NC_138977.1, read on the forward strand.
CTGTGCTCCGCAACGGGAGAGGCCACAACAGTGAGAGGCCCGCGTACCGCAAAAAAAAAAAAAAAAAAAAAAACCAAAACTATCCAAAGTTGGAGCGCAGAGGATCGGGCTTATCCCCAGGTCGCTCTGTCATTGGAAGCCACCCTGGGAAATTAGGGATGACCTTGGACAAGGTAGTTCTCTTCAGCTGAGGCAACTCCCCAAAAAGACTGACAACTGAGGGCTGTCTGACAACTGACAGCTGAAGGCCGTCCGCCAAGTCATTTAAATAATAATTTATCATTTTTAGTAAAAGTGCTGTTCTTACTGATGGCTGTGGTATCCATTCTAAAGGCAGGGAGAGTAAACTCCATTATGACTGGCTCAACCACAGTTCCAAGTCCTTCCTTGAGTAAGGACTTAAGGCTAACCCCCTCACTCTACAGATGGGGAAATTAAGGCCCTGAGAGAGTTTCAGACCATCAGCTACCACACTGACACAGTCTTATAATAAATAGCTAATATTTGAATGTTGATACTAGGTTGTACCAGATGCTTTAATGCCTTATCTAATTAACTACTCATGAAAATTCTATGAGGTAGCTACCATTATTATCTTCATTTGACACATGTAGAAACAGGCTTAAAACAGGCAGCTGGGTAATTGTCCAAGATTACACAGCTATTAAGTGGTGGGTCTAGGATTTGAACCCATGTCACTGTGACTGGAGAGCCCGTAACTAGTAACCTCTAAGATTAATTACTTTTTCTTAGTGGAGCAAACCATCATCCTGGACCTTGTGAGGTACTGAGGAACGTGTGTGTGTGAGCTGCTGTTATTTCTAGGAATGGATACAACACTACCACATAAAGCGCAATGTATGTTTTCTGTTTTCAGGGTAAGAAGATAAGCAAATATGCTTCTAGACAGAAAATAAGTTTCATATCAACTAAATAAACGAGAGAATATGAAAGTAATTTTCAGCTTCCATGTCCATTCCATGCCAGTTCCTCTGGACCTGGTGGCCTTGCTCCCTCCACAGCTCTGATGTCTCTCCAACAGACACCTGCAGTTGACACCAAGAAAAGAGTGCACCTGAGTGTCTTTCAGTGAATATGGAGGACTCTCTTCTTGCCCCACCCAAACTCCCAGGTCTAAAGGGGAGCATCTGGTCCAGCAAGATGGTCCCAGTTAGGCTGATATAAGACCTTCCCTTAGATCTGAGAAACCACCGAAATCTATCCATCTTCCTCTCCTGCTTCATCAAAGTGAAACCTACTAAAGTAAAAAGACTGATATGTAAGGATTTCCCAATGTAGAAATGGTGTTAAATTACAATAGTATTATGTGATCCAAGAAACTTGTGTCAGAAAACGTGGATTAATTTGCTTAACAAACATGCATTGTATTCCTACCAAACGCCAGGTCCCAGGCCAGATGCTGGAGGTTGCAGTGTCTTGGGAGTTTGCCATTTAGTACAGTAGTTCTCAAATGTTAGTGTGGATAAGAATCACTTGGGAAACTTGTTAATAATGCACACTCCTGAACCCCACCCCCAGAGTTTCTGATTCATCAGGTGGGGCTGAGGTTTAGGAATCTGCATTTCGACTAGTTCCCAAGTGAATCTGTAGCAGGTGGTTTTCATTTGTATCTTGAGAAACCCTGACTTAGTAGACAGCTCTGATCAGGTGTTTGATTTAAGTCACTTACACTCAGGACTGCAGGCGATTGGAAGATACCTGATTTCTAATTCTTTCAAGAAGCCTTAGAAGGACTTCCTGGAGTGGTTTTCTGTGAAAAAAAAAAAATCACACCAATATGACACCACTTCTTTTCAAACAGGAGAAAGCCATTGTGTCATGACGTGGCCCAAGGGGAGAAGTTGAAAGAGTTTCACTGGAACAATTCAAGAAGTGTGTGTGTGTGTGTGTGTGTGTGTGTGTGTAAAAATTCATTGACAGTATACTTAAGCTTTGTGTACTTTACCATATACATATTTACTATATGAATGTTATTCCTCAATTTAAAAAACATTTTTTTAGAAAGTGTAAGGCAAAGAGGGTAAGGAGGTTTAAAGATGTCATTCTAGAGGGAAGTAAGGGGAAGGACTTGGGTACTGGCAGGAAAGAAAACAGGAAGGAGGGAGAAATTCAGACCTCTTGACGAAGGCACCAAGTAAATCCTCAGCAGCTGGTGTAGGCCTGGAAATAGGAGTTGGCAGATGTGGAAGCAAATAGGCTAAAGAGTTTGATTAACTGTGAGCCAGACACTTTGAACACAAAAGGAAGGAAAGAAGGAAGGAAAGGAAAGGGAAGAAAGAAGGGAGTGAGAGAAGGAGAGACAGGAGAGGGAGGGAGAGAATGAGGAAGAAAAAGAAAAAGGAGGGCCCTGACCCTAGGGGGAGCTTATAGTCTTGTGGCTCTGATTACTGGCCCTTGGCAAGTTATTTGAGGGCTCCAAGCCTGTATGTGGCTCTTTAAAATGAGGCTGGACCTCTGAAAGTAAGGAGTAATAGAGATGGTGTATGCAAAAGGCTGTAAACTATAAAGGGCTGCTAAATGCTGCTTATTACTAACAGATTCTGGCTCAGAGTTAGGCCAACTGCAAGCATGGGTATGAACACACGTCCCGTTCAGCTCTGGAGTGACTTCCCTCATCTTTGCCACACCTGACTGCCAGACTCACAGGAGTTTGGTGAGAGGTTTTTTCTTTTTCTCCTCTGCTCTGAGCTAACTTGGATATTGCTTTGTGCAGGCCTGAGCGTGAGATTCCCTTCAGTACCCCTACCTCCAGCTGTTCTCCATGACCCCAGAAGTCCCTTCCACCGTCTCCCAGATGGGGCCAGTTGTTCTCACAGAAGTCACCTGCCTCCTCCCTGGCCTGTGAGTCACTAGTTGGAGGCCAGAGGCCTCACTAGAAGCCTCCAGGGACCAAAGCAACTTGCTGAAGGCCCTTGGGGAAGGAGAGGAAACAGGACGGGCACTAAAATGAGATAAATTGCCTATAAATGTTTTTTAATTAAAATTGTAACTCTTGTTCTATGCAGAAGAGTCGAAGAAGAACTCCACTCCGAGTGGCAGGTGAAAAGCTCAGCAGCTCTCCCAAAGCCAGGGAGGGGAAGGGAGGTGAGAGCAGAGAGGAGATGGGGTAACTTGCTCTTTCTCCTTTTAGGGATAAGAAAGCAAAATGGAGAAAGGCGGGGGTGGGGTGGGGGGCTGCTGAGGGACCTGCTTGCTGACTCCCCAGGCTGAGGCTCCTGGGGGAGGGGGCTGAGCTTCCTGGGGACCCTGAAGCTGCGATTTTGTGCTTTCCTTTGTTCTATAAAACGATGCCACCTTCTCACTCCCTTCTCTCCCCTTGCTGGCCTCAGCCACCAGCCATGAATCTGCATCAAGAGCCACCCACGCATCGGCCTTGGGGCCACCCGGGCAGACAGAGGAATCCAAAAGCGGGGAGAAAGAGAGAGACACTGGAAGTCTCCAGGTGGAGAAAAAGGAAGAAGGGAGAGAGCCGGACTGTGGAGAAGCGATGGAAAAGGGGAGAAACAAGGGGGTGGAGACTGGGACCCCGCCAGAGGAGAGGGGTCCTTAGAAGGAACGCAAAGGGTAGACGGAACGGGTAGAGGAGGGAAATTGGCGGCGGGGGTGGTGGTGCGGGGGGAGGGGTGTGTAGCGACTTTGAGAAACAAAAGTGAACTGTCTGGGCTTTGCGGCTGCTCTGATCTCAGAGCTCTGAGCCCACGGCGAGGGTCCTAACCTCGGTAGGGCCCATCGCACACTCAGCTCAGGAACTCCACCGCCCACACCGTGCCGCCGCCTCATTTCGGATGCCGCAGGCTCGCGGTTTAGGCCCAGTGCACGCGTGGGGGGCCGAGGGGCCTGGCCTGTGCGAGTGTCCCCAAGAGAACTGTGAGCCCCCATGCCCCCCAGGGGTTCAGGCGCCACGAAGAGGGGGCTGGAGCTGCCGCGCCCGCTGCTCAGCTTTAGAAGAGCGTGCCCTGGAGTACCGTCCCCAGCCCTCCTAGCTTCCCCAGATTTCTGTTTGCAAAATCTACATCCGTCACCACTGTGTATGTTGTATGTACTGGGGTGGGGTGGGGGGAGAGGTCTCTGCAGGAGTTAATAGCTATTTTATTCTCTTGCTCCTTCAAAGTTTCTCTTTGACGGCGAAGAGACTTATTATAAGTCAGAAGAAAGGAAAATCTTCCCTGTTCTGGGCCCTGTGACTGCACAAATCCAAAATACTGCCGGCATGGAGATTGCGGCTGGAAAACTCTAGAAGCTGGGGGCGTTATTAGGCAGGAGCTCTAGGGTTTCCGGAGACAAATTCCTAAATAAACCAAGAAACACCAAGTGGGAGATCTAGGAGGGAGGGCCTGATGGTCTGACACCGCTGGGACACAGAGCCAGAGAGTGAAAGGAAGCAGAACAAACATCGTCGGCAGGCGCCTCTGTCTCCCGGACCGAAACCCTCCCCAAACCTCATCCCAAGCGCTCTCGGTACCAGTGGCAGGGCCCGGCACTGCCGGGGCTGCCACCCTCTGCCTCAGGAGTCCCCACTCGGAGACTCATCACTTGCTGGCTCTTCTTTCTTCTTTTTGGTTTTTTTAATCCTTCAAATACAAGACAAAAATACACCTCATTTATCATCATAGATATATATATTTCACTCTCACCACATAAATACAAAACATCCAAATATCCAAAACTTTCAGAACAAAGTTAGTAGCCAGGATTCAGTGACACCTACCCGCGTTTGAATCGTTCATTATTTTCTTCACTATTTGCCTAAGGAAAAAAGAGAGAGAGAGAGAGAGAGAGAGAGAGAGAGAGAGAGAGAGAGAGGAGAGAGAGGGAAAGAGAAAGAAAGAAAGAAAAGAAAGGAAAAAAAGCTTCCGACGTAAATAATTTACAATAAAATTACTAATTTTAAAATGCTCTGCGCTCACTTCGGATGGAGGAATACATTCTAGACACTGCGGCACCTCGCCGTCTGGGTCTGTGGTTTTGGTTAAAATGCGGGTGGCCGTGGCTGTGCGGGTAGGGCGTGAGGCCGCGACAGCGTCGCGGTCCGGGTTTCTGACTCGGGACCGTCGAAACCCTGGGGGTGTTTTAGGGGAGGCGGTGGAGAGGGATGCCTTTCAGATCCACGCAGGGGACTGATCGGGATATGGAGACTACCGACAGAGGAGGCCGGGCCGCCCTGATGTCCCCGGCTGCGTCCCTGCCTCCCGTCCGCAAAGAACTCTGAAATCGGGACGTTTCCTGCGTGCTCTGAGGGTTTTGTGAATCCGGGGAGAGGGCGAGAGGAGGCAATGGGCACTGATCTGTTTCCAAACCTAGCAACTCTGCCTGGAGCCACGGGTCTGGAAACAAGGGAGACGGTGGGGAGAAGCGCCAGCGTCCGGGAGCTGCCGCGAACTGCACAGCTCTCTCTCCTGGAGGAGCGTGAAGCTGTCGGCCACCTCCCGGCCCAGCCTCGGAAAAGATTCTGAATTTTCTTTCATTAGCAGCATAGGCTTTTCTTTTGCTTTTCCCTTTTAAATTCCTGTTTTAAGTCATAACACCCAGAACTTTAATTTTGTATTGCCCTGGGACGCATTTTGTATCCTGTATTTTCTTACACCTTCTAAACTCCATCGTTATGAGTATTTAAAAACTGGTTCCACTCCATTTGGTTTTGTGTGGTAGTTCTTACTCTCCTTTTATTGCTGATGAGATCAAATTTATTACCGCCGTTGACCATCACGATGTTTGATTTATTGTCTCCTGGGGTCGGGGGTGGTTGTGATTGGAGTTTCTTTAAAGGGGAAAAAATTCGGCAGGATGGGTCCAGCCAGGAAGCTGCGTGTGCACCGGCTCTCCCGAGAAGTCCGCAAAGTGGGGCCCAGGGGCTTCTGAAAGCCCTGGTTTCTCTGGCGAGAGGAAGGAACGTCCTCCTTTTTGGTCTAACGAAACCTGTCAGCCTTTTCAGCTGGGGTCTGCTCGCAGCTTGCTTTTTCAGATATCCATAAGAATAATCAACGGCAGCAGTGGCTCGATCTAGAGCAGATGTCCTGTGCTCTGGACTTAGAACCAGAGTTTACCCTCCAGGGCAACCAGACTTTACCCTCCAGGGCCAGGCACTGGTTGGGGCATCAGGTTGGCTAACTCGGGCTTTCCCCCCAATTCTTTGGATTCTCCTGGATTCAGAAGGAAGTTGGGGGCGAAGGGTGGGTGTGGGAGGACACAGAGGAACGGTAGGGGGAAAAAATAGCCCAAATGGGGTAATACTGGTAGCAGAGCCTGGTGGGGAAGGAGAGCTGTCAGAGAGGCCTCTTGGGAGCCGGGAGCCCAGAGCAGGAGCCCCGGGTGCCTAATGCGCGTGAGTCCATAAATATCACCACGATAGATACTATAAATATAAATACAGGAAAACACTTAAGATCAGTCCAGCGCTTTTTTCTCGGCCCCTTCTTTATTGTTGGTCCGGGAGTAAGGCTCGAAGGCCGAGGAGCTCAGGTATCGGGCGGAGAGTTCTTGCAAATTCCCGGCCAGCGAACCGGCCATTGTCAACGGGGCGGAGGAAAGGCGGCTGGCGACGGATCCGAGCAGCGAGGGCACGGGCAGGCTGAAGAGGCCGTGGCCGGCGGCCGGTGCGCCCGCGTGCAGTCCCCCTGGCCCGGTGGGCCCGGGGCCCGGAGCGCCTCCCACGGCCGGCGGGTGCGGGGACGCGGCGCCTGCGGGACCCGAGGCGGCGGCGGCTGCCGAGCCCGCGGCAGAGCCCGCGCCCAGGGCCGGCAGGCTGGGCCCGCGTAGCGCCGAGCCGAGCGCGCCTGTGGCGCATGGCGGCAGCAGCGCAGGCAGGCCGGGCGGCGACAGCAGGCGGCCCTGCTCCAGCAGCCGCAGCACGCTGCACGTGGCCGCCGTCTCCGACACCACCGAGCGCAGCTCCGAGTCCTTGCCTTGGTCCTTCTTCTGCTTCGTGCGCCGGTTCTGGAACCAGACCTTCACCTGCGCGCCGGGCGCAGGGAGGGTGGGAGAGAGGGGCAGAGGGAGACGGTCGTCAAGGGGAGCGGGCTCCCGGAGCGCGAGGGCTCCGGGGGGCCCTCCCCCAACTCCAGCCAAAGCCCCAGTCCCAGCCCCAGCCCGGAGAAGTCGGGCCCGGGAGCTGCGGGGCGGGTGGGCGGGGCGGGGAGTCAGGGCCGCCAAGAGGGGGACACAGCTCCCATACGCTGCGCTTCCGGGTCACGGAAGCAGGCCTAGGCCAGCCCGGGTTACAAATAACAAAGAAATAAAAATGTCCAGGACTCTAACTGGAAGGAAGACCAGAAGTTATTTCACTGGGTCGCCGCACTACCCGCAGCAGGACTACGGATCAGTGCTGCGTAAAAGCCCGCATTTCCAGGAGAAGGTGTAAGGCCTAAAGGATGCAGTTCGGGAAGTGGGAAGTGAGGGTGAATGGGGAGGAGTGCGGCCCAACTGGCTCGAATTTAGCCCCAGAGCACTACTCCTGTTGAAGGCTACAAGAGGCTACTTCCTGCTTGTTAGGGTCAGATTGACTATCAACTAGCAGCAAGCAGGGAAGATGGCTATAGACTGAATAATTGGTGCAGGATGAACTTTACAGGCCAAGCTTCCTCCACCCCCTCACCACCAAGTGGATCGAAAGGTCTGAGTGATATCCTTAATTTATAACTCAGCTGCTCTCCATCATGAACTTTGGAGTCATGGGAGGAAGTCAGGAGGCTGGAGTGGACTAAATTCTCTCCCCGTCAACCTCCCCTCTTACTTCCTGTCCTCCCTTTGCCCCTCTTCAGGCCTTAGCTGGTGGCCCAGAATGGAGTTTGGCAGCTCTAGGGAGAGGTTATTCTGTCTAGATTTTGTAAACTAAGAGGGATGGTGGCAGAGAGAATAGGGAAAAAGCTACCATGCCAACTCAAATTCGAACATCCAGTATGTTCTGTCCTTGGTTCTCAGCTTTCTGCCCAGATCCCATACCTAAAATGCTCCCCACCCACTTCAGGGCTGGGCACAGGTCAAGGGACTGGTCCTCAGAAAGAAATATGCCTTACGTAGGCCAAGCTGGTACCATGCCCTGGGGAGGCCCTAAATGATCCCCACAACACAAAGCTCTCAGGACCTAAAGTGCTCCTGGGCCCAGAGTTCACAGGGCCAGCCCCAGTAGCATCATATGGGTTTCATGTAAAGGAGAAGACCTCAAGCACAATTGTCAGTGCTGGCTCCCAAGGCCCCAGATCTGCTTCCCATCCCACCCCTCACACATCACTGGCACTTAAGACAGGGTCTCCTAGGTGCCCACAGTGGGTGCTCAGGGCTGGTAACGGGGCTGAGTCCAGCTCAAGACCAGGGAAAGCCTTAAGCATTGGGGCAGCCTGGTCTGCAAAGGCAGATCTCTGGAATATGCAACTTTTTGATCCCTAGTTGTCACCCATGCTCTGGAACAGGGGGCTTTGGCTCTAGCCCCATTCTTGCTGAATGGGCCTGGGTGCTGTGTAAGGCTAGGGTCTCCAGAGGGGGTGTGCCTGGAAATCTAGCCAAAATGTTGTGGCCAAAACAGGGGCAAACGTCGGTTCCTCCAAGAGCAGAGACAAGCAGAGAATTCTCAAGACTGGGGTCCAAAAAGAAATCCAAAAGGATAGGATTTGGGGCCTCCTGGGCTAGGCCAAGGTGGGCAGAGCACGGACCATGGAAGATTTGGGGTGGAGAGGGAAAGGGATGGCTTAGGAAAGGGAGAGAGCCTTCGCCCTTTCTTCCCCATCCTCCTTATCTTCTCTGCCTCACCCGGGAGGCTCTATCCAGAGTCAAGCTAGGTGGTGAGAAAGAGCTGGCTGGGGGTGAAGGGGAAGGAGGCTGATGCCGAGCTGTGTGCAGCCTGGCCGCTGAGTACCTGGGTCTCGGAGAGGTTGAGCTGCCGAGCGAGCTCGGTTCTCTCCCGGCCCACCACGTACTGGCAGCGCTGGAACTCCATCTCCAGCCGGTAGAGCTGCTCCGCGGTGAAGGAAGTGCGCGTCCTCTTGGGCCGATCCAGGTCCAGGCCCTTGGGCAGGATGATCTCGCGGATGGACCCCTTGGCATCTGGGGAAGGGGAGATAATCAGGCACAAGAACCCTCCTGCCTTCCTCCACCTCCCCTGGCCGGAGCTGGCTTCTGGGACACAGTCACCAGCAGCCAGCAGTCCGGAGGTGGGAAGTCGGACGGGTGGGCCTGCAGCCACTGCCTGGGAGCAAGGACGCTGTATGTGCTTGCGGGGGTGGGGGGGTGAGGGGACTAACTCCACACAGCTGATGGGAAGGGGAATCGGACTTGGCCTTTGCAGAGCCCTCCGAACAGGGGAGAAAGAAAAAATCAATTTCAAATCAGCTGACGTTCCTTTTGGTCTGGGGGCCTCGGCTGCGTGGACTGGGTCCCCTGGAGCTCGAGGGTCCCCGCACTGACCAGCCCAGACCCTGCCGGCCCCAGCTCTGGAGCATGTTGACCAGACCGCACTCCGGCGGTTCCCACCCCCATCCCGGGGTCTCCTTCCCTCCCTAACCCGGGCGGCGGAAGGAGGAGGGACCGAGTCGGAGCCGGCAGGGCCTGGCGATCAGTTGGTGGGGGCGGCGCCGGGCCGGGGCCGGGCCCCACCACCGCCACCGCCGGAGCCGATCGCGCGCCGCGCAGCAGAGCGGGGTCGAGGCCAGCACTAAAGCGGCATCCGCGGCCTGGCAACCAAGCCTGGCTGCTTCTCCCAGCGGCGGCGGCCAGGCCCGAGCGCGGCGCCGGGCCCCTTGGCCCAGCGCGCCAACTGGCCTGGCCGTAGCCGGCGGTCCACGGCTGTTCTCCAGCGCCCGCGGCCCCCTTGGATGCGCTCAACTCGCCAGGGTGCGGGAGCCCGCGAGCGGGCTTCGGTCCGCAGGACGCGAACAGGTCCTCCAGAGTGTCCGGCTTCTTTCCCGGGTCGGAGGCCGCAGCCTGGATCCTGGGCCCTCCCGCACGGTCCCTCGGCTCCCCCAGCAGCCTAACCGGCGGGGCCTCTCGAGGCTTGAAGGGATCGAAGCTCCTGGAGAGCGCGCGTCCCAGGTGGGAATCCCCAGCGGCTGGCCGCACCCGGGACGGGGAGGGCCAGCAACTTTCTCCTAAGTCCCGGGCGGCAGACCCACCCGGCCTGCCGGGGTCGGTGGCGGCGCACAGCTCGAGCCCCTGAGTCACCCCTAAAGAACGCCCCCCGCAGCCCTGCCCCGTTCCTACCTCGGACCAGGATCCGGCGGCAGTAATCCGGATCCGCGGTTGAATTGGATTTACTTTTGTTACAATCTTCCGCGGCGCCCGACGCAGAGAAGGCGCCCTGCGGTTCCTTGAAGAAGGCGGCAGGGAGGTTCCCCTCCGCGCCTTTGCTCTCCCGGCTCTCCTTGTGCGCGTTCTTCGAGACCCGGGCAGCCTCTGCGTCCGAGTGGCACCGAACGTCCATTTTGTCTCGTTTCCCGAACATAGGAGAGGCAAGAGCAACAACAACAACAACAAAAAAAAAAAAGGAAAAAAAAAAGGGGGGGTGGGGGGAGGAGAAAAAAAAAGCAGACGGGGGACAAAACCGCTACAATTGCAGCCCCTACGCTCGGTCCGGAGAGAGGCAAGCGGCAAGAATGAATGTCCCCACGGGGCGGCTGCGGCGGCCGCGGGCAGGTCAGCGGCGACCGCCGAGTGGCGCGCTCGTGGAGAGGCGGCGGGTCTGGTCGAGGATCCCGGTGGAGCAGCGGCGAAGCCGCCTCGTCAGCGCCCGCGTCCTCTGAGCACGTCCACTGTCCCCAGCCTGGCGATCAGGTAGCGAGCAGCGCAACTCCGAATTGCTGCGGCCCCCGCCTCTTACTGAGACTGCGAGTAGCAGTTGTCCGACACCCGGGGGGACGCACACTCGCTGTTGCAATTGATTACGGGTAATTTCGCAGCCTCCACGTTTCGGCTACCTCATGAATACACTAAATTGTTTGGATAATATATCAGACCGTAATGGATGGTTTCTGTCCTTGTCCCCAATCAAGTAGGGGTTTAGCCAGTGAATAAACGGAAATGATTGGTCTTGCTTTCAGGAAACACACAATCAAAGACCCACACTTCCAGAAAAACTTTTGACAAGATTCATCCTGAATTGTTAGTACCGTTAGCAGGCATTATTAACTTTCCCTTTGCCTTTGACCCTCCTGCTCACACACTGGCTAGAGGGGTTTTCTCCACACTCGACAGATAGAGCTGAATGAGGATGGAGGGGGGAGGAAAAACAAAAAACAAAAACCCTTACACACCCTGCGGCAGAAGAAAGCAGTCGCCTCTAGGAGGGGGAAAAAAGTGGGGGGGGGGAGAAAAAGTTTTCCCCAAAAGTGCTTCCCCCACCCTCTAAAAAGCCAAGCTTTCGTCCCACACAACTCCTTAACACACCTCGACGCTGACAGCCATCTTAAACTGCCACCTCTCTTCATTTAGTTCCAGCTGGATTTTTTCATGCCTGCACCTCCAGCAGCCCTGAGGCAGCCCATTCAAAGGGCAGCTTTGTGCTCAGAGAGTCCAGCAGGAGAGAGAGGGGGAGAGGGGGAGAGAGCCGAGAAACTCTCAACTGTGAGATCTGCTTAAAAAAAAAAAAAAAGTTTTCCCCTAGCTATTTCATTGTCTCTGCTACAATATCTTTGAGAAAAGCAACAGCCAGTAATCCAATAAGAGCATTGATTAGGCCACAATGATTCAATTCAAGCGCATGGCCTTGTGCAAGGAGCATGCTCCAGCCCTTCTCGTCACCTTGCCGGGGCAGAAGCCCTCTCCACGCCGCTCTCCCCATTCATTCCTTTATGGGAAATGCGGAGCAAAAGGAGTGAAAGATGGCAATTATCTAATTGGACTATTAACAAACAGTCCTGTGAGTGCGGCGGTCTGGCGTGGCTCCTGGGCGGGGGAAGGGCCGTGTTCCCTGCCCTCATTCACAAAGAGTGCAGGGGCCGGGGAGGAAAGGGGGCTTTTTAAAGGGCGTGGGGAGTGGGGCGGGGTGGGGGAAGAGGAGAGGTGGGAGGTTTGGCTGAGAATTTTTCCACACAATTCCAAGAATGGGGGAGGAGGCGGGCGGGGAAGGGGAAGGGGAGGGGGCTGGGGCGGGGGTCGCGGCGAGCCGGTGGGAGAGGGGGAGGGGAGGGAAAGGGGTGCGAGTGTGTGCAGTGGGATCGGAGGGGCTCTGCCTGCCGCTCCCTCCCGCCGCCGCCGCCGTCGTCCCCCAGCCGGACTCCAGCAAGCATCGGGGGCGGAGATGATGAGGGGCCCTCAGCCGGCTCCTTCGCTCTCCCCCCTCCCCCTTCCTCCCCCAGCCCCTCTGGCCCCCAGGGACGCTCGGTCCGGTTCCGGGGGGCGTCTCTGTCCACGGAGGCAGACCTTGGGCTTTTACTTTATTTCATTGGTTGGGGGTTGTGTGTACGTGTGTGTGTGTGTGTGAGTGAGCACGCGATTGTCCCGAGCTACTCTCCGCAGGGCGGCGGGCTTCCCGGGTCCCCAGCGGACCGGTGGTCCGTCAGTCCTCCTCCGCACGGGCGGCGGCCCTCCAAATCCCACGCCAACTGGGCCTCGGGGTGGAAAGTGCCTTTGAGTCCCGGCTCTCCCGGGGCCGTCCGGTAGGGACGGGTGGGAGTGGAGAGGGGGAGGCGTCCTTGCGGCCGTCCTGTCCTGAAGATGTGGCGTGGGCTTGGGACAAAATCCAGCCAACTCTCCAGTGACTTGCCGCAAAGCTCAAACGCCCAGGTTGGCGCTCCGAGGCCCCGAGGGCTTCACTCCCTCGCTGGCCGAGCCAACGCGGGGCGCCGCCGCGGGGTCTCCCTTTACCGCATTGCCGGTGCTGGTCCCTGGGATTCGGGTCCTCCTGTTGAGGATCTGGGCGGTGGATGGGGCCCTTGTTTACCTGCAGCGCTCAACCAGAGTCAGTTACTGGGGCCTCCGCGGGCGGGGAGATGTGAGGCCCCAAACCCCTGACCGCCGACCCTTCCCCGCCACCTGGAGGGTGGGGCCTCGAACAGCTGGCTCTGTCCAGGGGTCCCACCCCAACCGCTCCGGGTCCCCAGGAGGATTGGGGGCCTGTTTATTCCCTCCGGAGACCTCCCGGCCGCGGAGAGTCCAAGATCGCAGGGATCCTTCCTGGCCGCACCCAGCTCCACGGCCCGCAAAATCCATGCTTATACCTGCGGTGCCGGGTCAAAGGCCCAGAGGGAAGTCTTTAAAAATAAAAACGTCCAACCCACCGCTTCTTATTTTAGGTCTAGGAGGGTGAACCAGCCAAGCAACGAACTGCTGCCTATAGTAAGGACGCCCCGGTGGCTGTCCCGGGGTCGTGGCCCGGGAGATCCATGGCCACGTTTCCCCCGCACCAGAGGATACGCCCAACTGTGGCCAAATCCCAAATACCGATTTGAAGTTGGGCCTCGGACACTCTTGCCCCTCCCCCATCTTGTAGGGGATAATAGTGGCATACTTTGTTATAAGTGGCAACTATTTACTGAGCAGTCGGTTACCGGGTGCATAAACTCATTTTTTTAACCTCTCGGTCAGGGAGGCACTAATGTGCCTGTTTTAAGTTTTCAGAATCTGCCAGTGTTGGTGATGTGTGTCAAAGAGATACAGAGCAAGGACCTTAATGTTAATGCCAGGAATCCTGAGCACTAGGCATCAACTTTCATGAATTTTATCCAGAGAGCAAGAAATACAAATGCAAACATGAAATTCTTGTTTCTGATAATGCTGTTTATTTCTAGCCATGAGCCTTTCTTAGTAGTCTATCACCCTCCTACATCAAGCTGCCCTGGACTGAATAAAATGCAGTTTTATTGGCTCCAAACCTACTGAATGAACGTCTACGAGCAGGGTCCTGGAATGTGTGTTTCTGGCTGCCTCCCCAGGGGAATTTTCCACAAGTTAAAGTTGGAGAACTACACCTTTTAAAGTTAGCTGAAGTTGGGAGAGCTTAAGTTGCTAAGCTTCCTGAGGACAGGGAGTCCCCTCACCTTACTGGAAGTGCAAATACCTATTGGCGAAGGGAAGAAAATGGGACATTATGGAGAAACAACCAGTTTAATTAAGCAGCCAGTTACCAAGAGTCAGGAAGTGTCAGGACCTGGGGCAGGACCCAGGGTGGCCACTAAATCATATTGGCCTTCTCTCCACAGCTTCCTTAACTAAGGGAACTCATTGGTCCTGGCCATGGCTCTGGGCTGGCAGCACAAATGTTGCTTTTGAACGATGCCCTTCTATGTTCCAAGCCCTTGAAGTAAACAAATTCAGTAAAGAAGCAGAAAACCCATAACCTGGTTTTGCTTTATGTTATGCATAGTACTTTTTTTGTGACTGGATTAAAATTCTGTGGGCATCCATCCAGAAAAACCATGACGGGTTTCTGAGAGGACAGAGTGGAGACGGAAGCCCTGGGATGGAAATTTCAGAAAAGCAGCTGCTGCTCCCAGAAAAAACTAAAGCTGTGTGTCCATTGGCAATGAAAGGAGAGAATCCAGTCATTTATTTGGATAATCTGAGAATCTGAGACAAGCCTGTCTACACAACACATGAGGACACAGGGCTGCTCCAGGCAAAAGTGTTTTATGCTCTTGATTAAATGTGCCTCCCTCCCTGGTACCCTTCCCGATCCCACATCGATGTCGGCAGGTGCATACAGACCCGGAATAGAACTGTAGAGATGGAAGAATTTTTAGAGATCATCTATTCCATAACCTTTATCTGACTTGACAGATGAGGAAAATGAGCCTGGAAAGACCAAGTGACTTGTTAAGGATTAGACAACTAGTTAGTGGGGGCATCTGTGCTACAATCCTGGTCTCCTGACTTAAAACTGCACTCCCACCACCACCCAGTTTTCCCAGAACCTGAACAAAATGAATGTTCTCTCTGGAACTGATGAAACAATGCCATATAAATTAACTAAATCATAATCTGAGCCTTGGGGGTGCTTTTCATATTTCATGCCTCCACCTTGTCACTGCAACAGAAAGTAGAATCAGAGGTACTACACATTGCTTCCTTTTTCCATCTTCATTTTTTATCTCAGAAAGATGTAGGAGGGGAAAACAAGCTGGCAGAAAAATCTGAGATCCTCTTAGATTATGAGTGGCTTGGGAACAGCATAACTTAATGTCCAAGACATCATTTTAAAAGACCTGCACCAGAGGAGATAATACAACCAGAAATTAAGTTTCTGTAACAATGAATCAGAGGTCCTGATAATAATGACTAATTAAAAACAGGAACACCTAGTATTTATACAGAGATTTTCATCCCAATCAAAGTTGCATGTGGTGATGAATTCAATATCATCTAATTGTCATTATCCCCATTTCACAGAAAGTAGTCAGGGCACTGGAGAAGCAATTGACTTAAGAACTGGTGCTGAATATCCAAAGTGAAAAATACAGCCTTACATCCAGATATTTCTTTCCCATTTTAGCTAAAGATAGAGTATTAGCCAAAGGGCAGAGAGCTAAATTCTGAATTATTCTGACCACATTGCCAGCAAATAATCCCACTGGACTCCATTTCTCAATTTTTTATTTTGTAACAAGAAACTAAGTTCTTTCAACTACTTTATATATTTTTTAGGTAGAAGCAACATACAATTTTTGCGTTGGAAGGGGCCTTAGAGTGGTATAATAAACAAACAGGGCTCTGGGGTCAGCCAGGCTGTCTGATTCCTATGTTCCTATCTCAGCTGCACTACTTACTAGGTGAGTGGCTTTAGCTGGTTACTTTGCTACTCTGTGACTCAGTAGCCTATCTGCACAATAAGGTTAGCCCTAGTACTTATCAGGTTGTTTGTAACATAAGCAAAGTGCTTAGAATATTGCTTGTCCCATAGCCAACACTGTGAATAAATATTTACTATTACTTTTTTTTTTTTTTTTTTTTTTTTTTGTGGTACGCGGGCCTCTCCCATTGCGGAGCACAGGCTCCGGACGCGCAGGCTCAGTGGCCATGGCTCACGGGCCCAGCCGCTCCACGGCATGTGGGATCTTCCCGGACCAGGGCACGAACCCGTGTCCCCCACATCGGCAGGCGGACTCTCAACCACTGCGCCACCAGGGAAGCCCACTATTACTATTTTTACTCGCACATTCCCCATAGGCCTAGCACTTGTTAGAACTAGAGATAGCAAAAAGAACCAAGAGCCAGACAGAGTAACTGAAAGGTCCAGATAGTAAATGGCAAAGATAATTGACTTCATGCTGATTCAATACTATAAAACAGTAATGAAAACTAGTATTTAGTAAGGACTTACTGACTGCTATAATCTCATTTAATTCTCATAACAACCCTTTGAGAAAAGGACAATTGCGTATACCCATTGTGTTGGATTAAAAATGGTCATAAATTCTTTGCCATTCCTCCCATCAAGAGATAGAGTCTATTTCCTCTTCAGTAAATGTGGCCTGTGATGTGCTTTGATCAATCAAATGAGGTGAAAGTGACACTGTGCCAGTTCTGGGGCTAGGTCATAAACAGCCCTAATAGATTATGTTCTAGCTCTCTTGGAACCCAGCTGTTGTGCAATAAAGAAGCCAATCTAGACTACTAGAGGAAGAGAGGCCATATGGAAAATTGAGTTACCCCAGCTGATAGCACCAACTTCCAGTCATGTGTGTGAGGCCATCTTGGATGCTGCAGCCCAGGTGAACTTCCAGCTGAATGTAACCTTATAAGGGATCCCAACAGTTTCATGTGAGGCAGGGATGAGCCATCCATGCAGAGCCCTGTCCAAGTAGCAGAATCTTGAAAAAATATATGGTTGCTGTTGTTTTAAACTACTATGCTTTGGGTGGGTTTGTTATGCAGCAATAGGTAACTGAAACACCCATATTTTGGATGAGAAACTGAGGCTCAGAGAAGTTAAGCAACTAGTCCTTGGCATCACAGCTAGGAATCCACAGCCTGGATTCAAACCCAGGACCATCCTAAACCCAAATTCACAATCTTGACCAATGAACTATATCATGCCTCCTAAGGAATAACCAAATTCTAAAGAATAATTCGTAAGTTTATTTTTGTAATTTCTCTATTTCAGACATTACACAGTGTAGGCTAGACTAATAAAAAACATAGCATGTCATTCTTTTTTTTTTTTAGCATGTCATTCTTAATACCAAACAGAATAAAATTGTTACAGCTAGAAATGGAACCAACGTGGTCTTTGCCAAGTTCATCATCACTTCTTATAAATTGAATGGGGCTACCTCACTGGGATGTACCTCAGGGTACAAAGCCCTAAATTACTTTCTCTTTTTATTAAAAAAATAAAGATGCAAATGAACATGTTCTGCTCTCACCTTCAGAAAATCAGAGGCCCATTTGCTCTTAGGGTGGTAAATGGAAAATGACAACAGGTGCTTGTTGGCTGTGACATTCTCCAGGTGAAGCATTCTGGGAAAAGGCAAAGAAAGGCTGATTTTATTACATTTTCTGGATCACAGAGAACTTTGAGGTTTTCCAGGAAACTTGGCTTATAACTTTGTATCTTTCTAACATGAGTACATTTGTGTTTCAAAGCGTCTTTAAACCCATCATTTTCTAAAATTTCTTACTGCCTGAAAAACTGCTGGAGCCATTTATTCAACAAGCAGGTACTGACACCTACTCCACGCAAATCTCTAAGAACTCCCTGTATCAGAGCTGTAAAGGGTTTTTATTTCAGTGTTCAAGAATGCTTGCCCAGAAGTCACTTATTTTATAAACCTCACCCCATCTAGAAGAGAGCCACAACCGGAAAAGGATGAAGGCAAGGCTATCGAGTAGTTAAAATGTGTGTATCAAAGAGTGTAAGTTACAACCTGGGTTCTTGGCTTATAGGAGACCTTCTCAGTCCCTCATTCAAAGCCTATTTACTCTTATTTTAGGACTAATTCTAACAAACCTAACTCTCCCATTTCCGAACCTACAGAAGATTAGAGGCATCAAATGGTAGGGGAAAGTACTGCTTGGAGAGAGAGAGAGAAAACAGACCAAGTAACTTGAAATATATCGCAATCTGGGGTGACTTTGCTTGGACGCAAGTAACTACAACCTCAAGTGCTCTTGAGGGCATGAAAGCAGTAGAATGCAATGTGACAATGGATATTCAGGGAAATGACCCTCAAAAGATTAAATTGCATTTTTGTTTAAGAGGGCAGGGAAGCACATAAAAGATTTGAGAAACATTTTAATATAAAATAAACTCAGAAAAATTACATGTGTGTCACACTGAATTCCTTTATAATAAAGGAGAAATCACTGTAAGTTTGAAATGCAAAATTATATCAGTGTGAAAGCAATGCAAACAATATGGACTTTCCTTCATTCTCTACTTAAAGCTGGCAGAAGTGAGATCATTAACACAGGAATACAGAACTGAGCATGAGCATAGATTTATTCCCAGATGTTTTGTGTTAGATCCCTGCAACACAGCCAAAGGGATCAAGGAAAGTGGAAAGATGAATTGACTCGTCCAAGGTCACTCAGCAAAACCATTATCCCAGACAAGAAAAGAGGACCAAAAAGGAGGGAGTGCCTGGTACAAGGTGGGGCACTCAGTATTTGGGAAAAGACGAAAAGAAAATGAGAGGACTGTTAGCTGTTTTTGAGAGGCATTTGTTTTGCCAAGAGTTTGCCAAGACTCTCAGCTACAACAAAAGTGGAGAACTGTGGTCACAGGGTCACAGATGGCTGTAACTGGCCTGGGAGCCCAATGTGACCCCAGAAGGAGACAGGAACACTTTCTATGTGATGAATTCTGTCATGGTCAGAACTAACACACACCCAGTGAGCTGCAAGGGATGACGTATAAGCAGGAGATCTTATAATAAAGTGCGTTGAGTAACTCCTAATACTACTCACTACTTAGTACTTCTACAGCACGTTCCCTCTTCCAAAGTGCTTTACAAACATTAACTAATTAAACCAGCATGACTTCTGGATGGGAAAATTGAGCCTCTGCAATCTGCTTGAGTTCTCTGAAAAAGCTAATAAATTAAGGTGTAACGTTTGTGAAGAGGAGTACACAGAACTATAAACAGCTTTTGTAAGGGGCTAAATATGGAGGTGTGATGGTGGCATTTGATATTCTCAAAGGCTGTTTATGGCAACGTCATGCCACTGCCACAACAATGCCAACAGAAGACCGAGTCGAAACACCGAGGATGCTCTCTTTCTGCAAGCAGCCTGAGTATCTGTGGCTGGCTGGCGTCCCCTCTCTTAAGGTTCTTCCTGCAAGGGGCTTGTCTGAGCCCCAGGCACATACATGGAAGGGGGAGGAAGCCTGCCTCCTGGGTCAGCCAAGCTCTGTCCACCATCTCTGCAGAAAGGGCCTCATAAAGAGGTGTGGGGAGCAGACACCCTCCCAATGGCCTACACCAGCCAGTGGCCAAATATCTGGGGCAGAGCAGGATATTCAGCTCCCCCCACCCCCGGCCAAATATTTGGTTGCTGCTGCCCAATACACAAATGCTTTAAAATATTCACAGTTTTGAGATTCTACAGAGCCTTCTCCCACTACATTCTTAATCTGGACAAGTTATTTTGCCTGTTTTTACATGTTGCCATGTTTTTTATTGTTTTTTTTTTTTTTGCGGTACGCGGGCCTCTCACCGCCGTGGCCTCTCCCGTTGCGGAGCACAGGCTCCGCACGCGCAGGTTCAGCGGCCATGGCTCACGGGCCCAGCCGCTCCGAGGCATGTGGGATCTTCCCGGACCGGGGCACGAACCCGTGTCCCCTCCATCGGCAGGTGGACTCTCAACCACTGCGCCACCAGGGAAGCCCCTGTTGCCATGTTTTTTATAAAAGGGAGACATTGTTACTCTTGGTGAAGAAATTTGGAGGCAATCAGATGAAAATGCACATCAGAGCATTCTGGTTTGCCATATCAGAATCCCTGGGATTCTGCATTCCACTCATCCTGATTTTGACCTCAACCATAAAGAACAGACCACAGAGTTGGCCATTCATCCAACCTGCCTTTCATTCTTCAATGGCTTGAAATCCCAGTGGCTCAGAGGAATACTACTTCTCAGGAGAATTTCATTTGGGGTTGAAGCAAAGACAATTATTTTATAGCAGGAAATGGAAGCTCAAGGAAAAGTGGAATGAAATAGGACCAGGGGTTGGGAGGTTGCACTATTGCTCCAGCTGGTTCGCTAAAAATCTGAGTGATCCCAGGCAAGGCCTCACTCCATCTAACCTTTGCTTTTTTTTTTGACTGAAGGAGGAGCAAGACAGGATCAGTGGTCCAAGGAGAGCTGGTGATCCCAACTCTAACATTCTTAGTTTCTGTAGTTACACACGTAAGCCTAGGGGAGTTGAGTCCCTAGGCAGAGACTTCTTGATTCATGGCAGAGTCATCGGGCCATCCAAATTATAGGACTGCTGCTGCGTATTTAGACAAGGCCCCAGTAGAAATGCATATAAGTCACAAAACAGTCACACTGAGCATTTACCAATATTCTCATGTGGATTACTTTAAAGCAGAGGCTGAAGACCTGAGCCAAATCCAGTCTGTGGTTTTGTGTTTTGTTTTGTTCACATTTTTAAAGTTAATCTCCAATATTTCAAAAATAAGCGACTTCATCTAAAAACTTGAACTCCCAGTTTCTCTTGAAAAATTAGCTGACCTGGTTGCACAAGGCTCATTTTTCCATGTCAACAATCAGCTGGAGATGAGAAGAGACTACCTTTCCTGGAAGGACACAGACTCCCTGGTTCCTTACCAGGTGGGCCCCTTCGATCACATTCCCTGCTTGGGCCTGGAGGCATCTGAGTCTAAGAAGATGCTGTAGAGAACAGGTGCTGTAGATGTGTCTGTCCAGCTGGGCTGCACAAGAAGCTAGCAGTGCAGGCTGCCATTGCTCCGAGGAGCTGACAAAGTGGGAGAGCCTTACGGTCAGTCGGGTTCTCCCTGCTTGCGGGTCCTAAAAAACATCTCACAAAACTGCCCTTTGGGGTTTGTGCTATCATTGGAGTACTTAGAACCCCGAGTCACACCAGTGAAGCCAGCCCTACATCGAGGGAATGACCCCAAGACTGACTGGGCCCCTTCCTTCTTCCTCCCCAATCCAGGGATCCAGCCACAGTGAGGCCAGGGAAGGTGAGAGAACAAATGACAGGCAGCTGGTGAAAACAACGAGAACAACCACATCGTCCCAGAGTGTGACGGATCTGCAAGAGCTTTCACATTGGTCCTCCCCACTATCTGTGCCATTTTACAGATGAGGAAACTGAGGCTCAAGGTTCCCAGAGTGACAAGGCTAGAGGAAGCAGAAACAGAGTCAGGAGACCAGCCTATGTTTTTCACTCCAAGGCCTGCGTTCCCTCTCCTGCACCCAGAGGGTTTGTGGCAGAGACTGCAGGCTGCCATTTACCCTGCCAGATGCAGAGCAGTGAGAGAACATGGGCATGTGTCCGTGGATGCAAAGGCTGGTCCTTCACCTCTAGGAGAAGAGCAGAGAAGAAAGATAAAGGCAATGTGTGACCCAAAGGTTCAGACCCCAACTCTGTCTTGGTTCTGAGGGTTAAAAACAATAAAACCAAACCAAAAAGGATTCCAGCTGTCTACACAGTTCAACTTACTTGACAGTAAATTGAACACTCCAGTTAAACTCTCTTTACAGAGCAAATCTTTGCATGCCAGAAAGGGAGGGAGTAGCAGACATGGGACTGTGTTGCACAGTGGCTAATGTCCTGCTGCACCAGGACATGTACTCTGGTGGGTGTTTGGAGGAGAACAGGAGAAGCAGAGTGTGCTGAGTAAGAGAGCATGGTGCCAAGAAGGGAGAGGAGTGACAGCTGGTGAAGGGCAGGCCAGCAGGGCCTGTTGACAGACCCGAGAAGGTCAGTAATCGGAACGGAATCACCAGTGACACAAAACACACTCAGAATGTCTGCTGGCTTCTCCCTTGCTTTGAAACAGTGGTGCTTTTGTGCAAATAGAAATGGAACTCTCTTCTCTACAGACCCTCTGCCCAAGCCAGCCTACCCTTTTGCTGTCCCTGGGCACGTCACATAGTGCCAACTCCCATCCTGTCTCCCCAGAATTTCTTCTCTTCCTCCTCTGCCCTTTTGCACCTACCTATTTGTCTGGGGCCTCTCTAGGTGACATTTCTTTCCCCAGGTGACATTTTCTTCCCAAATGTCCTACTTGGGAGCCCTAAAATTTTGCATGATTGCTGTCATTCACTAAATTGACTGAACTACTATTACTAATTCAAATAGCTACCATTAATATAGTATCCTAAGGGCCTTACATATATTAACTCAAACTTCATCATGCCTCTGTGAGGCAGAAACTATTATTAGCTCCATTTTACAGGTGAGGAAACTAAGGCATACAGAGGTAAGACGACTTGTCCAAGGCCAGCCAACTAGTGTGTAATTGTGTATATTTTAGTCTACTAGGGCTGTCATAACAAAACACCACAGACTAGGTAGCTTAAACAATGGAAATGTATTTTCTCACAGGTCTGTAGACTGGAAGTCTGAGATCAAGGTGCTGTTAAGGTTGGTTCTGGTGAGACCTCTTTTCCAGACTAGTAGACAGCCACTTTCTCACTATGTCCTCATATGGCCTGTCCTCTGTGCTCCCATGGAGAGAGAGAGACCTGGCATCTCTTCCTCTCCTTATAAGGACACCAATCCTTTTTGATTAGGGCCCTACCCTTATCACTTCATTTAACCTTAATTTCCTCCCTAAAGGCCCTGTCTCCAAATACAGTCACATTAGGCATTAGGGCTACCACATATGAATTTGGGAGAGACAGAATTCAGTCCCTAACAGTGTGATATAATTTTTTCCATTCATTCATTTACTGAGCATCTACTAATTGCCAGACACAGCAGTGAAAAAGGCAAACAAGAGCCTTGCTTGTTAAACTATAAGCTCCCTGTAGGCTAGTGGGAGAAGTGGCAACAGACAAGGAACATATGAACTCATTAACCAAATAGATAATTTCAGACAGTGCTATGAAGAAATAATAATACTGTGAAGAAAGAATAGCGTTATGAAAAAATAATAGGAAGGTATGTTATTGGACTATCTTGGCCAAGCATGCTTAAGTATTTATTAAGCATTTATTATGTGTAAAATCTATTCATTCGTTCAACAAATATTTACTGAGTATCTATTCTGTCAGATAAAGTACTGAAGCTGGAAATGCAACAGTGACCAATACAGACCAAGTCCTTGTCCTCAAGAAATTTAGAGGCCAGTGGGTTATAGATGGGAGACTCTGAGACATCATGGTCCCAGCCCAGGATACTTCCAATCTTCCGTTAAAACATCAAATGAGTCAAGACATCCCTGAAGGCTGAACTTTGTGGCCCACACTGCAAGCGGGGAAGGAGTTCAGGAGAAAGGAAGGGCTGGCTGCAGTGCAAGTCAGAGTGTGGAGCGTGGCTTCTTTGAAGATGTGGGACTCAACGGGCATAAAAGGATGGAAAGGATGGGCGTGTGAGAGAAGGAGTACCTTCCATCTAAAGGGATATGAGGAAAGGCACGTGGTGGGATGGAAACAGCAGCAACAGCGCTGGCTTATTCTGAATAAAGGTTCATTCAACACCTATTCAGCAGAACACATGTTCTGTCCCTACAGGGGCCCCAGACTCCTACGTTCCAGGAATTTCCATCTGGCAAGGATAAGGAAGGCCCATGATGATCCATCGCACCCCAGAGTGGGATGTTCCATTGAAGAACTGGAGAAAACACTGAGGGACATGAGAGGAGTGTATATGCCTTTTGTGTATAACAGTAGCTGTAGAAACTTGTGTGTACACCTCCATATCTATACACATATATACAAAGAACAATTTATACTCTCAGAGTGCCTTCACATTTATCCACATAAGTACCTTGTGAAGTATGCATAACAGGAGTAATGGTTACTTCTATTTCCCGTGTGCATAAATGCAGTGCTTTCTCAATGAGGACCCAGTCAGGAAACCTGGAACCACAGCTATGCCCTGCGCTGCACTGTCCTGCTCCAGCATCAGTCCAGAGCTGCTGGGGAAATGTGCCAGCACACGGGCAATGGCAATGGGGAGAAGTGGGGGGACTCGGGACATAGAAGGTTGAACTGGCAGGACCTGTTGTTGGCTTGACTATGGGGGTAAGGGGAAGAGAGGAATGAAGGATAACAATAAGATTTACAGAGGACAAAGGAAATACAGATCAAGGGAGAGGGGAATAAGATACAGTGCTACTTTAGCTACTGAGAGGCTGTTTGATTCTAAGCAAGCATTTCTTTCTCTAGTCCTCAGATTTCTCATCTGTGAAGTGAAACTATTTAGACCCAATAACTAAAGTCCTTTATGTATGTCTCTACATATGGTATATACATATGAATATATGTATGGTATATAAATATTTCATATATACCAACATTTATAAAAATGAGGCAATGAACATTCACGTGACCACCCCTCAATGTAACACAGAGAACACCCTTTGCCAAAAAAAAAAAATAGACCCTTTGCACACCCTTTCCCATTGTACCCCTTAACCTTACCCCCACTCTAGATGGAACCGTATTGCCATGCTACTGAATTTGGCATTTGTCTTTAAGCCTTTTAAGGTTTAATAATAATTCTGTTATTTTCCTGCATCTTACAATTTAACAATGCTCACTCTTTTTTTGTACAGTTGACTTGTGGTTGACAGAAAGCTTCCCATATAGACCATCTCATCTGTTTTTCACTGAAATCCTATGGGAGGGGCTGACCATAGAGGATTAACTCCAGTTTTTCAGGTGAGCAAAGTGAGGTTCAGAGAGGGGTATGCCATAGCACTTACCATCTTGACTGCATTTTCATCCCATTTCATGCCTTGCTTTCTACTGCTAGTTATCTTTTCATGCACGTGTGTCCCCATAACTAGACTATAAGTTCTTGAGAGCAGGGATCTCTTCACTGAAGCTGTGGCCAGTGTGGTGAGGTTATGGGACTCAGGCTTCAGTCAAAGAAAGAGTGATGAGGGGAAAGCAGCTCACGTGATGGGGAGGCTTCACAGATAACACAGGATAAGAGACGTAGAATTGGATCTAAAGAGAGGAACAGGACAAATGAAGGCCAACCGAGTAATCAAGGAAGTGCTTAATAGATCAGAACCCATGACAGAGCATTCCAGGCACAATTTTGCTCTTATAAGCCAAACTTCTGATGTTTAAAAAGCAAAATAAGGAAGTTTTCAGAATAGTTGTAAGAAACCATGGGGTTATCCAGTTTGCTTGTTGGCCTAATCCTGGACTTCCTGCAAATGTAACACATGTCTAGTAAAATGCAACGGGGATCATATTACAAACCAACCAATATAGTCAGGAAAAAGCATGACCCTCTAAATATAACATTTCAGAATTAGTAAATTTAGGACTAGGGAATGCCAGGGAAAGGGTAATAAAGATAACCATAACCTTACAAAAATTATCTCCCACAAAACTAGAGGGTACTTCTTTTGTTCATAGGCTTCTTAGAGTCTCAACCCATCAGTAGGGAAATGAGAACTTCTTATATGCCCAATCAGCTCAGACAGCAGGAGCTTACTTGAAAAAAAGGTCTCCCAGATTTCAGGCAGCCCTTATGAAGGCTGGACAAATTTTGTCAGATGTCTGGTATTTTTAAGGAAAGTATGTTGGTTTCAATGATCTCAACCTCTTGGTCAGTCGTAACTTGATATACTCCACTTGAATACTCCAATTTATTCCTATTTGGTACCTATCGGTAAAACAAAGATTTTTTTTTTAAAGCTCCTGGATTTCTCAACTCTTTTTTTGTAAAAAAAAAAAAAAAGAAGCATGACTGTGAAGACTACTGTGATTTGCAGAATGTGTCCGTACATGTATAACCCAAACAGACCAATTAATGAAGCTTCACTTGTGTGTGACAAGTCTCCTGGGATCTAGGAGTAAAACATGTGACCGCAATATCCATGGAGTAGATGTTCTTTCTAGTGACAGGGACAGGACTAGGAAGAACTATAGGGTTGGGTCTTGGATACTCAGTGCTGTTCATCGTATACACAGATAATACTGATGATCACTAATGTTGAGTGTTGATGCTTTGCATGCACCTTGTCATTTAAGCTTTATAACAAATAATAGAGCACTATTATTCTTATTTTCCCTTTTCTTAAAGATAAGGCAACAGAAGCTCAGATTGGTTAATAACTTGCTCAGAGTCACCGAGAAAGCAAATGGGGGAGTCAGGATTCCAGCACAGGTCCGTCTGCCTCTGGAGCCCCAGCTCTTAAGCATTTTGCCATCTCATCTTCCTCAGTGGCTCTCTTGCAGTCCAGAAAGACCTAGGCTCTGAACTGTTTCTCTACTAGCCATGCAAAGGTAGGTTTGCACAGATCCAGCCTGGGGCTGCTGGAGACGGGGACTATTCATTACCACCTCAGAGAAAAGTAAATCAGCATACGACCTTGGCCTCATTAGCATGAGGCTTAATCTCCTCAGGTTGCCAGTCTTGGCCAATTAACACTTTATTATAAGCAGCTGTTACGTTTGTGCTTCCCAGGTTACTAAACATGAGTAATAAATTGATAGCAACTACTGGAGCGATGCTGACAATTAGCTTGCCTCAGGTCCAAGGGCAAAACAGTCTTAAGTGTCCTACTGACTCTTTAGTTTCAGGACAAACAAGTCTTTCTGCCACTAGAACTGCCTTAAGCTATATTACATTTTCCAGGTGAAAACACTTAGGGCCAGTAGGCCTGTGTAGGTGTATGTAAAGAGAGAGATGCTTATGGCAGATCAGAGGGTTTCTTTCTATTCCGTGGGCTTGTTTCACTTTTATGGAAGATCTCAAGTATGACAAAATAGCTCCAAAGAGTTAATGTTTATCAACCTTTGTCATGAATGTTAGAAGTCTTGACATGTCATGATATATATATATAGATATAGATATATATATATATGTGTGTATATATACATATATATGTATGTGTGTGTGTATATTTTAGCTTACATGTTTAAAAAGAAGTAAGCAGAAACACTGTGGTCCAGTAGAAAATATCTGAGGTCCTGTGGTTTCTAACCTTTTGGGGTTTGATATTCAACAACACAATATTAGAAAATCTTTTAGGGGTTTGCTATTCAATAATACAAAACAAGAAAAATGAGACAACGATAAATAAATCCTATCTAGCTGATTTAAATTATAGAGCTCGTGCAGTTTGAGCAAACCCTCTTCCTTTAGCCACGGTATGATTCTTCTTGATTGAGAATCGAGTTTCTGAGCCCTTTCTCAGAGAATGAAATTACAAAACACAAGATAGCAGATTAAAAAAAAATTGTCCCCAGGTATCCCTGCTGAATATCAAGTGACTGGGTCAGAAACTCAGTCGGAAACTCTGCTTCAGGAAGAGCAGAACAAATCCCCCTCGCCTAGGAAGCCAAACAGAGCATTGTTTTAGTTCCGTAGGAGATGATGACAATGGGATAGGACATTGTTCCGAGTAATGGTCTCCTGCTGGTGGGGAACCGCAGAGGCAAAACCGAGGTGCTCAGCAAAAACAAACAAGGGGCTGAACTGCTACCTTCTTTTTAAAGCAAAAACTGTTGATCCTGGAACTAAGCCCCTCCCAGCAGCTTCCATTCGGTTAGAAAAGTCTTGCTTTTGGAAGCATTCTCAGCTGGACTGTCACTGGGTGGGGAGGCAGGGTACGGAGGCTAACGAACTGGTTCTACTGTTTCTGAATTGCTGGCTTCAGAGACAGGCTTTGGGGACCATTTTGAATTTCACCAGCTGCTGGACAAAAGAGGCTTTCCATAAAAACACAATCCCTGCATCCTGCGTGGGTCCCAGATGAGCTCTCCCTGCCCCCGCACCCCACCCTCACCCCTCACATT
This sequence comes from Mesoplodon mirus, assembly GCF_964341445.2. NCBI lineage: Eukaryota > Metazoa > Chordata > Mammalia > Artiodactyla > Ziphiidae > Mesoplodon > Mesoplodon mirus. The sequence goes on from NC_138977.1 coordinate 217,114,759, forward strand.
TTAGGACTGCGGATCACGCTGATGTACTTTGTATTAGCAAAGTCCTGCATGTGAGAAAAACTTTATTTTTTTAAGTATTAATCAGAGATGCCTGAAGACAAAAACCAATAAGCCATTTCTTTGACACAGAAAGTCAGTACCTTCCCTTTTTTCCTTGTAAAATAATATTAAATGTAGAGTCTCTAATGTGCATCTCAAAACATAATTTAAACCAGATAAAAATGGAAATGATTGAAAATTTGAAATTTTGGGAAATAACAAATATCCTTTCATATTTTAAACAAAACATAAATGAAAATTCAGGGCCAAAGTCGTCCATCAGCCAGCTGAAGCTTTTGTAGCAAACACAGCTCAAACTCTACCACACAGATGGAAAATAGTTCGTCCGAATGCAAGCTGGCACTATTCTTTCAATCCACAAACTTCTACAATCTCCATTAAAGCTGCATGGCATTCAAAAGTTGAGGTCCAATTCATCTTTGCTGTTAATGAGACATTTTACAAGCGTATTTTTTTTCTTGGGAAAAATTTTTGAATTGGGTAAAACAAATGGGAAGTGGATATTTAAAAAACAAAACAAAACAAAACAAAACCCCCCCCCACAAAACTCCTGCCTGGTCTGGTGATTGACTTGCTTAGAATTCTCTGGGCAAGCATTTCATTTCCTGAAAACTGCCATTTTCCCTCCCATCCCAAATTCCCTCTCATTGGGGCAAACACAGGTCATGGAAATACGAATTTGTTCTGCTGGAATTCCCTTCAAGTGTTTCAACAAGAGAATTATTTCATATCAGCTGTCTGGGTGTCCTTCCAACTTTTTCTTTTCCTCTAAGAACAGGTTTTTCTACAAAGAAGGATGCCAGAGAGATTGTCAGTTATAGGAATGAGGCATTTGGGGTTAGACACACAACTTTTTGATGTTTTGTATGGCCACTATTTGTGTTTTATAATGTCGCTAGCAGAAAAGGATCCTGACGTGAATACCCAATGGAGAGTGGCAATTTATATTTGTCTTACAGTAATTAATCCGATATTTCTAATTTAAAGACGTTCTTAAAAAAAAAAAACTCAGTGAGAGGATGTTTTTGTCCTCAGTTACTTGTATATGATCATCTCATTTTTCTCCCTCACCTTCCTGGGTTGACTTCCTTGGTTAAATGATATTCCAGGGGGTGAGGAAAGGCATCAGTTAATTTTGAAGGTGTTTTGAAAATGTGTTCGGTAGTGTAAATCACCATCATAGAAACCTCAAGTGAGAGAAGAATAAATGGGGAGAATGATAAGCAAGGAGAGGTAGTCTGAAGTACAGAATAAAGTTAAGAGGGAAAAAGTAAAAATTATGTAGGGACAGAAACACTGTTTAATTTGAAGATCTAGTTGTTAAAGAATAAAATTAGAGTATAAGAGCTTGATTAGGCAGACTCAGTTCAAATTATTACTAACAATATGGGGAGAAACCAAAGGAAACAGTTTTCCGGTAAATCCCAGGTACTCAGAACTGGCTAAACAAAACAAGCTCTGGAAAAGGAATGAAAATTAGTAATAGATGGACATAGACACTGTAGACAAGTCCGATCTCACCGCCACCTCTTCCACAATATCTGAGTGCATCCTGCAAAACAAGGGGCTTTTTAATTTTGTCTTCATCCTCCATGACTCTGGCTAGTTTTTGCATCTGCCTCAAACTGTCAGCATGTCCAGAATAGTTGCTGGGTTTTAAGCTGATCCCACGTCCAAATCGGGTCCACCCTGATAGGCGTGAGATGCAAAAACCTGCATTCATTTCTTCTGGACTTGCCATAAAGCAGAGCTCTTCAGGAATGCGAACTTTCCCTCCTGAGAACCCTGCTTCGAGAAGAGGAAGGTCCAGACACCCAGGAAAATGCTCAATTCAAAGAATCTGGCAGGAAATTGATGGTTGTGAAAGTTGTGCTCCAACTTCTGCTTTTTAAGGGTCCCAGAAACATTATATTTAATGTGAAATTTCTCTAAGAAAATGTTCATGGGAATTATTTTAAAGTTTTAGGAAAGTCTATTTGAGAAAGGTGGAACGTTTTCAACTTCAGAGACTTTTTTTAAAGGAAACAAATTTCAATCACTTTTAATATACACTTTAAAAGCAATTTATGATAACTGTAGCCCTCCAATGACTAAGGCTACACCGCAGTTTCCAACTTGAAACATCCATCCTTGTATTCAGGGAAAGTCCTCTCAGCAATTTTGAAAAATACTAAAAATAGGGAAGCCATTGCAAGATCGCTTTCACCTGCGCAATATCCTTTTTCATGACTGTTTCCAAATTACATAGCTAGGGTCACGAATTTTCACAAACACAGTTTCATTTGTGAGAGTTATGTGGCTGAAATTCCAGGCTGCTATTTCATTCTACTGAAAGGTATAGGGCTATCTTTGCCCTCTCTTCCTCCTGTTGCTTAAACCAGCCAAGAAAGCGTCAAGAAATTAAGAGGAATGGAAAACAGGAGGTAGAGATCATATTCAGAGGACTGAAATCCACCACATGAGAAAAATTATGTTGATAATAGTTGGGGTTTTACCTCCCTGCTCCAAATCCTCCTTCTGTGCAATGGGCTAACGTCCCTGGGCTGGGGAGGAAGCCGATCCAAATCCTCCCGGTGTCAATTTGCCTTCTAGAAGCAACAGGATACGCACACAGGATCTGGGCAGTGCTTACATTTGTAGTTTTTTTGGCTTTATGAGGGTTATTTGGGACTCTCTCTGCGACAAGGTGCAGAAGAGTGGAGGGCGGGGGACAAGGTGGGGAGGAAAGGAGCTGGCGAAGAAGAGGAGAGTAACAGAGATAAGCAGGGGGGTGGAAACCCCGGGAGGGAAGGGAAATGCAGAAGGCGCAGAACGCAGCCAGAGGAGGGACGGGGAAGAGGTAGGGCGGGAACCGGACTGCGTCCGGAGCGAGAGGGCCCGGGCTGGGCTCTGTTCGAGCGCGCCGCTAAGCCCGGGGCCGAGCCCTCGGCAGCCGAGCTGCGTCCCTTGGCTCGGCCTCTGCCCACGGCCCCACCCCCACCCCACCCCGCCCCCATCCCAGGTGGCCGCCTCGGGGAGGTAGGAGCCGCGGGGATGCTGAGTTCTGCCTGCCTTCGGCCAGGGATCTGCACCAGCCGAGACTGAGCTGCGGCGGGGGCAGCCCGCGGCCGGGTGGCTCGCCAGGCTGGGTGGGGTGGGCCCGTTTTACTGGAGGTGGTGTTTGCAGGAGGGGAGGAGACAGGGGCCACTCGGGGCCTCCCTGGGCACCGCGGGCCGGGCTGGGGGCCGGGAGTGCGGATGCGAGTCCAGCTCCAGGTTCTGTTTCTTGCTGGCGGCCGCCGGGCGCCAACTGCAGCCGCGCGAGCCCGCTGCCCCCTCGGTCTCGGCGGTCCTTTCCCGGCGCTGGGGAGGCAACCCCCCCACACACCCAGGTCCTGAGTTGCGACGATCGCGGGGGGAGCTCGGGAGCCGAGCGGAGAGGGAGGCGGTCTGCGCGCCTCGAGTTCCGCCGCGCGCCGACGGCTCGGAGCGCAGGGGCCCCTCCCAGGGCGGGGGTTCCCGCCTGCCCCGCGACCTCACCTCGGCGTCGGGCCCGGCCTTGGGCCGCAAGGGTAGCTGCGGGCGTGGGTTCCGCAGCGGCCGCATCCCCAGCCAGCCCAGAGGCGCCTTTTCGCCCTTTCCTCCCCGGGTCGGGGACCTAAACTCCCGGAGTGCGGGGCGGAGAAGACAAAACAGTCCAAGCTGTCCGCCCACGGCGCCAGAGGAGCTTCTCGGGGGCGCTCCAGATTCGGGGGTGTCGCCTCCCCCGAATCGACTTGTGGAAGTGGATGCCAGGCTGGGCCTCCTGACAGTTTCATCGCTACTTCTAATTTCTCCTTCGCTTTGCATTGGGGGAGCTGCCCCCTCCTCTTGGAGAAAGAGGCCGCGCCTGCACCCAAAAGGGAATCCTCGGGTGACCCGGGGAATGGGGCTGTCCGCCCTTGGTGCGGGACCTGGGGCCAGGAGTTAGAGGTTTCTGTTGCATCAGAGAAATACAACGGCGTCAAGGAGAATAAACGTATAGTAGGACTGGGCCTAAACTTAATTTTAAAAAGTCTTAAATAGTCCAGTTTGCCTTTTTGCTTCTACTGAAAATATTACTATTTCTCAGGGGTAGAGAGGGGATAAAGGTGATGGATGGGTCACCGTATGCTGGCGTCTAGTTTGCCTTCATTTCCTTCGTTTCTCCCGCAGTCGTCCCAGCAGTGTCCACATAAAATATTTTCTTCTGTAGAACCCTTGCAATAAAATCGGATTTTTCTATTTGGATGATTCTACGTCAAAGACAGTAGGCAGCGGCGCCCGGCTTTGCCAGTAATTATCGGGAAGGACACTTCCTACAATAAGGTAGAATGAATGCAGTGCCCACAAGCCATTGATTTCCACCCCTGCGTCGTCAGCTTGTTGTTCACTTTCTCCTAAGATTATGGCAATAATAATAACAACCAGGACACAAACAGCTCTTGAGAAGTCGCTTGTAACTACTTCTTCTTGGAGGTGAGACACACGGCACACCACCCCGTGGACCTATGTTTTATTTTTGCCAGAGGAGCGGCAGAATTGCCTGGAGTTTTTTTTTTTTTTTTTTTTAAATGATCTATTTACAGACTTGCTAATGCCTCTGCAGAAATCCTGTTTATCAGCCCAATAGTTGTGACAGGGTTAGAAAACCATTTTAAACTGTTAATCGGCCACAAAAAGGGTCCCAGATTGACGCCTTTCACCTACCTTTGAAAGGCTATAAAAGCGATGCTGTACATTGGGATGAAATTAGACAGCGACAAAATCATTACCTTGACTTCCCACAATAAAGACAACCTTAAAGAGGGGCCATTGATGGTTTCAAATTACATAACGGTGGTTTAAAAGTTCTTCCTCTGGGCTCACAGAAAGCAGTTTTAAAGTGTGAATTCTTCAAAGAACAAACAGCCACTGTCATTCAAACGCTGACATGCAGCTGCCTTTTAATTTTATTTATTGCAAAACGGCTATTGAGGGAAAAAAGAGAAACACAAAAACAAAAATCCCAGCAAGAGCAGGCCGAGCCCAAAGAGAATCATGTTCGGGTTATATTTCACTAAGCTCCCTGGGCGCACACTTGGCCCGGAACCTCGGAGGGCGCGACCTTGTCCTCCGCGACGGGACATGGAGTGGAATTCGTAGCCTCACGTGTGGGAAGAGCTCCGCGAGTGTCACCGGGTACGGTCTGCCCACTGCTTCTGCAGATTTTAAGTCTGGACACAGCCTCCTCTAGACTAGAAGGGAAGGCTTTTCCCACACAGCATCGATTCCGGGGGTGGGGTGGGCCTGGGGCTGGGTCCTGGCGCTAAAAGTCAGCCCTCCCACCCCCGCCCCTCTGGATTGGCGCCAACCTGGCCGAGGGTGGGCCTCCACCTTACATCTGACCTTTCCTCGGACTGATTTCTACGTAAATCCGGAAGACGATCGAAAGATAGCGGCCCTTTCCTTTGCCAAAGGGGCATCTGCATTTTTGTGGGCTGTCCCCTCAAACCCCATCCTCCTTGTAACTCCACCCTTGCGCGCAAGGCCTGCAAAAACCCTATGGGACACGCCGCCGCCCCAGCTCACGCTTCTTAAGGCCAAGTCAGTGGTCGAAAACCAACCAGGTGGCAGCTGTCTTTACCGAGCAAAGACATTCAAAGACGGCCGCACCGAGCGCGGCGTGCGGTGGGAGAGGAGCGCACCCCCTTTAGCATGTGGGGGCGAGAGGGCTATTGGGCTCAGGAGCGCTCAAGGAGCAACTTTGCAGCGTATTTGAGAGACCAGAGGGGAGTCGGAGAACCGGCTGCAAGTTGCGGTTCGGCCACATTCGCTGCGCAGCACTGCCCCCTGGTATCCTGCGCCGAAACTGCCCCGCTAGACGGCTGCGGATCTTCCTCCTCCACGGCCCGGACCAACATTTTCTCCTTTCTTGGCCACAAGCCCGGCCAGAGAAGCTGGCCCGGAGGCCTCAAGAAAGCTCTCGTGCCGAGCTCCAAAGCCTTCCTCCCCGCCCCACCCCAGGCACTCACCTCCCCAAAGAGGACTGAGGGCGAGGGCTGCCAGACCAGGCCCCCAGTGCGGCCCGTGCCCCTTCTTGACTCTGGCACCCAAGTCCTGGCTGATGTCTACTCAGGAGGCGGCTGGAGATGTGGGAGCTGCTAGGAGGCCTCGACTACAGGCCTGGGGGAGCGGGGAAGGCTTGTGTACACAGAGACTCATTTGGGGTTGGGAATGTTCATTCTTTAATGAACACCAGCTCCCTGGGCATCTTTTTTTTGGCATCTGGGCTTTGCAGAGAAGAAAGAAAGCAGGAGGCAGAGTTGGGTTCTTCCTTGCATCCCGAAGTGGGAGAGATGGGCAAGGTATCAGGTGACCCACTCCAAACACCAGGGTGACACTCGGGAGGGCCCAGAGTCCCGCCCAGTTTGTCCCTTCCTACCAGCCCCGGCTGGCCCTGGCTTCCTGAAGGCGCCGGGAGGAAGACTGCCCTCTTTTCCAACCCATGCTGGGCATCTGGTGCCCGGCATGGGTATCGGGCCCAAGCCCCAAGACACCCACCACCAACTGGAGGATTGGTCCCAGGCTTGGGGGCTAGGCTAGATGGAGAGGTAGGTGTTTAGATCGCTGGACATAGGGAAGGAGCTCAGGCTCTGGAACCAGATCTGGTGGGGGGTACCAGCTTGGTTGCTCACTGACTGTGTGACCTTGAGACCTTCGGCTTCTCTGTACATCATTTTCCTTGTTAGTTTTTCAGGATGTTGTGAGAATTAATTGAGATAATTTCCTTAAAGTGCCGGCATGTGCTCAAAGTCACCGTTGGTGATTGCAGGTGTTCCCTGCAGGAAAGTGCCCCAGAAAGCATCCCGTACGGGGGCTGCCTGCAGCACCGCACTGGTGCTAACTCCAGTTTTCAGGAGGGGAGGATACAGAGCAGTGACAGCCCTGAAGGCTGTGCACTGGCGTCTGGACGCTTCCCGGGTCTCTAACACCAGGGCTCAGACTTTGCTCACTTCTCTCAGCTCTGGGAAGCTCGTCATCCTCGCTTATGAGGGCATCTAGCGATGAAAACACTGGCCTAACACCTGTCTCACACCCAGCCTTAACCTGCACCAGACACAGGGCTAAGAGCTGTGCATTCACTATCGCATCTCATCTTCACAATGCCGGGACAGAAGTAGTTAAGTTTTTTAAAACTCCCTTTTACAGAGCAGGAAACAGAGCTCAGAGAGATTGGGTAACTTGCTCAAGATCACACAGCTGGTAAGTGGCACAGCAGGGGTTTGGACCAAGCGTTTTTATCAGAGGCCGAGCCCCCTCAGGTGTGACATTAGAAAGCACAAGCTTTTGCTCTTTGGTTTCCACTCACTCTACATTCTTTAAACTGCAATTTCCTCTTCCCTCCGTTGGCACCTGCGGACGCTGAGGCACGACCCCGGGAATCTCAGGCCTTGGCGCGCATTTTCGCTCAGTTAATTAGTTCCCGGGCGTCCTGAGACCCTTTGGTCGAGTCCTCTTCGGACTCTAGTCCCCTAGGCGACTTCAGATCAGACTGACCCACCCGAGCACCGGGACAAAGGTCCGGGGAAGAAACCCCTCCCCTCCCTGGAGGCTCGGCTCGGCTCAGCTCAGCGGTCCAGAGGAACCATTTAAGAACGTAGGTGAGGCTACTCCTGTTGAGTCTCGGGGAGGCGGGGAGGAGCACGGAGCCGGGAAACTTCGGGACTCCTCCGGGTGCCAAGCCGCGGGGGAGCTCCCTCTCTCCCCCACCAGATATGAAGCTCTTTAGGACGGGAACGGGGATGGGGACAGGGACGGGGCGGGTGCTCTACTGAGTGTAATCGTGGGTTCACGGCAGTCAGCTACCGAGACCCCATTGAGAATGGACTTGGACTTGGGGTTCCCGGGCCAGCTGCTCCCTAGAGCTGTCCCTGAGCGCCCCCCCCGCCCCCCAGTCAGCAACTCTCTACTGAGCGCCTACTGGGTGCCAGGCCCTGCACCCCAGGGCCCTCACTCTCTGTCCTGACCCCTGCCCTCCAGTGGGGTCGAGTTGAGGGCGCCCCGAGCGCTGGTCTGAGTGAGCTTTCCGGGGGGGCGCCGCGCTTTCCAGGCTTAGCTGGGTCGCACCCCGCCCACCCTTCACCCAACTGCGGCCACCCCGCCTAGCCCCGCCGTCGGGCCACGCTGGGCCAGGCGCCCCCTGGCGGCAGGAAGCCGCGCACTCGTCGCCCTTGCGGCTCCGGGCTGAGCCTGCCCGCCGCCCCCGCCCACCCGGGATCGCCAGCTTGCCTCGCCTACCCTCCCACTTCCCACGGAGGTGGCCAGCCTTGTCCCCAGAGACCGTCCGAGAGTCACTCAAGGCTTTCCTTGACTGGCCCGGGCGCGCTGCTGCCCCAAGCCCCCCACGTTCTCCAGCCGCAGGTCCGGTTCTCCCTGGTTAGAAACCAGCAATGCCAGGTAACGCCGCCCCCCACCGTCCGGCTGCAATTGGACGCCAGGCCACTCGGAGGCAAGCGCTGTGGTTGAGAAAAGACAAAACCCACCCGCCCAAGTTCAGGGGGTGAAGGAAAACTGTATTCAATCTGGGTTTTTGGAAAGAAAGTGTCCCCACTCAACCACCGCCAACACACCCTCGTATCCACCGCCCCTTGCCCGTATCTTGTGAACCGGAAGGGCAAATACGCCGCAGTCTTCTCGGCGGTCACACGTGTGTCCCCGATGCCATCTGCCCACTTCTCTGTGCGAAGCAGCTTCTCTCCCTCGAAAATCCGCCCCCCTGGGAAGACGCAATGGAGAGAGATGGTTCATCTGAACCAGAACCTGGAAGAAAACGCCCTGAGAGCTGTTCAGAAACCCAGCAAGCTTCATTTTAACTGAAATTCCTGGTTAAAGCTTCTTGGGTTTCATGTGGGTTTCAGGTCTGGGGTCAGAACGACCTGGATTTGAACTTTGATTTTGTCACTTAATAGCTGAATGACTTGGGCAAATTACCTTCTCTCTAAGCACCAGGTTTCTCTCCTATTACAATAGTGTTACCTCACTGGTTGTCATAAAGATGAAAAAATCATGTGTGTAAAGAGCTTAGGATAGGCCAGGGAACTGCATCCTGACTATTTCTTCTAAAGCCTGAGTTCAATGAGACTTTAGCTAATGAAGTTTTGAAAACTGGATTTGATTTGGACGCAAGGATGAGACTGGAGGCAGAGATATTATTGTGAGGTCCGTTTTTAATCCTGGGAGGGCTGAACTCACAAAGGAGCACTAGGTGGGGTGGAAGCCTGCATCAGTGAGAATAAGTAAAGCTGGGAGTTAGGACCCCAGGATTCTCCAAGGACCCTCCCAAGCCTAAGAGTTTTCTTGTACCTGCCTTGGGGCAGGGTTGGTCTTTCTGCTTTGTACTCTTGAACCCAACAGGGGGCCAGGCACTCAGGGCCGGTGCTGCCTGCTGAATGAGTGGTTGATTTCATTCATCCCAAATGGGGCCTTACACAGGTTATCTTTCCCTTTGCTTCATTAACTCCTACCTTCTCTGAATGGGTCAAATTCTCCTGTCATATGCTCTCGGAGGACCATACACCTTCTCTTCATGAAGACTTATCACTGTTAAAACTTCACATTTATTCGTGTGATCATCAGATTGTCTTTTTTTGCTGTAAGCTCCACGGCTGTTTTCTTGTCCCTGTATTCTCAAAAGTTAATACAATGGATAACGGTTGAATGGCAACGAAATGGCTTTTTTTGTAGCTAGACTCAGAAAGTAGTTTAACCCTACCCCTCACCCTAATTAGCAGTCATAGTAGGTGATTCACAGTATACTCTTTCAATATGTTGTAAAGAAATTAGCCTCCAAATGCACTACCAGGCAAGCTATTCTAGAGGTGACAGAATAGAAAGGCACACAGACCAAGTTAAATGCTTGAATCTCACAGATTATTGGATAAATTTAAAACACACACAGGAAGAAGGAAGGGGAAAGAGATGAGGTATGTTAGCACCAATACAATTAGGTGTAAGCAGGTGGAAGGACCACGCTCAGAATCATGGGTTATGTAATATGCAATGTTCATGTTCCCTTCTCCCTCCCCTCCCCCGCTCTCCATATTAACCTTCCCCCTTAACGATGTGGTTACAAGGACTAGAGTTGGGGGTGAGTAATGGGATAACAGACACAAGGTGCCCGAGGCAATGACACACACTTTCGCCATTACAGAGCCACGGTCAAGTTCACCTGGCCACAGCAGGAGCTCTACTATTAGCTTGCTGAACATCTACGGGTTTAGCTGTGCTCCACGGGCAGAACACAGTTGGGACCATAACGGTGTCACCGGTGGGTGGCTGGTATAGAGGATAACATAGCTGCCAGTCCTGAGGTGGCATGATCGTACCTTATAACTTGGTCTTTTTGTCTCTATCTGTACTTAGCACTCTGGTTTGTTACGCAGTCTTCCATTTACTGGAAAGATACAATCAAATAATCCAAACAGTCATATGAAATGTGATAAACGCCAGGAAGCTGGGGGTGGGGGTGGGGGAAATCTGCTGTCCCAAGAATGTGAGATGAGCAGTCAGGGAGAGCTTCCCAGAGGAGGTGGCATTTGAGCTGAGATCTGAAAGGAGAGTTCCATAATCCTGAGGTTTCAGAAATTCCTAATAAATAAACATCAAGGTCATTGCTTTCCCCCATCCCGTTCTCAGTCATATTTAGCCTGTTTTCTATCTGACTTTCCAAAGGAACACTAACCTGTTCTAGTCCCCCAAATGCGCAAATGTTATGTTTTACACAACAATAAGAACGAAACACACCTATTGGCAAAAGACACTGCAGAACAGTGTTTAGGCTTATAAATGGTTCTAACTGGGACCAACAGCCTATAATTAGACTTTAACAATCCAAGAGAGGAGTAATGTGCACCCTGCAGGACACATTGGCGTCTTTTTCTTTAGTTCTGCAGGTTTGGTGGGTAGATTAGCCCCCGACTTGCCTCCTACAATAACTGTCCCACCGAGGTAAACATGTCACAAACAAGAACAATGAGATCACCAATAATATAACACTAATACTATAAACAAAAGAAATGCCACCTTTGGCTCCGGTGGAATGAAAAACACAATGTGGACCAACTAACAGGGCTATTTAAAAAACAAATTACTCACGGCCAAGCTTCTTAGCTCTCCAAACACAATTTTCTGGGAACCTTGATATGAGGAGAAGTTTTTCCTGAAAGGGACCTGCCTCTGCTGCTCTTTGGACGGTGCTTGCTTACAGATCTGAGGCCTTGGACAAATAAAATGCCCCACACAGACCCACCTCGATGCTTATTCTCATTTATTCCTCTTTATTTTCTCCCAAATCGAGACATTTCTTGGGTCACAGGTTACCGTAAATGGAGAGTCTGAAAGCACATCCCCATCAATGACATTTTCCAGAAACCTCAGGCTTTTTCCAAATGCCTAAACCCTCTGATCACAGACCACACTTCCTTCATAAGGACTTTTTTCTATATTTTGTTAAAGAATGTATAAATGAGTAACAGAATATTAGTTATAGTGGATTTTTTAGAAATTACTTGGTCTATCCCCTTCATTTTGTAAATGAGGAAACAGACTCCAGGTGCAGACTAGAAGACATGAAAGGCCTTGCTGTGAAGAAAGTGCAACATATCCTTATACAAATAAATGAGACAGACTTGGGTATCAAGCAAGATGCCTGGCTGGTTTCGTCTGGATATTGCAATTTGCCCTCATTCCAAGAATGAACTCATCGGACCAAGGGATGTGTAGCCAGAGTCCTCTATTAGCTTCCTTGTGACTTGACAAGAGGGATAGAGACAAGGACCAAGCCCACTGTCTAGAAATGGAAGGAATGTGTGTATAATGGGATGACTGGTTTTTGTAGTAGAAGAGATGTTACATTGGCTAGGACCTTGGATAGGACCTTTGAGCCAACTCAAAACTGACCCAAGAAATGAAAGTCCTTTATTGGATCACATAACAAAACAGTCCAGAGAAATACTCATTTCAGGCATAGCTATATCTGGAGACCAATGATATCATCAGCTAGTCACTCTGTTTCTTGGGTTCCTCATGGTGACAAGATTGCTGCCAGATACTCCAAGCCTGCATGCTCTCAGGTTTCTCAAGTGCTGCGAAAGAGAGTGCCTATCTCTTAACGATCACAGCAGGAGTCTCAATGCTTCTGACTGGGCCATGTGCTCCAAACCACTGTGGCCAAGAGAAAGCAAGGCTCCAAATGTTCAAGTCTAAGTTGCATGTCCATTCCTGACACAGGTGAAACATCATACTAAATATGAGGGAGAGTGGTCACTCTTAGGAAAACTGAGGTATTGGGAGAAAGCAGATAGGGTGATGGACAGCAAAACCAAAGACATCCACCATAGATGCAAAATTGGATACAGGATATTACTTAGAGCATCAGCCTTCTAGTGGCTGGACCAGGTCATGTGGGTTCTGGAATCCAGATGGTTATCCAGAGATTCCCCCAAGCTCGGGCACAGCTACTTGATCAAAATGAAGTGCCTCAGGTTAACATTGTCTGCTCCCTGAGGTAGGCTTGTAAAATCAGTAGTTTGATTTCAGGACTATCAATTCTGCAGATTCGTAATATGGTTCCTGATTCACCAGACTTTTGGATGCTGGCAAGCCTCAGTTTCCTCATCTGTCTAATGGGGATAATACAATGAAAGTGAAAGCTTTTTGCAAACCATAAAATACCATTCAGAGGGCATGAGGGTGGCTGGGGAAGTCAGGGTCCACGGCCACAAAGCCAATGGCATGGATGTTCTAGGCCATTTCAGATGAGGGGCAACTGCTGTGTGGGTGAAAACAGTTAAGGGATCTACCCATCTCTGAACCAAAACCCTGTGCACACTGTCTCAAAGAGAGTCTGAGTTTTTAACCATGCACTAGAAGAAAGGGAATGCAAATGCACTCTCCATTCACAGAGCTCCAGAAGACGAGGGTGTGAGTCATGGATGTCACCTGAGACCTGGGGGAAGGAGATAAGACCCAGGACAGCAGCAGCACCCCCCCCATGGTGATCCTGTCACCTGACTTGGCAAGCACTCAGAAGGTGCCACTCAGGGAACATGTGCTGGTGCAGGCCAGGGGGCGGCTGAGGGGTGAACCCAGAGTGGTGGTTGCAGTCACCTATCAGCCTTCCAAGAGAAGCCTGGGGGACATCTGTCTTCGGAAGCCTTTCCAGATGTCTCCAGGAGCAGCTGCCATTTCTGAGCGGTCATGCACTCCTCTGATGTCCCCTGAGTGCAGGAAGAGTGCATGCGACCGTATTGACAGATCCACTTCCCTGTTGGCCTACTGGCCTCCTTCAAGTCAGGAGCCCACAACAGCAATCTGTGCTGAACCCCCAAACCTGAAAGTCAGGGCCAATTCTCTCTGCCCCCTCCCCCACCCTGCTATGTTGCCCCCTAGGTTCTGCATGAAAACCAAAGGCTCCTGGGCCCAAGGCAGCATCCCTCTTCACAGTTCTGTCTCCAAACACATTTAAAAAAGGGAAATTTCTGCAGGAGCAAAATAATCTTGAGAAGGAGGAAAAAGCAGTTGTGATGTCCTCACATGGTAATAGGGATGAACACCTCGTGAACTCTAACTATTCTAATCAACAAGTGATCTAAGGTGGGGTTTGTCATGCTCCTGGATGCAGCTGCTGTATCTCCTCCTTGGGAATCTTGTCACTTCATCCTGGCAGCAGAACACCACACTGCTGCATCCCCACCCCAACTGAGATGAGGATCTGCAGTGAAAAGGAGGCATGGGGAATCTAGCAGCTGGAAGCAATTTCCACTTTAATTTCAATGCCTGTATAACACAGTCTGTCACATTAGTATTGTCGTATGTTCACGGGTAGCTTGGAAAAGAGGGGCCTGAGGAGTGGGGCTGGCACTCCTGTGGATGTTGGAGATAGAATCTGGGCTTGATTCTGGTTGGGAGGGCAGTTCTTGAGGCTGTGAATGCAGGCGGGGAGAATGCTGGCATCCCATCCTCTGAAGAGAGCACTATGGGCAGATTATAAAGACAGGACTTCTGCTGTGGGGATCATTTGAGTCTGAAATATTCATGGGAAACTCATGGAGGAGGGCAGCCATTCTGTAAATCTACAGATCCAGCATCATTCTGCCATGTGTACTTGTCACAAAGTAGGAATTAAGTAAAACTGTTAGGGGGTTTTAACTGGTCTTTGGACTGGCTGAAGGCAGAAAGCAGCATTTCCCCCTCTTCTTTCATAAATGACAAGGAAGCAAAATTCAGGCTTGTTCTTTGAGCTCCCTCTGGTGGCAATTACCAAAAAGAATCCAGCTCTGTGGGGTTTGCAGGGAGTTAGTGACACAGTGGCAGCCTGCGTTTTCAGTGAGAAGCTGTAGGAGGAAAGATCCTCTTCCCTTTTAGTAGTGGGGCAAAGGGTCCACTGTCCCCCTCTGCAAGGTGGCCGCCCTTCGGATTCTGAGGAATTGGAATTCCTTCCGATGTCCAGCCCTGCTGATGTGCATGTATCCTGGGGTGAATGGTTCCTGCAGAGGACTTGGAAATCTGCTCTGTGCTGCTTTGGCGCTTGTATTCTTGTTTACCCTTTCCTAGATTGGTCTCAGTTTCTCAACCAGATTGGCAGCTTCTCCAGCGCTGAGATGGCGTCTTAATCACCTTTGAGGGATGCCTCCTTCCCTCCAGCATCTAGCAGGGGGCTTTGCTGATTGGAGTGCTTCCTGGAGGAACGCTAGAGCCGGGGCGGGTCACAAGGTGAACTGCCTGTGTGCCTCTGAGGCTGATGCTGGGTGATCGACCACATCAGCTCCTTGCCTGCCCCGTGCCGACTGCGTTCTCATAGGTCTTGACAGATGGTGGAGGCTTTGACATCTTGTCAGCCCTGCGTGGACGCTCGTCCCCAGTCACTGGTCTCGGACCGCCAGCCCTGACTCTGAGTGCCGGGCTTTTCTGCTAATGATTTTGCCTTGGGAGATGGGAGCCAAGAGCAGCAAGGTGGGAGTTCGAAGGCAGCCGTGAGGTTGGAAGAGAGACTTGCCCTGCCGCAATCACAGCGAGAAGTGCTTACGTCAATACGCAGACATGACTTGCTCTGAAAGCTCAGGGAAAGGTCGAGGAAAGCTCGAGAGAGCAGGAGGCTGTGGTACCAAGAGCATCAGACATGAAAACACTAGACCTGGGTCCCAGGCCTTGCTCTGTGGCTCTGGGCTGCTCACTGAACCCAATTTCTATATTTATATAAACTTGATGGACATGTTTTCCAAAGATCCTTTTCCAGATTCAATATTCTTTTCAACATACATACTATATATCTTTAAATAGCTGATGATGTGTTCAGCAGGCTGGGGTTATTTGCTACCATTTTCAATGATGAAAACTGGAATCTGCAATTCAAGAATTCTAATTTGTCTTCTTAACTGGTGGGGCATTGCCTGGACACCACTGCCCCCTTGTGGCAGCGAATCTAATTTTGTAGTGGTGTGATGAGTTCAACAATTTATAAAGCCTTATAAACTTGGATTTATAAAGGGGCTGGAGAATGTCCCCAAAGCTTTACTCATCCCTGGAAGGAATGCATGCTTGTAACTAGATCAGATTCCCCCTTAATGCCTTGGCCTTACTTCAAGATAGTGATTTAGAGGCAATCTTTAAGTGGATTTACAGCCAGATTACCCAAATCCACTCATACATTGACTCACAGATTAAAATTTGCAAGCTTCTGAGACCTGGTACGCTCCTGCTTCAGAGTGGATTCATTAAAAAGAGAAGTGACACCGGTGGCACTTGTAGGTATTACACATCCCATTTGTATGAAGACAATTTTTTCTTTTTTCTTTTCATTGAGGTAAGATTTATATAACATAAAATCAACCATTTTTAAAAATTGAAGTATAGTTGATTTACAATGTTGTGTTAGTTTCTTGTGTACAGCAAAGTGATTCATATATATATATTCTTTTTCATATTCTTTTCATTATGGTTTATAAAATCAACCATTTTAAAGTAAACAATTCAGTGGCATTTAGTACCTTCACAATGTTATGTAACCACTTAGTTCCAACACTTCTATCATCTCAAAAGAAAACTCCCTACCTAGGTGGTTAGTCCCCATTCCCCCTGGAACCTGGAAACCACTGATTTGCTTTCTGTCTCTATGGATTTACCTTATTCTAGTAAATGAAATGGAATCATACAATATTTGTCCTTTTGTATCTGGCTTCTTTCACCTAGTGTAAGGTTTTTGAGGTTCATGCACACTGTAGCATGTAACAGTACTTCATTCTTTTTATGGCTGAATAATATTCTCTAGTACGTCTACCACTCATTCACTGATGGCCATTTGGGTTGATTCCACCTTTTGACTATTGTGAATAGTGCTGCTATGAACATTCATGTACAGGTGTGTGTTTGAGTCCCTGTTTTTAATTCTTTGGGGTATGTATCTAGGAGTGGAATTTCTGGGTCATACAGTAAGTCTGTGTTTAACTTTTTGATGAACGAAGTCCTCAGGAAGATGACATGTTCTAGCATCTAACAATTCCTACCAACTCCTTGTTTATTCTCCCAGATCTCTTGCAGGTTTGCCAGCTGGCTGGTCTGCCTTTGCTTGGATGGCGGCGGGGAGTTCTGGTTGGCTCCACATGTCCCGCACAAACAGCTCCCAGAGATGTTAAGGTGCATAGCAGAAGCCCAACCCATGCAAACGCATTAAAAAGCCATTTCTGGGGACTTCCCTGGTGGTCCACTGGTAAAGAATCTGCCTTCCAATGCAGGGGACGCAGGTTCGATCCCTGGTCAGGGAACAAAGATCCCACATGCCACAGAGCAACTAAGTCCACGCGCCACAGCTATTGAACTCGCGTGCCTCAGCGAGAGAGCCAGTGTGCCACAAACTACAGAGCCCACACGCCCTGGAGCCCGCATGCCACAACTAGAGAGAGAAAACCTGCATGCCATAACTAGAGAGAAGCTCGCGCGCTGTAACTAGAGAGAAACCCGAGCAGACGGTGTGCCATAAGGAAAAGATCCCGCATACCTCAACAAAGATCCCGTGTGCCGCAACTAAGACCCGATGCAGCCAAAAAAGAAGCCATTTCTGGCATCACATCTGCTACTATTTTCAGTGGCCAAAGTCACATGGCCAAGCCCAACTTTAATGGAAAAGGGATATAATAGTTGCTGGCTCTGTTGGGAGGCACTGCAAAGTCACAGGGCAGAGGGTGTGGCTGTATCATGGTATTAGAGGCAAAGAGTAAGGAACAGGAACAATTATCCTCCTCACCATCCCCAGTAAGGCTTGTTATCTCTTTGTAATGGGCTGGCTGGGGTTATTTTAAAACCATTTTCTATGTCATATTTACACTGTATCAAGGACATTCATGATCTTGATGCAAATGTGTTTGCACTGTGGGATGTTTGCAGTTAGAGAACCCTCAAACCACAGGGCCAGGAAAGCCAAGCATCCTGACAGCTGGAAACGCCTCTGGGGAAGCTGGGCTTTCACTGTGCGGAAACCTCCAGCCTCCTTTAACCCAGGTCTCTTAAAGAATGTGAACCAATAAGTGGCATAAATTATTCACCTCAGGGAACGTTTTCAGAAATGAACAGCAGGCTGGAGAAATCACCAGTAGGGTGTGCATTCTTCAGTGTTTGGACCTCTGCTCACCTTCTGAATGGCTGGGCATTTCTAAACTATTAAAAACTCAGATCTCAGAGTAGAACGAATATAAGTTGTGCTTAAATTTCAAGGCAACTCTGAGTTTCCTTTTCCGCCTCTTCTTCAGGGTCAGGGGAATGAGCATGTAGGCACAGTCCTGTTTGTGGGAGATGCCGCCGGCCCCCTCTGTGATGTGATCTCAGGGCTGTGGAAAGGGCCTATCCTCTCTTCAAAACGGTCTTTTCTACCTGTCTTCCAAGATATCAGAAATTCATTCCACCTCTAAAAACCATTCTGAGGGCTTTGCCTCTTTGGAAGACTCCATTCAGAATGCAAAACCTTGGGAGGGGAGGGGAGGAAAATTAACATTTATCAGACACCTATTATGTGGATGCATCCTCACCCACAAGATAGATACGCTTTGCAGATTTGCTTTATTAGTTTTTCCTTTTAAATAATTAATACATTACAGAAATATGCAATATTGGAAAATAAAAGTTAAAAAAAAGGAAGAGTCTCTGCATTCCAGCCCTCAGAGATAATCTCTGGTAATGGTGTGGTGTATAACCCTCCAGGATTTTCTCTATGCTGATACTCACGTGTATTTGTGCCTCACTTGACCTGTCAGTAGCACTTGACTGGATTGATGACTCTAGGCTGTCCTGGCTTCAGAGATGGAATTCCCCATGATTTCCCACTTACTACTCTGGCTGCCTGACCTCAGTGGCTTCTGTAGGTTTCTCCTCTCCTTGCCCCCTATGTTGGAGTTTCTCAGGGCTCAGCCATGGGCCATCTTTTCTACTCATTCTATACGTGTTGGGAAATCTTGTTCACTCCTTTACCATCTCCGTGTACCATCATATACTATCTGCCTAATTATGGATCTCCAGCCTTCTCTCTTCTGAGCTCTGACCTAAATACCCAAGTGCCTTCTGACATTTTTCACTAATATGCCTTATAGGAACTCCAAACTTACTTTTGAGTGAGAAGTTGATCTCTCTCTTTCAAAATCTGCTACTCTTCCATCTCAGAATTTGGGACTTCCGTCTCCTGAATTATGATGATATTTTTCTCTTCCTCGTTCCCCTCACCATCATTAAGTCCTGTCAATTCTGCCTGCAAATATATCCACATATTATGATATCCACATTTTACCAAATCTAAGATGTGTTGCTGCTGGCACTTAATCTTACCAGAAAGTGTCAATGGAATGTTTTCACCACACAACAACCTCACAATTGTTTCATGGTTGATAACAATTGAAAGATGCTATTGATTGAAGAGTACATCTCAATTTCAGAGAAGTATAAATGTGAAAAAATGTGGATCTTAGAGTCGGTGAAATAGAGAATATTAAATCTATCTCTGTCAGCACTCTTCTAGCCTAAGCCATCTTCCATCTGGACTTCCTGTCTCTTCTCTCAGACCTCACATCTACCCTCCTCAAGACTTCTGTTCTCCTATTTGGTAAGTCCTGCTTACCTCCAAAATATATCTGGATTCCAGTAACTTCACACTATCTTCCCTGCTATGACCCTAGTGCAGGCCCCACCATCTCTTGCCTGGATAACTGGTCTCCTTTCCTCCTCCGCCAAGCCAGAGGGATCTTTCTAAAGAGTGAACCAACCGGGGCTTCCCTGGTGGCGCAGTGGTTGAGAGTCCACCTGCCGATGCAGGGGACACGGGTTCGTGCCCCGGTCCGGGAAGATCCCACATGCCACGGAGCGGCTGGGCCCGTGAGCCATAGCCGCTGAGCCTGCGCGTCTGGAGCCTGTGCTCCGCAATGGGAGAGGCTACAACAGTGAGAGGCCCGCGTACCGCAAAAAAAAAAAAAAAAAAAAAAAAAGAGTGAACCAACCACATCACCCTTCATCTCAACACTCTCCAGAAGTTTCCATTTGTACCTGGGATCCACACTGCATGGCCATCAAGGGCCTACTGAGGGTCCCCCGTCTGCTGCTCCATTCTCATTGGTCTCCATTTGGCACCTTGCTCCCTGTGCTTCAGCCGCGTGGGTTTCACTCATTTCCATCTGAGGGTTTTTGCACTTGCTATTCTGTCTGATTCAAAAGCTCTTATCCTGGATCTTTGCACAGTTAGGGGTCAGCTCAAATGTCACTTCTGGAGAGAGGCCTTTCCCAGACCAGCCTCACTAAAGCTGCTCCCCACCTCCACTCCCATCCGCCCTGCCCACCCACCGAGTCACATTCTACCACATCGAATACCTGACAGTATCTGATTCATGTATTTATTTCTTTTTCTCCCCTCACTAGAATGTAAGCCCCTCGAGGGCAGACACTCCGCCTTGTTCCCCGCTACCACCTCAGCACTTTAGTGTTTAACCCAGTACAGGTGCTCAATAATTATTGATGAAATGTTTGGTTGACATAATTTCCTAATCCCTACTTCCTCTTTTGTTCTTCACCTCTCCTCCTAAACTCAATTGCTAGACAGACTGATCTTTTAAAAACAAAAATTCCGACCATGTTACTGCCCATTGCGACACTTAAATAATGCTTTAGCAGCATCCCACTATATCTGATCTGTTGTATTTTCATTCAGTTCAAAATGCTTTCTAATTTCCCTTGTGACTTCTTTGACTTATGGGTTATTCAGAAGTATGTTATTTAGTTCCCAAATATTAAGGGGACTCCCAGTTATCTTTTCATTACTGATTTTTAATTTAATTCCGTGGTGACCAAAGAACATACTTTGTATGACTTAGATCCTTTTACATTTATTGAGACTGGTTTTATGACCCCAAATATGATCAATCTCCGTAAACATTCCATGTGCACTTGAGAAGAATATATATTCTGTGGTTGTGAGGAGGAATTATCTGCAAATGTCAATTAATCAATTTGGTTGATAGTGTTGTTCAAGTCTACTATGTCCATGCTGAGTTTTTGCCTACTTTTATGAACTATTTAAAGGGGGTATTGAAATTTCCAACTACAGTTGTGGATTTGTTTATTTCTCCTTGAATCTTATCAGTTTTTATTTGATGTATTTTGTAACAGTCTTTATTTTAAAGTCTATTTCGTCTGATGTGAGTATTGCTACTCCCACTTCCTTTTGATTTCCATTTGCATGGAATACCTTTTTCCATCCCCTCACTTTCAGTTTGTATGTGTCTCTAGATCTGAAGTGGGTCTCTGGTAGACAACATATATACAGGTCTTATTTTTGTATCCATTCAGTCTACATCTTTTGGTAGACTGAAATCTACCAGATTTAATTTAAATGTAAATCTGTTTACATTTAAAGTAATTACTGATATGTATGTTCTTACTGCCATTTTGTTAATTGTTTTGGATTTGCTTTTGTAGGTCTTTTTTCTTCTTTTCCTCTTTTGTTCCCTTCTTTTGTGATTTGATGACTATCTTTAGTGTTGTGTTTGAGTTCCTTTTTCTTTTTTGTGTGTATATCTATTATAGATTTTTCATTTGTGGTTACCATGAGGTTTTGATATAGCAGTCTATATGTATATGTGATTGTTTTAGTTTGCTGATCTCTTAATTTCAAATGCATTTCAAATATCCTGCATTTGTACTGTCCTCCTCTCACAATTACTGGTTTTGATATCATATTTGTGTGTGGGTAATTTCCTACCTTTACCATCTGTTTGCCTTTACCAGTGAGCTTTCCCATTTCATAATTTTCTTGTTTCTAGTTGTGGCCTTTACTTTCCCACTTAGAGAAGTTCCTTTTGTTGTAAAGCTAGTTCGGTGGTGCTGAATTCTTTTAGCTTTTGCTTGTCTGTGAAGCTTTTGATTTCTCTGTCAAATCTGAATGAGAGCCTTGCTGGGTAGAGTATTCTTGGTTGTAGGTTTTTCCCTTTCATCACTTTAAATATATCATGCCACTCCCTTCTGGCCTGCAGAGTTTCTGCTGAAAAATTAGCTGATAGTCTTATGGGTATGCCCTTTTATGTTATTTATTGCTTTCCCCTTGTTGCTTTTCATATTTTCTCTTTGTCTTCAATTTTTGTCAATTTGATTACTATGTGACTTGGCACAGTCCTCCTTGAGTTAATCCTGATTGGGATTCTCTCTTCCTGGACTTGAGTGACTGTTTCCTTTCCCATGTTAGGAAAGTTTTCAGCTATTGTCTCTTCAAATATTTTCTCAGGCCCTTTCTCTTCCTCTTCTCTTTCTGGGACCCCTATAATGCGAATGTTAGTGCATTTGATGTGTCCCAGAAGTCTCTTTAGCCCTCATTTCTTTTCATTCTTTCTTCTTTATTCTGTTCTGCAGCAGTGATTTCCACCACTCTGTCTTCCAGCTCACTTATCCATTCTTCTGCCTCTTTTATTCTGCAATTGATTCCTTCTAATGTATTTTTCATTTCAGTTATTGTATTCTTCAATTCTGTTTGGTTGTTCTTTATATTTTCTAACTCTTTGCTAAAAACTTCTTGTAACTTCTTGCTCTGTGCATCCATTCTTTTCCCAAGTTCTTGTGTCATCTTTATGATCATTACTCTGAACTCTTTCTCAGGTATTTCATGTATTTTGAAGCTCTGTTATTAAGAGAAAACCATTTAAGATTGTATACCTTCTTGATTAATTGACCCATTTATGATTATGAAATGACCTTCATTATCTCTGGTAATATCCTTTTCTCTGAAATCTATTTTATCTGATATTAATATAGCCATTACAGCCTTTTCTTTTGATAAGTGTTAACATGGTATACCTTTTTCCATTCTTCTAACCTATTTGTGTCTTTATGTTTAAAGTGTTTTTCTTGTAGACAGCATCTAGTTGGGTCTTTCTTTTTGGTTTTATTTATTTATTTTTGGGGGTATTTTTTGGCCGTGCAATGCAGCTTGCAGGATCTTAGTTCCCTGACCCGGGATCAAACCCAGGCCCACAGCAGTGAAAGCTCAGAGTCCTAACCACTGGACCAACAGGGAATTCCTGGGTCTTGCTTTTTAATTCAGTCTGACAATCTGTGCCATTTTATTGGGATATTTAAGCCATATATATTTAATATGATTATTGTTATGGTTAGTTTTAAGTCTATCACCTTGCTATTTATTTTTTATTTGTCTGTTCTTTTCTCTGTAGATCACTATCTTTTGTTGGCTGATGTTCAGGTTTTTTTTTTTTTTTAACATTGTTTCATGTCCTTTTTTCCCCCTGGTAAGTCTTATCCCTGTTATTCCATCTTGACTGGACCTATTGACTGTCTTTGAGTTCATTAGTTCTTTCTTTTGTTGTGTCCAAGTCCTCAATTAAACCCATCCAGTAAGTTTTTTTAAAAAGTAGACTATTTTGGGTGCAGTTTTAGGTTCACAGCAAAATTGAGCAAAGTACAGAGAGTTCTCATATACATCTGGCCCTAATACATGCACAACAACCCTTGCTATCATGATCTGACACCAGAGTGGTACCTTTGTTACAACTGATGAACTACATTGACATATCATTATCATGCGAAATCTGTAGTTTATATTTGGGTTCACTCTTGGTGTTGTACATTCTTTGGGTTTTGATAATGTATAATGACATGTATCCACAAATACAGTATCATGAAGAATAATTCCATTGCCATGCAGAATAATTCCATTGCCCTAAAAATCATCTATGCTGTCTATTCATCCCTCCCTACCCCCTACCCCCCAGCAAGCACTGATCTTTTTACTCTTGCAATAGTTTTTAGTTTTGCCCTTTCCAGAATATCACATAGTTGGTATCATTCACTATGCAGCCTTTTTCAATTGGCTTCTTTTACATAGTAATATGCATTTAAAGCACCTCCATGTTTTTTCATGGCTTGATAGCTCATTTTCTTTTTAGTGCCAAATAATAATCCATTGTCTGGTTGTATTGCAGTTAATTTATCCATTCAACTATTGAAACACATTTTGATTGCTTCCAACTTTTGGCAATTATGAATAAAGCTGCTGTAAACATCCACATGAAGCTTTTGTGTAGGTGTA
Organism: Mesoplodon mirus; assembly: GCF_964341445.2. Taxonomy (NCBI): domain Eukaryota; kingdom Metazoa; phylum Chordata; class Mammalia; order Artiodactyla; family Ziphiidae; genus Mesoplodon; species Mesoplodon mirus. Next base: position 217,138,418 of record NC_138977.1, read on the forward strand.
AGTTTTCATCTCCTTTGGAGAAGGACCAAGGAGTGTGACTGCTGGATCATATGGTACGAGTGTGTTTAATTTTACTAAAAAACACCAAACTGTCTTCCACAGTGGCTGTGCCATTTTGCATTCCCACCAGCAGTGAAGGAGAGTTTCTGTTGCTGTACATCCTCACCAGCATTTGGTGCTGGCAATATTCCAGATTTTGGCCATTCTAACAGGTGTGTAGTGGTATGTCATTGTTGTTTTAATTTGCAATTCCCTAATGACATATGATGCTGAGCATCTTTTCATATGTTTATTTGTACCTGTATGTATCCTTTGAAGTGTCTGTTCAGATCTTTTGCCCATTTTTAAATCAGGTTGTTCTTTTTCTTTTAAAAAATTATAAATATTTTATTTTATTTTCCAGCTTTATTGAGATACAATTGACATATAACATTGTGTAAGTTTAAGGTGTACAACATGTTGATTTTTTTTTTTTTTTTTTTTTTTGCGGTACATGGGCCTCTCACTGCTGTGGCCTCTCCCGCTGCAGAGCACAGGCTCCAGACGCACAGGCTCAGCGGCCATGGCTCATGGGCCCAGCCACTCCACAACATGTGGGATCTTCCCGGACCGGGGCATGAACCCGTGTCCCCTGCATCGGCAGGTGGACTCTCAACCACTGCGCCACCAGGGAAGCCCCAACATGTTGATTTGATGCTCTTATATATTGCAAAATGAGGTTGTTCTTTTTCTTATTATTGAGTTTTAAGAGTTCTTTATATATTTTGGATAAATCCTTTAACAGATCTCTCTTTTGCAAATATCTTCTCCCGGTCTATGGTTTGTCTTCTCATTTTCAGTAAGTTTTAAATTTCATATTTCTAAATTTTAAATTCTAGAATATCTTTTTGATTGTCTTTTATAGACTTACAGATTCTCTGTTAACATTGTTCATTCATCAGTTTGTCAACCTTTTCTTCTATCTTCGTTAACATGTTAGTTATAGTTAAAGTACTTGTCTGCTTACTTTAACATCTGGATCATATGTGGGTCCACCTTTATTTTGTTTCCCCACTTGATTATGTTCACAATTTCCTCTCAATATGTCTATCAGTTTTTTTTGTTTGTTTGTTTTCCCCAATATGCGGGCCTCTCCCGTCGCGGAGCACAGGCTCCGGACGTGCAGGCTCAGCGGCCATGGCTCACGGGCCCAGCCGCTCCGCGGCATATGGAATCTTCCCAGACTGGGGCACAAACCCGTGTCCCCTGCATCAGCAGGCGGACTCTCAATCACTGCGCCACCAGGGAAGCCCTGTCTATCAGTTTTTTTACTGGGTGCTGAACAGGCAGGATGGAAAGGGTGGGAACCTCCATACCCCAACATTCTAGAATAATAAAAATCACACTCAAAAAAACCAAACAAAAAGCAAACCCCCAAACAAGAACATCACCCCTTGAATTTATACAGTGCTTTAGAGTTCCCAAAGCACTTTGAAAGGTTTTTTTGGGGGGGGGGTGCTGCGTTGGGTCTTTGTTGCTGTGCATGGGCTTTCCCTAGTTGTGGTGAGCGGGGGCTATTCTTCGTTGTGGTGTGTGGACTTCTCATTGTGGTGGCTTCTCTCATTGCGGAGCACGGGTTCTAGGAGTGTGGGCTTCAGTAGTTGTTGCGACTCGCGGGCTCTAGAGTGTGGGCTCAGTAGTTGTGGTGCACGGGATTCCTTGTCCCGCAGCATGTGGGATCTTCCTGGATCAGGGATCAAACCCGTGTCCCATGCATTGGCAGGTGGATTCTTAACCACTGGACCACGAGGGAAGTCCTCAAAGTTTTAATCTTTTGGCTTTCCTCATTCTTCCCTCACCAACCAGGATAATTAATTGCAGGCTATAATAAGAAGTCATCTGCAAAAGGAAATTTTATGAAAGCCCTTATCAAAGACTCAGAGATGTGCGTCTCCTTCCGCCAGTGTGGCGACTTAGCAGCAGTCTCAGGACGCTGTTGCTCTGTTAGTGTGGTTGTGGTCAGTTGTGTCCTCATAGTCAATTCCCTCCTTCTTCCTGGGCAGTTGCCACCTGCTAGATGCTACATTTACATTTTCCAGATGACCTTGTGGCTGGGTGTGGCAAAATTCTCATCAACTGAATGTGAGCAGAAGTGATATGTACAATTTCCATCTCACTGGCTTAAAAGGAAAGTGAGGGCTTCCCTGGTGGCGCAGTGGTTGAGAGTCCACCTGCCGATGCAGGGGACACAGGTTCGTGCCCCGGGCTGGGAAGATCCCACATGCCGCGGAGCGGCTGGGCCCGTGAGCCATGGCCGTTGAGCCTGAGCGTCCGGAGCCTGTGCTCCGCAACGGGAGAGGCCACAACAGTGAGAGGCCCACATACCGCAAAAAAAAAAAAAAAAAAAGGAAAGTGATTTTATTTTACCTGCGTCTTATGCACCTGTGTTCTCTGCAAAAAACCCACTTGTTTAGAAGGGGAAAATCCTTGCTATTATTTCCATCTACCCTTAGCCCCACCTCCAGAACTAGAAAATTTGACCTCAGTCCAATCTATCACCATGGATATGCTCTCATCTGTCCATTATTCATCTCCTCCTTTGATATTTTTTAATTAATTAATTTACTTATTTTTATTTTTGGCTGCATTGGGTCTTTGTTGCTGCACACAGGCTTTTCTCTAGTTGCGGCGAGTGGGGGCTACTCTTCGTTGTGGAGTGCAGGCTTCTCATTGTGGTGGCTTCTCTTGTTGCGGAGCACGGGCTCTAGGTGTGCGGCCTTCAGTAGTTGTGGCACGTGGGCTCAGTAGTTGTGGCTTGTAGTCTCTAGAGCACAGGCTCAGTAGTTGTGGTGCATGGGCTTAGTTGCTCCGCAGCATGTGGGATCTTCCTGGACCAGGGCTTGAACCTGTGTTCCCTGAATGGCAGGCAGATTCTTAACCACTGCGCCACCAGGGAAGCCCCCTCTCCTATGTTTTAAATGCCTGAATTGTTGCACCTGCACACCATCCCACCTCACCATTGCCAAAAGTGTAACAACTGGATGGCCACCTTGAGCCAGGAGCTGCCTGCGCGCCATCTCCTTACCAGTGGGTACTGAGCGACCCAGCGCTGAAACCCCATTTAAGATCCTGCTCTCTCAGGTCATTCTCGTTGCCCACTATTGCAGGTTGGATCCTCTGCGAAGCAGACACAGAGTAAGGCATCCAAAAGCTCTATTTATTGGGAAGTAAAGGCGAAGGGAGGAAACAGGATGGGACAAGGGGAGCCTTCATATCACGATGCAGACCTGACAAAATCTCTGGCAGACCAAGAGAGAGCGAAGATTTTGGGTTGGAGGAGTCCAGCAGGTGGCAGAAATGCTTAAGCTCTTGTACCCCACCTTGCTCAGCCATTGGACAAGGGCTTTTTGGAGAACAGGGCCTGAAAGCTGAAGCAAATCCCGAAAGAACGAATAGCTGGAGGCTGTCAGGAACCATGCTCCTTGAAGCTGCATGGAGAAACCTTTCATGAAGGGGGATCTAAACGCCCACATATCTCCACATCCGCCATGTGGGGCACTTTTTTTCCCCCTAATGGCAGAGGCAAGGCACAGGGGAGCAGGTCCCATTGTACATTCACTTTTCAGGTCCCTGCTTACGTCATGTCTGCTAACACCTGATTGGCTGGAGCAAGTCACGTGGCTTAGCCCAATGCTAAGAAGGAAGTATGTTCTGCCCACCTTGAGGCCAAGGCAAGTCTGGGTATGCTAGAGGGGAATGAAGAATTGGGACCAATAATTAGATCCACACAGAATAAAGGCCATTTGTAAACTGTGGAGCTCTGGCCACACTAATTACTATTATTTCTACCTGTCCAAGAGTCAGGGTACCACAGACAACCCCCAGGAAGGATGATCACTTGAGTAAAAGCCAAAAGTCACATTTGGTACCTGGAGTCAAAAGCGCAACTTTGGGATGGGAAAGGCCAAAGCACAAAGCAACCACCACGCATTCCTCCCAAAACCCCTGAAGGTCAGCTCTCGGGCTGGCCAGGCTGCTGGGAGCGCACCTGCCTGGTGGATCAATAGTAATTTGAGACACTAGGTGGCGCGCTATCTGAGAAACTCTCAGGAACTGAACGCGCAAGGAGTGCCGCCTGCTTCCCAAATCCTTGGGGGAAGCGCTGGCACCATCCACTTAGCGCTGGAGCCGGGCCATTCTCGGGGCACTCCCCCTCCTCCCTGGCGGGACCTCTGGGCTCCTCCTTCTTCCAGCAGCTCCTGTCCTGCCCACTCCTGGGAGGATGGAGGCTGCGGGGCTGCCTCAAGGTAGGAGGTGCTGCTGGGAGGCCCTGAGGAAAATCTTCCCTCGCCTCTGCTTCCACTGCTCCCTGGTGACGTACGCGCTGGTGGGTGCCGCGCTCTTCTTAGCCCTTGAGGGCAGCCAGGACCTGGGGGCAGATGACCCGGAGTTTGAGGAGTTCCTGGAGAAGCTCTGTGACATCTTGAAATGCAACAGAACAGGTAGGTTGCGTGCCTGGGCAGGGCGGGCCTTTTCTCTCTGGGTAGAGGCAGGCTCCAGAGAGCAGAGAACTGCCTTGTAGGAAGCTGAGTCTGGGAGCCCTCTGCTTGCATCCTGCCCACTCCTGGGCGACCTTAGGCAAGAGACTTCTCTCTGGGCCTCAGTTTTCCCCTCTGTAAAATGGGGGTGGGAATAATGGACGGCCTCTCAGGGTTGATGTAAAGAATGTAGGAAAAGTGCTGAGCACCCAGTCGGCGCTCCCTTCCCCACCCAGACCGACAGACTCTGAGGAAGATGGATTGCTGGAGATTTGATGAGGTGGGGTGGGGTGGATGGGTGACCAGATCTGGAGCTGTGGGTTCCTAGGCTGGTCCTCAGAACTGCCTGCCCCACCCCATGATTCAGTTTACAAGGACTGGAATTCAAGGAACAATCCAAATTGGACTTGGACTGCCGAGATAGTAGCCTGCCCCCTGCTCTCCCACTTCTTGTTTCAAGTGGCCTTTGTTTGTGGTCGGACTCAGGGGAGGAAGAAGGTGTTATGAGAAGAACTTGGGACCCGGTTTCAGTCCCAGTTGCTCTCCCAGCTTGCTGTGTGGTCGGGGGCAGATTGCCCTCCCTGGGTCTCAGTCTGCCAGGGAGAACAAGGCCCACAGTCTCAGGCCCGCCAATCACAGGGACCCTGTGGGAAGCAGATGAGACAATGGACGTGAAGCCTCTTGGAAGGCACAAGGCACTTTATATATGTCCTTATTGCTTTTCATTCGTATTTGTCACTTATTTCCATACTGTCCCCTAAAGCTTGGAAAGATGCATTCAACAAAGCAAGATAAAATAATAGAGAGTAAATAAAAGACAAAGGAAAAACAGACTCTCAAGTTCACGGGAAGAACAGGGTCCCATGGTATGACAGGTCCTCAGCCAGGCTGGTAATGACCCCTCCAACCTGTGGGAGATCCTTTCAGCGGTGGGGGTGGGGGGGACCAGAGGCTGATCACAGGTGGCAGAGTCTCCTCTCCGTGGAGGGTCCTACTCCTTCTCTCTGCATCTGTGCCAGACAGACACAAGCCTACTCAGATGACCCAGGAGATGCCGTCTGCCATCAGACACTCTGAGCCATCACTGGATCCAGACTGTCAACAAGTTCAGGGCTTTCCAAACCTGGCCATGCATCAGAATCATCCAAGGAGCTGGTCTAAAATACACATTCCCTTGGGCTTCCCTGGTGGCGCAGTGGTTGAGAGTCCGCCTGCCGATGCAGGGGACATGGGTTCGTGCCCTGGTCCGGGAAGATCCCACATGCCGCGGAGCGGCTGGGCCCGTGAGCCATGGCCGCTGAGCCTGCACGTCCGGAGCCTGTGCGCCGCAACGGGAGAGGCCACAACAGTGAGAGGCCCGCGTACTGCAAAAAAATAAAATAAAATATAATAAAATAAAATACACATTCCCAGGCTCTTCCCCAAACCCACTTAATCAGTATCTCCAGGACCGGGCTGGAGATCTTATTTTTAAAAAGTTTCCTGGGTGATTCTGATGCACAGAATGGTATAGGAAAATAGAGCTGGTCCATCTGCATTTTGTACTGATTTTCACTGGAGATTAAAATGCTCAGTAAGTAAGTGCTGGTTAGTGCAGACCCTGTGCCAAGTGTTTCTCATGGACTATCTCACTTGATCCTCACACCCACCCTATGAGGTGGATATGAATTGTCCCTCTTTTACAGATCAGGAAACTGAGACACTGGGAGTTAGACAACTTGCCCAAGGTCACCCACTAGAAAATGGAGCCAGTGATTCAACCCCAGGCATTTAGATTCCAAAGCCATGTCATGCTGCCTCCCCGATGGGGAAACTGAGGCTCAGAAAGAAGCCTCTTGTCCACGGCTACAGGAACTAGTCAGGGTCAGAACTGGGTCTAGATTGCAGGTGTCTGGACTCCCAGGTTGGTGCCCATTCAAACAAGTGGTGACTTCCTGCTGTGCCAGACTCTGTGACATCTTCTTACAACTGTGCCAGCTGGCAGGGGACTTCTGGGATCCCTAAAACCCACTGGCTGCCAGGCCAAAGGTACCATTTGGACACCTCCCTGAGAAACCAGGGCCCCCAGGCCTGCTTCCGCCAAGTCTTCCCAGACATCCTCAGCCAGCTGATCCCAGTATGATCACCACACTCCATCAGGCTTAATGGCTTGCAGGAGTGGATATGGTTTGCAATCACGCAAGACCTTGCATTTCATAACAGCCTTTTTCTTTCAGTTCTCAAGACCCGGGGAAAGAGGCAGAGTTAGTAGGCCCCTTTGCAAGGCTCAGAAGGTTCAGAAAGGCCACAGGGCAGTTCCATGGCTGAGCTCAGGCCGGACCCCTGTGGGCCTCTCTCTTGGGTGCTCAGCACACAGGGTTATGTGGCCTCCTAATCTCTGCAGGTGCTGGAGCAGTACCTAAACTGCAGAGACGTTGAACAAAGGGTTCTGAGATCCTGCATGTAGTGTTGATGAGGGCCACAAGGCAGGGGGCGTGGTCCCTGGGAAGACACCCCTTCCCCTGGGCAGGACCTGTTTTAAAGGGCGTAACCTTCTCTCTCATGCTGGTTGTCTCTTTCTGGAGTTGAGGGAGGCAGGAAGCGGGATCTCGGGAAGCTGCTGCGGAACATGAAGCCCCAGTGGTTTAGCGGGTCTGCAGACTGGTCCTTCTTCTTCTTTTTTTTTTTTTTTGCGCTACACGGGCCTCTCACTGTTGTGGGCTCTCCCGCTGCGGAGCACAGGCTCCGGATGCGCAGGCTCAGCGGCCATGGCTCACGGGCCCAGCCGCTCCGCAGCATGTGGGATCTTCCCGGACCTGGGCACAAACCCGTGTCCCCTGCATCGGCAGGCGGACTCTCAACCGCTGCGCCACCAGGGAAGCCCCAGACTGGTCCTTCCTGAGCTCACTCTTTTTCTGCTGCACAGTGATCAGCTCAGTGGGTAAGTCCAGGGGCGAGGGCAGGCCTGTGAGAGGAAGCTGGGGGTGGGGGCAGGGGAGAGGGGGAGGAGGACCCTTGGTGGGGATGCTGAAGTGTTCAATTCATTTAGTGCAAGAAACAGCTGTGGAGTGCCTACGCTGTGCTCAGGGAGACGGCAGTGAGCAGGGCTGCCACTGGCCCATTTGTGCGAATGAGAAAAGAATACCCTTCCTTCAGGTGGGCACGGCCCCATTCCCCGGGCAAAGGCCCCAGTGAGTGAGGTGTGGGCTGCGTTTCGGCTTCTTCTTGTGTCCCAGTGAGTGCTCTTATACAAAACACAACCTGCCGGGTACCTGCCTGCCCAGGTTCCTGGGCTCGGGGGCAACCAAACGTGGTCAGTGTGATGCGCTCAGGGTATCGCGGGAGCACAGCTACCCCAGCCTTGGGGCTGGGGAGTGGGTTTCAGAGTCACCAGCATATTGATGGCAGCTGGCTCCAAGAGAATGGAGGAGGGCACGGCACAGGGAGGGAGGACAGTGTGCCAGAGCAGGACCGGAAGCGCCAACGATAAGACAGAGGAGGAAGGGGACCTGCAGCGCTAAGGAGAGCTCACCGTTGCCTGCAGGGGCCGTGCTAAGCTGCCTTCTTTAAAGCCCACAGTGAATCAGGTCGGGGAGCTCAAGCCCAGAGAGGTGACGTCAGGGGCCAAGGTCACGCAGTGAGTGGAGCTGGTGCCCACGAGAGCTGTTGAGACTCCAAGTCCAGGGCTCTTTCCCCAGAGTAGGCTGCCAGCTTTGCAGGTCTGTGGGGTGCTGTGGAGACTCTGCTCACCCCTGCTCAGGGAGCCCCAGGGAGAGCCTCGCTCCGCCTGGAAGCAGGGGCCACTCAGATTCTTGTGTCCCAATGGAGTGGATGACAGTGCCCAGAAGGGAAGGACTTGGAGAGTGGAAGGAGCTGGCCTCGCCCTGTTCCCTGCACTTGCTTTATACGTGTCTCCAGCCTCCAAGCAAGGGAAAGACTCCCGTGCAACACATTGTCCCAGCGAAGTCCCTTCCGGAGCCCCGGGCAGAGGGGAGGGTGCGGAGGCAGAGCTGCTTCCCTACAGGGACCACTTGCGCGTTGTAAGGTGGGCTCTGTGGACCCTCAAAGCCCCGGATCCTCCTCTCGGTGGCCGCGCAAAGGGTGGGCTCCTGTGTGAACCGCACATTGGAGCTGGGCTGTGGAGATGGCCTTTGCTTCTTCCCTCCCTCCCTCCCTGCTTCCTTCCTTCTCTCCTTCCTTCCTTCCTTCACAAATACCGAACGCCTATGATTGCAACAGCAGCGGCTGCGGGGGCTAACACGTGTATTTATTTATTTATTTTTTTACATCTTTATTGGAGTATAATTGCTTTACAGTGGTGTGTTAGTTTCTGCTGTATAACAAAGTGAATCAGTTATACATATACACACGTTCCCACATCTCCTCCTTCTTGCCTCTCCCTCCCTCCCACCCTCCTTATCCCACCCCTCTAGGAGGTCACAGAGCACCGCGCTGATCTCCCTGTGCTATGCGGCTGCTTCCCATGTGTATTTAAGACTCATCAGGCTCCCTTTTAAGTTCTTCGAGATGATGAGCCCATTCACACCTCGCCACAACCCTGAGGTAGCTGTTGTTATTATTCCCACTCTCTGAGGCAAGGCAGGTCCACCATTTTCGCAAGGGGCCACAGCTCATGTCTGTCTGGGTCCGGGCTGTCTCGGTCTTAACCCGAAACCCCATGGCCTCTCTCTGTGCGTGACTTTTTCTGTGCCTGGCATGGGGCTGTACTAGCTGGATGCCTCCCTGCCCTGGTGGGCCTCCGAGTCTAATGGAGGTGGGGACAATGAACAGCTAAGCACACAGACGTGCTCAAGAGGAGAAGCTTGGGCTGTGGAAGTGGGTGAAACAGGATGGGGGAGGGGGGTCCTGACTTTCGGGGATGGGGGAGAGGCTTGTCTGAGGAAGTGACATTTGAGTTGAAGGATCTGTGGAGATTAACCAGGCAAAGAAGGCTGAGAGAGCTTTCCAGCCAGGCAGCAGGCAAAGCTCTGGGGCTTAGAGGCCCCTCTGAGGAAGAGACCACTGAGGCTGGCGGGCTGTGAGAAGCGGGGCTGGTCTTGCACTCAGGCACCATGTCCCTGGGCCAGCATCGGAGGACCTTCTAGTAACTAAGGGCCCCAGCTTCCCTCTGCGGTGCCGCAGCAGGGTGGGCCAGGTGCAGGGGCCGAGCCAGGCCTGGCAGGAGCCAGCCCTGCTGGCGGTGAGGGGGTCACAGGAGTGGAGGTAGTGGAGCTGCCCTCGGCCACAGGTCAGGGGCTCCTGGGTCCCCACCAGGAGTGTGACTCACTGCGCAGCTCCTGCCCCTCTTGGGCAGCGAAAAGTACTGGGGCCCCATCTTCATTCAAGAGAGCATCCATTCAAGAGAATACCGATCCCCGGGGGGCCTGAGCTCACAAGGGCCGTGGCTGGGCACTCGTCCCAGGGTCCCCTCACACTCGGGGTGGAGGTGGAGCACAATGGCCAGCTGTGGACTCTGGGGGCCAGCCACCTTGGGTCAGAGCTGTGTGACCTCCAGTGAGCAATTTAGCCTGTCTGAGCCTTGTTCCCTAATCTATGACTCCTCCCAGACCTGCATCTAAGGGTCAGCGTGACGGTTAGCTGCAACTGACAGAAAACCCAACATGGTTGGCTTGCAAGGAAAAATGTGTCACCTCCCAAGTAGGAAGTCCAGTGGGGGACAGCTCTCAGGCTGCTTGATGTGCAGCTTAGCTGTGACATTGACTATGAGGTTCTCTCCATCCTGCTCAGCGGGTCACAAGATGGTCACTAAGGTCCACGTCCCATCCGGGCATAATTGCATCTCATAGACAGAGAAAAGGCTGTCTGTCATTATCGGCAAGAAACTTCCTGGAAGCCTCCCACCCCCCAAGCCAGTCCCTGGCAAGGGGATTGGATTACCAGGATGACCTAGACGGATCGGATCTATCTCTAAATCAGGTGAGAGAGCAGGAGCGTTCCAGGGAAAGATGGGGGAATGGCTGCTGGGTGGACAACCTGTGCCTACTGCAACACACTTGCTTAAATGGGCACATATGCTTGTGTCCAAGGGTGCCCCCATGTGGTTTCTTTCAGAACCGGTCTCATTCACCTGAATGTTGATCCAAGCAGGGACAGGTCAGGAGCAGAAAGAATAACAGTAACTTAATAGCTGCACTACTGAGCACTTAGCAGCACCAGGCGTTGTGCCAATGTGCTTTATATGCATGATTTTGTTTAATCCTCATGACAGCCCCACGAGGTGAGTGCTGTGACTGTCCCATTCAGCAGTGACCTTGGGCTCTGGGAGGGAAGTCGTTTCGAGCAGGGTATAGAAGCAGGGCACAGCTGGCCTTTTCAGGGACCCCAGAGCTCCAGGGAATGCTTTAAGGAACAACATTTACAGGGGAACTGCGTACGGAAGAGGCTGGAAGCAAATGGGCTTGAGAGGATGGGGTTTCGTTAGGTTTTTTCTCAAGAACAAAAGGGGACTGATCTAAGGCAGCGTTTTTTAGCCTTGGCACTATTGGCGTCTTGGACTAGAGGATTCTTTATGGCGGGGACTGTCCCGTGCATTCACTGTAGGATGTTTGGAAGTATCCCTGGCCTCTACCCACCAGAGGCAGCCACCTTTTCCCCTGCTGTCTTCACCAGTTGCAACAGCCAAAAATGTCTCCAGACGTTGCCAAATGGCCCTTGGGAGGCAAAATTGCCCCCTGTCGAGAACCACTGATGTAATGCAATGGTTATTAAAACGTGGTCCCTGGATCAGTGGTGTGAGCATCACCAGAGAGAACTTGTTAGAGCTACAAATTAATTTCCAGGCCCCATCCTAGATCTACTGAGTCAGAAACTATGGATATGGGACCAGTGATCTGTGTTTTAGCCAGTTCTCCAGGTGATTCTGATGCACGTAGATGTTTGAGAAGCACTCTCCTGGGGCAAGTGTTCTCAGGCCAGGCTGCACATCAGAATTCCCTGGATATCTTTTACACGGCCCCGTGCCTGGACCCCACACTGATCACGTCAGACTTACTAGGGACAGACCCAGGCATCAGTATTTTTCAGAGCCCTCCAGGTGATTCTAATGGTAGTCCAGGTTATGAACCACTGACCTAATGGAAATGCATTAGCTTGGCTCATATCCCAAGAAAACGAGGCTGCCACTCATGGTACAAGTCCATTAAGACATCAAGCCATCCAGTAAGTACAACTGGAAGAGGATTGGGGAAGGTTCTTCGCTGCCTGTAATCAATCATGGTCCTGCTGGTAATACTGCTTCCTGTCCTGCATTTCTGGGTCACCTGAAATGCACCTGGTCGTGATGCTGAAAAAGGGACCCCTGAAAGGCATGAGGTTGGTCAATCCCCAGTCATTCCCAATTGGATCATCCCCCTTGGATTAGGAAGTGTATGGGCTGTTAAATACTCACAGGCTAAGTGGCATGGACTAATGGAATTGGAATATCGACATGCATTATAAGAAATACTATGATTTTCCATTATGCGTTGTAGCATTCAGTAATTGGGTAGGCAATACATTTCCTTCGTAGGGGCCTGTGCTCTCTGAGACTTACTTCCTTGATGCGTTCTATGCAATGTGGCATGTCCTCTAGATTGTAAACATATTCCACCCAGAGGCAGCCACAATGACTTTGTTTATAATCCACTAAACCCACCTTTGCCAAGGAAAACATGCATGTGGAGGGAGGTCTTCAGGTGAGGGGTGCCCACAGGCTGTGGGCTGTGAGACTCCAGACGTGTCACCTGACTCCCCTGTTCCTTGTCCATTAAATGCAGTAACGACGGTGGTTGCCAGTATTAGGGGTTCTGCTATGCGGGAAATTCTGACTCTAAAAGGCACTTTACTCCATAAATCCTGTAAGAAATGTGATATTCTTTCCTTTAAATAAAATAGATCTCACCCTGGGACTCCATCCTGGAGGCTGGGGGGCTTCCACTGGGGAGCCTCTCCTGACTTTCCCAGGGGTGCACGAGAGCTGGGGGCTTCCAGGCAACATCTGGAAAACAGGGTGGCTGCCTGCCCCCGGGCCCTGCTGCTGACACCCCTAAGGACTGCAAGGCCTGTGACAAGCTCAGGAGCAGGGATATTTGCTGACACCGGGGCCTAGGCTCCTGAGACTCCACGGCCAGGCCTCTCAGAGCTCTTGTCCCGCCACGAGGGGCTCCAGGCTCCCTCCTCTCTTCCCTCACCCTCCACAATCACTGTGGCTAGAGTGAGCCACGCCCTGGTGTGCCCGAGGCTGCCATGGTTTTAGCATTTAAGGGTTTGCCAGAACGTGAGACTTTCAGTCCCAGGCACATTGGGCCGTTGGTTATCCTCTCCAGGGCCCCCCTCTGTCCCCAACCCCCTCCCTCTCCCTGAGACCCCTCCCCACCCCAATCTCCTCAGTGCTTCTGGGCTTTCACCGAAGCCTGGACAAGATGCTGTCCTGAGGTCATTTTTGCAACCTCCTCTCCCTGAGGGGAGGGTTGAGCTGCTGGAGACCTGCAGGGAATGGGGAAGGGAAAGAGAGGCAACAGAAACCCTGGGCACCCCCGCAGCAAGTCCGGCCCTGCGGAACAGCCTCGGGTTTCTGACGGGGGGTTTAGCCAGTGCAGGCTCACTCCTGAGCCTGGTGCTCTTGGGTCCTGTTGGACAGGTGGGGAGCTGAGTTCAAGGCTTTGCTTCCCGCTCGACTAGGAGCCCCCAGAGGGCGTGACCTCTGCCTGTTCCTCATTGTATCCCAATCCCACCCACGAAAGCCTGGCGTAGAGTAGGTGCTCAATAAATGCAAATCCAGGATGGATGCCTTTGTTCTAATCTGTTGGTCTGCTCTTACGCATCTTGTTACTGATCTCCACTTGTAATTGCATACTCACGAGGGTAGTTATTTGATTCATATCTGCTTTGCTCACCACTGTGTCCCAGTGCATGCAGTAAGCACTCACGTGCACAAACAATATGAATGCACAGAGAGTTCACCACCCCTGCCGTCAAATGGTACCTCATGGACTCAGTCAGGGTGGCGTGGAGTGCCCTGGGAGGGGTGCACAGTGATGGGACCTGGTGAGGGCCACAGCCCTCTTCCAGAACCCTGATGAAGATGGGCAGCCTGATCCTGTGCGTATGCCTGGAGGGCGGAGGCTGAGGCCAGAGTTTGCACAGGAAGCTGCAGCCCTGGAGGAGGTTGGGGCTTAGCCAGCCCGGGAATTGCCTTCCAATTAATTTACATAATTGGGCTGCGGTTTTCTGTATTAATCATCCTTTATGACACGAAAAATTAAACATAGGCATTAAATACAGAAGCTTCTCCCTCTTTGTTGAAGGCAGTGAGCTTGCCCACTCCAGAAGATCCAACGACGTGTGCTGTGGGGTTCGACATCCCTCTGATCCTGCCCTCTCTAGACATGGGGGGTGGGGGGCTGGGGTGATGGGAGGAGGGGGCTCCTGAAGAGCATGAAGTCTTCAACCTCTCTTTGCTTGACCATCCTGTTCTTGATGGTTGGAGGGTCCCACCCCCTTGGTGCTCCTGACCCAGCAGAGGGAGCTGGCTTGGGAACTGGATGGCCCTGGGGGTTTGACCCCCCAACTCCACACTTTATCACATGTATGCTCTTGGCTAAGTCGCTTCACTTCTCTGAGCCTCAGCTTCCCCATCTGTAACGGTGATAATACCTACCGATGAAGGCTGATTAATACCCAACCCACAGTAAATGCTCAAAAAAACAGCTATTAGAATGAGGACACCAACCTCCCGAGAACAACACACTCGCTGTGTGTGAGGTGCTGGTCTCTTGTAATCCTTCCAGCTGGTCAATATACAAAGCAGGTATTGTCATCCCCATTTTACAGATAAGACATCTGAAAATGTGAGCAGTCACGTAACTTTCTAGTAAATGGCAGAGCTGGAATTGGAAACGAGGTTGGTAAGATTCTAGATGCTCGGGGTCCTCAACATGTCACTCTCATTTATGAACACGTTTGACCCACTGAATTACAAATGGCTCTGAGGGCAGCAATTGTATTTTAGTCACTGTCCAGCTTTCTACCATCCCAAATACCGTGCGTACTGCTGTACACACCACTGGCACATAATAATTGGGTATTATATAGAAACAAACATAGAGGCCCAGACATCCCAGGAAGGACAAGCGTGGCTTCATAAAAACTGACGCCTTCATGGAGGATGATGGAAGTGATGGGTGTGTTTGCAAAGCCCGCACATCCTGTCACCTGTGCTCACCCTATCCCTCCAGGTGAGCTGGGCCGATCCTCCTTCAGATGCTCAGAAGTGGCAAAATGCAAGGCAGTCACCTCCTCCCAAACACGGGGTTGTCTCCTGCCAAGGACATTTCGGGTCAAAGATCTGGACATGAGTCATCCCTTATCCTAAAGAGAAGCTGGGTTTCACCGCCTGCTCCCCCAGCAAAGCAGACCTAATGTCAGACAAGTGGATGAATGTTTTAAGATGAATATATATATATATATATATATATTTTGTGTGTGTGTGTGTGTGTGTGTGTGTGTGTGGTACGCTGGCCTCTCACTGTTGTGGCCTCTCCTGCTGCAGAGCACAGGCTCCGGATGCGCAGGCTCAGCGGCCATGGCTCACGGGCCCAGCCGCCCTGCGGCATGTGGGATCTTCCCGGACCGGGGCATGAACCCGCGTCCCCTGCATCGGCAGGTGGACTCTCAACCACTGCGCCACCAGGGAAGCCCCAAGATGAATATTTTTAAACGTGTTGTGTAAAATGTCATATGCCAGGGAAATGAAGTGGCAGGTCTCTTTGAAGCTTTATGAGCAGGGGAGGGGGGAGGGGGGAGGGCAGCCTACAGTCCCGGGCTCTGTCCTCTTTCTCAGGTTACGGCAACACCTACCCTGTCACCAGGCTCGGCAAGTACCTGTGCGCGCTCTATGTGCTCTTTGGCGTCTCCCTGATGTTCCTGGTCCTCACAGACACAGGCGACATCCTGGCAACCATCTTATCCATGTCCTACCACCAATTCCAAAAACTCCCTTTCCTCCCCCCTCCCCTTCCCAAGTGGCGCTCCGGACCCCCCTGCGAAAGAAGACCTGACACCAATCCCGTAGACGAAGCCATCCTGAGGATTGCCATCAACGACCCAGGGCTCCCGGGCCCCAAACCTGCCCCCTCAATCCCAAGCAGCAACATGGAGCTCTTCGAGAGACTTCTAGCACAAGAGAAAGGGAACACACTGCAGGTGCCCCCTCAGGCCACGGAGAGGAGCTCTTCGTGTCCTGAGCTGGTGTCCGGGAGACTCTCGTACTCCATCATCAACAACCTGGATGAGGCGGGGCGGCAGGTGGAGAGGCTGGACATCCCCCTCCCTATCATCGCCCTCGTGGCCTACATTTCCTGTGCAGCTGCCATCCTCCCCATCTGGGAGAAGCAGCTGAACTTCGAAAATGCCTTCTATTTCTGCTTTGTCACGCTGACCACCATTGGGTTTGGGGACATTGTTTTAGAACAGCCTCACTTCTTGTTCTTCTCCATTTATATCATTGTTGGGATGGAGGTTGTGTGCATGGCTTTCACGTTGGTGCAAAACAGGCTGATTTGCATCTACAAAAATGTCATGCTGTTCTTTGCAAATGGGAAGTGTTACAATCCTGTTAAAAAGTGAAGGCTCGGGCTTCCCTGGTGGCGCAGTGGTTGAGAGTCCGCCTGCCGATGCAGGGGACACGGGTTCGTGTCCTGGTTCGGGAAGATCCCACATGCCGCGGAGCGGCTGGGCCCGTGAGCCATGGCCACTGAGCCTGCGCATCCGGAGCCTGTGCTCCGCAACGGGAGAGGCCACAACAGTGAGAGGCCCACGTACCGCAAAAAAAAAAAAAAAAGTGAAGGCTCCATCAACTCTCGTGTGATGTTGCCGGCCCAGCTGGTTGTGTTGTCTTTTGGGGCAGTGTAGTTAGAGCTGGTGGCACTGAAGCCTGTCACCTGAGGCCTCAGAGTCACACCCTGCATGATAGCTGATTTCAGTCTCAAAGCCCTGCAGAAATGTGGCCAACGCCCTTCCTATCAGGACATTAGACAAAAACTGTCACCATCCTCCAAAGTTCAATTAATTGCCCTGTCTTCATTTTTCAAAAGCCCCACCTAATGTAGATGAAACCACCTTACAGATGTCACTGGATTTCTTGCAACATGAGAAAAAATGTACCTTTTGTTTTTGCAATTTGTACTTTCAGCTAAATTAAAATCTTCCTGAGCTGCTCCCCATTTACCCTTGATGAAACAGAGCTAGACTGAGCCACCTCTTTCCTTGGATGACTGCATGAACGGGATCAGCCCAATCCCAGCCCTTGTAAAATACACTGATGGCACTGAGAGGAATTGTCCCCTGTGCTCACAGGGGCCTGGGATAGTTCCTGATTGCCGGATTCGGTGTAGACCAGTGTTCTTACCAAGCAGCACATGATTGCACCTCCTGAATGAGCTGGCATGGGAAAGTGTTGATGCTTATGTGAGTGGATGGGTACGTGTAAGGGTTGGCACTCATTGGTGGCTGTACTCGTGACCTGTTCATGAATGAGTTGGCATGTGAATAGGGCATCTGCATGGCAGATGCTGTAAGTACCCCACCCATATGGCCTGTTACTCTAGTTCCCTTTGTCTGAGGACTTTCTCTGGCCACTAAAGCATAGGCATGCGCAGGGCAGGCTAGAAGTGCCAAGGAATGAACGCTCCTGGGAGCAGCCCTGAACCAGTAAGCGATGGGAGTGGGTGGATGTATGGCCCCAGCTTCCTGGGCCACGTTCAACACTGTCTCCCCCAGGGGAATCAAGCCTCACTTGCCCAAGAGTCCACCCTGTATGGCTTCCTTCATTTCTCTGTCTCCTATCTCCCCTCCTCTTGAGATCACCCTCAGATAACCCAGTTGCACACAAAGCTTTGTCTCAGAGTCACTGCTGGGGACCCCAGCCTGGGAGAGGATGTACCAAATTGGTGTATAAACTGGTTGGCCCACGCACGTAGTACTACAAGAGTCGCACTGTTTCCCTAGTCAGTTATTAGAAATGTCTTATTTGAGAGACTCAAAGTTTCTTGAATGCTTCTTTGAGAGAATCTTGGAAAAATCAGCTTGTGTCCTGTGATTGGCCAAATTAGTCAGCTCCTGGGTAAATGGTGAATTTTGCTCCAGGGTATAGAACAAAAATCGCAAAAACCAATGAAAAGTGCCAGGAGGTTCCAGTTTGAAAAGAAAGGAAGTCAGCAGTCAGAGGGGGCTGCAGACCTTCCTTTCTGGATCTTTCCTCCTCTTCCCCAAACCTATTAGGTTTTTTTGCCCCTTCAGCTCTTTAAGACCCACCTCAGGAAATGGAATTGACACGGTGTGAACAAGAATCACTGAAAGACATGGGGTTTCAGGCAGCAGCCGCTGGGACTAGGGTTTCTGTGGAGTTTCTTGACAATCCTGAAGTCACAGTCGCCCAGTTTCTGTGCAGCAAAGCCCCTCAAACCCAAAGGTAGTCAAGACTGGCCACTCAAGTGAGAGCACAGGATCAGATTCAAAGTTCAGTTTGGTAAACGTTCATTGAGTGCTTGCTGTTTTCCGGGCTCTAAGAGGATTGCAAAAATAGGCATATCCTCAGAAACATGGAGGTAATAGCAGGTGATATTCAGTCTCTCAGCCCCTCCCTTCCTAAGGCAGTAGAGAGTCCTGTTCAAATGCAAACATGGAGTTTGTCAGGGACACATATTATGTAAATTGAAGGTCACTGTCATTTGCTTACTTCATTTGCTACTGGGCACTCTTCTGTGGTTCTGAGGAAATGGCCCAGCATGCCTTCCTGCTCTTCATTTCTTGCATCTCTGCTCTACACACCCCATATTCCATCTACCTCGGGCTTTTTATTCCCATACACCTGGGCAGGAATGTAAACTCATTCCTCCAAGCCTTTGCTTGGTGGTTCTTAGCTTTGCCTGTACACTGACACCTGGGGGCTTCCAAGAATTCATGTGTCTCCCCATCTCTCTCCCCCTGAGATTCAGAAGTCATTGGTCGGGGGTGCCACGTGAGCCATTTAAAAGGTCCCCGATCGACCCCAGTGTGTGGTTGGAGTTGAGAACTTTGCTCTGGCTGCTTTCTCAGCCTGAGTGCCCTTCTCCCTTCTAGGACTGATGAAGCCTTAAGTTCATGCCTCAGCACACATGTCCCCTCCTCTGGGTAGTGTCCCCTGACTCCTGGTCTCCCCTATGCACCCACTGCATCCACTGTCACCCCTTCCTCTGTTATAGGATTTTAACTAGGGCCTCTCCAAACTCAGAGCTGCCCGAATGAAATGATTGTCTTTTTCACCATCATTGTTCTCTCTTTTATTTTATTATTATTATTATTTTTGTGGTTCGCGGGCCTCTCACTGCTGTGGCCTCTCCTGTTGCGGAGCACAGGCTCCGGACGCACAGGCTCAGCGGCCATGGCTCACGGGCCCAGCCGCTCCGCGGCATGTGGGATCCTCCCGGACCGGGGCACGAACCCGTGTCCCCTGCATCGGCAGGCGGACTCTCAACCACTGCGCCATTGGGAAGCCCCATTGTTCTCTTTTTTAATCCTCCCATCCGTACTCCGCAGTGCCTGCCACATACGGGAGAACTCTGGGCAAAACTTAGGTGCATAAATGCCAAGGAGGGCAGCCACCACTTAACCGCACACCGGCCACATCCGGACCCCAAGCTGGGTCCTTTCCCAAGTGGCCACCAGGTGGGCGTTGCCAGACCGCGAGGGCCCCGCGCTCCGAGGCCAGCAGGTGGCGCATCCGTAGCCCGGGCCCTCGGAGGAAGGGGCCCCTGGGCGCCGGGAAGAAGAGCGTCGGGTCCCTGTCCTTGCCGTGGACACCCGGGGAAGCAACGCCTCGGACCACGTCCTCAGAGCATCCCTCTCAAGGGGGCACCTCGGACGGCTGGCCCGCATCTCTCAAATCACACGTCCTGCCAAGCTCCTATGCGCGCCTGAAAGGTTACCACTTGAGTCTCAGCCACTCAACAGGTGACGTCCTGTCAGTAATTCTGCCATTAGCTCCCTTTCACCCTGGATGCTTCTCAGATCCACCGGCCTCATTAGAGAGAGCAGGGCCTTCTGGACCTTATGGAGCTTGCAAGAAAGACACCTGGAAGTTTCTACAATGTGCAGGTGCCCTGTCCCACTTGAAATCTGCTGGGTGGGAGGCCCTGGGAGTGATGCCCAAGAATGGCTGCTGTTGGGGGCTGTGGTTCACTTTCTGTCTCTCAGCTGTGGAGGGAGATTCTCACTGAGAAGCACCGTCCTAAGTGGGAGGGTGGAGAGGCCCAGGGCCAGGCATGCTCTGACCGGAAGGGGCTTGGGGAGGCCTAGTGCTTCCTGGGAGGACTGCTGGGGACAGAGGGACTAGAAGACAGAGACCTGGCCGGAGTGCCAGTCCTGGCTGTGACCCTGCTTCTGGGTCTCTCCAGAGAGGAGAGGATTGGCCTGGACAGCCCCCGTGGTCCTGCTGACCCGCACACCGGACCCCTCGCCCCCCATGCCCACCCCACAGCCAGGGTTTGAGTAGCTGCTGCTTTGATGGGTGGGAAGTAGGACTGATTGCCTAGGAGACTGGCTCGTAGGCTGCTGGATGCATTGCTCTGACCTTGGCCTCAGCTTGGGAGGGTGCCTAGCAGATGGGAAGAAGCTTTAATGAGCAACTAATATGTGCCAGGCTCTCTGCCCATGTTACACATTTAAACCTTTGAGCTATATTTGAGGGGTTCACGGTGAAATGGCCCTGGCATTGTGTTGGCGTGTAGTAGGTACTCGGTATACGTCCGTGGTGTGAATAAATCCCTATGATTAATCTACAGAGAAGATAAATATTGGTGCTCGGATCAGAACCTTTGCCCCTGAACACTTGTGCCAGACCACTGGGGTGGGCTCTGCTCAGAACTGCCGGAATCTTCCCTAACAGTGTCCCCTCCGCAGTGGGGTTGATCTGGGAGAGGCAGCAGTGAGTGGCGCCGTGAAGCGAGATCTTAATTCCCGGCCCAGGAATTGAACCTGGGGAGCCTGGATGAAAACTAGGAATCCTAGCCACCACACCCCCTGGCTCTTGCCCCCAGTGAAAAATGCCTCTCACAGAGGCAGAACTGTAAAAACAGGTACAATGTTTATTAGTAGAGACATAGCAGAACAACAAGTGGGAGAGCACACAGAGAAACTGTTAAGAGAGAAGCAGGGCAGAGATGCACACCTGGAGAGCAAGAGTGTGGGCGTCCCCCCCCAATGAGGAGGAACGCAGTGAAGAGGCGGGTAAGTCATTTATACAGGGCAGTTCTTCCGGGTCTCTGTTTACCTCTGGCCAATTATCTGGTTTCTTTTTCTGCACCTGCTCTGCCCTAGGACCCTCCCCAACACGCGTGCGCAACATTATTCCAAGATGGATTACAGCCCAGAGGCCTATGGGACGGCCTTAGCATCACCTATTATGGGGTGGCGCCCCCTCCTTTTTGACCCCCAAGGAGCCTTTCTGCACACGTGCAATGTCTCCCTTGCCCCAAGGATGGGAAATGTATGACCTCTTGATCTTTTAACAGGGTTTAGTCCCACTCTGTCGCTGCCATAAAAATGTCCATTGTCCGGTTATTTTCCCTATTTCTGTTACTGGTTTTTATATCGAGGTGCAGATCTCAAAATATAGACACGAGTCCTGTCATGAATATGTAGTCCGTTTGTCTCTTGCTTCAGGAAATGTAAACAGGGGTCTGGTAATGAATGTCCAGCCTGGAGCCCATCTTCTTCTCACCCCAGGAGGTGTGAACAGGAGGCCAGTTGTAAATATCTAGCCTGGAGCCCATCTATCTCCTGCCTCAGGGTGGACCAAGCCAAGCCCCAGAAGGTGGTGCTTGAAACAAAGGATCCGAGACTTCCACTGACTCTGATCAAGGTCAGTGTGTCAAAGGCAGAGGTGATTCCCCTGGAAACTGACGAAGCTTATGCTCAGGGTCCTTGCTTGGCTCCACCCTGAGTGTGGTCACGCACTTGTACATTTTTGTATTTGTTGGCACTTTGTTATTTTTTTCTCATTCTAAATAAGTATTCATATTCAAACCTAGCTTTGAATGGGCAATTTTGTATTTTTTTCTTAAAGAGGACCCCTTAAATTGAATACACATCCACAAACCTGCCCCTGGCTGACAGGTACTCAGCAGGAGGAAATGCTGTCCATCTCCTTCAGCCAGCCTCCTGCTGATCCAGTGTCCTCCCCAGACAGAGGTCCAGCCACTTTGCCGCCAGCCACTGGATTCCCTTTGGCCACATCAGCCTGTGCACACACAGGCGCACAGTAAATAACCTGAAGTGGAGCCACAAACTAACAAGAGCTGTGCCCTGGTTTCTGCCAGGTGGTAAGACTGCCCACTGTCCAGAGATGCCCCCAAAGAAGGTGACTGATAGAGTCAAGAGGAAGGTACTCAGATACCAGAAATTTCCCTGGGGGCACCCTCAATGTGCTGACCCGGAAGAGACAGTGCAGCCTGGTGGTTAAGGCCTTTGCCTGTGGAGACAGGCAGCCTGGCCAGTCGACATAGCAGTAGTACCTACCTCAAAGGGTGGTTGTGAGGATCGAACAAGATAATCCATGTGAAGTGCTGTAGCCCAGAGTCCAGCTTTACAAGCGCCTAAAAAAATCCTAGCTGTCTCCATTACTATGATTAGGAGGCAAAAAATGCCATGTTTCCGCTTTCTCCAGCACCCCTCCCCCCCTCCCACTGTGATTGGGGAAAAGGATGCATTTCGTCAGCTTGCAGGACACTCAGTGAGCCCCTGCTGATTCTAGGGTGGTCCCAGTCCTGTGGGCCCAGGGAGCGTGGGCAGTC
Organism: Mesoplodon mirus; assembly: GCF_964341445.2. Classification (NCBI taxonomy): domain Eukaryota; kingdom Metazoa; phylum Chordata; class Mammalia; order Artiodactyla; family Ziphiidae; genus Mesoplodon; species Mesoplodon mirus. The sequence continues at coordinate 217,160,742 of NC_138977.1, forward strand.
CCCAGACAGGTGGGGCCTCTTCAGTGGCTAACACCCCAGCACGCATCGGGTAGAGGCCCTCTTCCTCGGTTCCCCCCTCGGTACCCTGAGGTCCAGGCATGACTGCAGCCTTCTTCCCCGGCCTGCGCTTGTCTCTTTCTCTTGGTTCCCACAACACCACATTGCCTGATGCGCTCTCTCTGATGGCTCAGGTTTTTTTGCTGGGCCTTCCTCATTGGGCTCCAGGGCTTACACCTTGGACCCTTCGTTTCTTCCCTGTCTCCACTCCCTCCCTTGGGTCTCATCCACTCTGATGGGTATAAACACCATCTCCAGTCCTGGCTTCTCCCCAGAACTGCAGACTCACGACTGCTTCCCCAGCACCTCTCCCTGGACAAGTCCAGGACAGAGCTCTGACCTCTGCTGGGGCCCTGCTCCAGCCCATGCACCTGGGGAGTGGCAGCCCCAGCCTGCTAGTAACTCAAGCCACATGCCTGTGAGGCTGTCTTGACTCTGCTTTCTTCTCTCTCCCGCTCTGACTTGAGAGGCATGTGTGCAGCTTTCAAGAAGCTCCCCAGTCTTGAGTGTACCTCCCAGCGATTCTGATGCAGCTGATTTCAGGCGGGGCCTGGCGTTTGTATAGTTTAGAAGCTCTCAGGTGACTTTGGCTGCTTCTTCATTCATTTACGCATCACAAGCCTTTGTTCAATAACTGTGTGCCAGACACTGAGGTATAGCTCTTAAGGAGAGCACTTCTGATGCCCAGGCACGTGGCGGGTGCTCACGTGTGTTGAGGTGGAGCTGGTGACCCAGAGCTCCCTCCCTCAGCAGAGAAGCAGTAGGAGAGCTGGGTGACAGAGGGGCCAGGCTGAATGGGTCCTTGGACTCCCCACCCACTGTATAGTCCCTCTGTCTCCCCCCACCCATCCCCAGCTTCCTGGAGTTGGGCTGTCAGGGTTGGGCGGGCTGGGCTTCTTGGTTGTTGCCATGGCGACTGATGTGCATCTATCTGTTCAGCAGAGAACTTTGAAGTTGACTTGGATGTGGGATAACAAAGGGCACCTCCATCTTGGATGCAAATGATGGCTTCTTTTCATCCTCCTGGGCTCTTTCCTGCTCCGCTTTTGTTCTTGCTATTTAGATCAGAGAGTAAAACCCTTTCAAATGCTGTAAATTCAAGACATGGGCAATTAAGGGTCCACTCTGAGGTTCAAGCCTCCCTTTAGTCTCGTTGGAAAGCAATTTCATGTGTAGGAAAACAGATGACCCTGCAGAGACAGTCAGCATTGCTTGTACGTCACTATCCAATGAATTTTTACTAAGCATCTACTATGTGCTAGGACTTGGGGTGGGGTTGGGATGCTGGGGATTCAGTGTGGTACAAGACCAACCAGGTCTCTGCTTTCTTAGAGCTTATGGTCAGGACCACATCTCCATGCCTCAGTTTCCCCACAGTACAAGGGGACTGAAGTAACCCAGGGGTTTTCATACAGAGTTTTCTGAAACCCAGGCAAAGGTTCCAGCCACTTACCCCTGTTTTGGCCTGAGTAGCTTTGCTTTGCTCTGTTTTATATATTCTGCTTCCCTATAACATTTTGTTTGAAGAAAGACGTCCATAACTTAAAACAGAGAGAGAGAGGAGAGAGAGAGTGGGTTAGGAATGAAAACCACTGGCTGAGGATTCGCTAAGGCTCTCTCCAGGTGGAATGTTCTGTGATGTAGATGCTAAGGAGACTGCAGGTTCTCCAGGCTGTTTGGCCACACAGAGACCAATACACAGAAGGAGGTGCATTTAGGATGTAAACCTGCCTGGGATGACGACACCCTGCCTTCATTTTGAACAAAGTAAGGATCCTGATGGAAAGAGAGCAAATTCCATTCTGTTTCCTTCCGAGTAGACCCAGGGCTTCGCTCTTAAGGCATCTGCCTTCTCAGACTCTGGATCCCACCTCGAGGCCCCACCCTTGCCCTCCCCCCTTTCCCTGCCCCCTGCTGGCCTCCGCACACTTACCCTGTGACTGAGGCCTGTGTTGGTCCTCTCTGTCCAGCTGGACTGTGCATTCTTAGGGCAGGATGTTTGTTGAAGAAATGTTAGTAGATGAGGTGCTGGGGCCCTGTTGGTGCTACTTACTCTTTGTTCCTGACCCCACCCTGCACCTTTCCTGGGGTTGCTCCCAAAATGCAGGAGGGCCCAGTGGGCAGAGCACGCCCTCTGCCACCTTCCTTTCCTCCCTTTGCAGCACCCACCCTTCCTCCTTCCCGACAGGTGACTGAGGGACACCAGGCCCCATTACAAAGGCGACCTGAGTCTTTCCCTAAAGCCAGTCACACGGCCCAGCCAATCCCACTTAGAGCCATCACGCTGCCTGGGCCCACTGGAGGGTCTCGCCGGTATTGTCACCCCTAGGCTGAGTCATCTCATATTTGGTTACCCTTCTCCCTGAAGGCCAAATTGATGCAAAGAGCAAAGAGAGGTTTTGGATGGGAGAACAGCTTCTATCTAAACACGCTGAACTTGGCAAAGTTGCCCCACTGTGTGGGACTGTTGACATTTTGCTCTCTTGCCTGATCATTGCGGGGTCCATTGGGAGATCAGAGGCACTCAGGTGCTTTGCACGGTCCTGGCACACGGTGGGCTTGCAGCACAGACAGGAGGATGGACTGCCTGCTGCTGGGCATGTAGGCTTAGCGGCCTCTCGGCTTTACCAGCTTTGGGGAATCCCTTCCTTCTGGGGGTGTGTGCGGTTCAGTGTCATCAGCAATCCCGCTAGCCCGTCCCTCCCTCATCTTTGGGGAGACGTGAGCTGTGGAGAACAGAGAGAAAGGGCCATGTCAAGATCTGAAGCAGGCTGGTCGGTCGGCACACAATTTACAACCCATTTCACCTTCTCATTTTCCAGTTGCATAAAGACCTTAAAAAAAACCTTTAAAAATTAGCAATATGTATTCATGCAACTATTTTAGAAAGCATTTGACATTTGCTGGGAAGGGTGAAGCTGTGGGTATCCCATGATCCAGCAGTTCCCCTCCCAGGCACAGACCCTGGAGAAACTCGGGCCACACATCTCCAGTGTGTTATTAGCGACACTGCTAATAACAAATGTGGGACACCACAATGTCCATCCACAGAAGGAACAAAGAAATTGCGATATGGTCCTGCAATGGAATACTATACAGCAGTGATTAGGAATGAACGTTAGGTATACATCATATGGATGAACCTCACCAGTGATATTGGTGAGACTGAAAAGGAACCAGATAGAGAAAGAACACCTACAGGATGTTTCCACTTATAAAAAGATAAAAAACAGGCAAACCTCAATTATATTTTTAGGAAAATGCCATAGGTGGTAGAATTGTAAAAAAGAGCAAGGAACAGAAAATCTAACAAGTCAAGAAGTCTAGGGGAAAGGAGGTTTTTGTGATGGAGGAGAGACCCCCAGGAGCTCCGGGGCTTCCGGCTGGGTTTTTTTAAAATTTATTTATTTTATTTATTTATTTTTGGCTGCATTGGGTCTTCATGGCTGCACGCGGGCTTTCTCTAGTTGCGGAGGGCGGGGGCTACTCTTTGTTGCGGTGCATGTGATTCTTACTGCAGTAGCTTCTCTTGTTGTGGAGCGTGGGCTCTAGGCGCACGGGCTTCAGTAATTGTGGCACACGGGCTCAGTAGTTGTGGCGCATGGGCTCTAGAGCGCAGGCTCAGTAGTTGTGGCACACGGGCTTAGTTGCTCCGTGGCATCTGGGATCCTCCCGGAGCAGGGCTCGAACCCGTGTCCCCTGCATTGGCAGGGGGATTCTTAACCCCTGCGCCACCAGGGAAGCCACCGGCCGGGTTTTATATCTTGACCCAGGTGGGGTCACAGGAGGCTCACTGAACAATTATTTTTTACTCTGTAAACATATGTTTTGTGCCCTCTTCTGTATATATGATATATCCCATAATAAAGATATGAGAAAGAAGCAATAGAAGCTTGTGGTAAATAACACTTCAAAAAAATTGGAAGAAAATAAAGTTACCCGTGGAGAGTAAAAATCTTCACCTTCCTGCTCTCCCTTTCCCCCACTATTTTCAGTCCCTAGAACTAAATACAGTCAGTACTGTATTGACTGTACAGTATCTGTCTGCATTTTGCATTAGTACATGTATTTATAGCCTTTTTGAAAAGTTCACTGTTTTCCTAAATGAATCATAGCAGACACGCTATCCTGTGAGCTTTGATTTCACAAATCAAAGAACGAAGAATGTCTTGGATACTTTTCCGTGGTAAACCTTACACTGCCTCATTTTCTTAAGTGGCCACTGGGTATTTCACTGTAAGGGTGACCACCACTTACTTTCACAGTCCCCCGTGTGCAGCCAATCAGGAGCTTCCAGATTTTTCCTATTGCAATTCTAAAGTCACACAAGTGACTTGACATGCAAACGTCTTAACTGATTTTCAAAAGATTTCTCATCCTCAAGTATTTTCTCTCATTTAGGGGGTTTGGCAAATACCTGGGGTTGCAGAAGATATTCAGTCTCTCCATGCTGCCATTTTAAAGGGATTTGTTTTCTACTCTCCTCAGAGGAATTAGGGTGGCAAAATCTGGAACCTCAAAAATAAGACCCAGGGGCTTCCCTGGTGGCGCAGTGGTTGAGAGTCCACCTGCCGATGCAGGGGACACAGGTTCGTGCCCCAGTCCAGGAGGATCCCACATGCCGTGGAGCGGCTGGGCCCGTGAGCCATGGCCGCTGAGCCTGCACGTCTGGAGCCTGTGCTCCGCAACGGGAGAGGCTGCAACAGTGAGAGGCCCATGTAGCGCAAAAAAAAAAAAAAAAAAAAAGACCCATAAAGTCACCCAGGTAACAGCACCTCTGGCCACCTGTGTAAAAACAGTGGACCGGAACCTTCCCAAAGGCTCCTAGAAAAGGGACAGCTCTCCCGTGTGTTTGTGCTTATGTGTATGTATGTGTGTGTGTGTACGTATGCATACATGTGTATGTGTCTTTGTGTGTGTGAACGTGTGTGTGTCTGTGTGTCCCTGTGGCACCCAAACACTGGTTTTGCAGGGAGACAACATCTTCTACAACAAGACAACAGTCAATGTAAATCCAATTGGACATAATGACTGGATTTCTCTTCCCCCTCAGAGAAGGTGACAGTGATTTCTCAGATGCCTTTTAGTTACAGACAAGTTTCTGAACAAAATAATTAGGTTTGGGGCTTTGCAGTCGGCCCTACTGGACTATTGATTATCCACTAAAATCTCCTGCCCTGCGGACGTCTGGGTATGCGGTCAGCATAGCAAGTGGGCAAAGACAGCCCTGAGTGGGCGGGGGGAGCCTTCCAAGTCCCTTCTAGCATCCTCTGCGGCTGAGGGCTACCCGCGGGCACCCACCTGTCGGCCCCACCAGTGTTGCACACCAGCTGTCCCCAAACCACGAAGGCCCAGGAAGCAGAGTTCTAGTCCTCAGTGCCCGGACCTCACACGTGGTGTGGCTTTGGGCAAGCCTCGGTCCCTCTCTGAGTCTGCTTTCTCGCGTGGAAAAGGCAGCCCTTAGACTCAATAACGTCCGAGGCCCCTTCCAGCACTGATGTTCTTTCCCCACACTATCCAGTAGAAATATAATGTGAGCCACACACTCCAGCCATGTAGGTAATTTAATTTCTAGCAGCCATGTTTTAAAAAAGCAACAGGTGAAATTAGTTTTAATAATATATTTTATTTAACCTAATGTATCTAAGATATTGTTTCAGCATGTAACAATACAAAACATTAATGAAACTCTTTACATTTTTTTCATACTAAGTCTTTGAAACTCCGTGTGTATTTTTTTTCTCATATTCTTTTATTGGAGTATAATTGCTTTACAATGTTGTGTTAGTTTCTGCTGTACAATGAAGTGCACCAGCTCTATGTATACATATATCCCCTCCCATCCCGTCCATCTAAGTCATCACGGAGCACCAAGCTGAGCTCCCTGTGCTATACAGCAGGCTTTATACTTACAGCACATCTCACTTCGGCCTGTGGCATTTCAGGAGCTCTGTGGCCATGGGTGGTGAGTGGCTCCTGGACTGGACAGGGCAGGTCTACCCGGCCCATCCACTCTGCCTGTGCAGATGAGGACGCTGAGGCAGAAGCCTCTGGCCCCAGGCTCTTCACTGGGCATCTGATGCCAGCCCCAGGGGTCTACTCTGTACAGTGCATAGCACAAACCATCCTGGGGGGAGACAGAGAGGAAGGAATCGCTTCCCTTGCCATCAAGGGGTGAATGACCCAGGTGGAAAAAAGAAAAAGCATGAGCCCAGATGGACCTACTGCAGAAGAGCGCTGGCTGGTAAATGCTTTGGGGGACAGGCTATCAGGGCTTTGTGTATTCTTGGAGGTAGTGGCCCAGGGCGGGCTGTGGGTCATCCCAGGCTTGACTTTGTGGGTCAAAGTGACTTGACAGAACCCCTGAGGTGGGCTCTCGGGCTAGGAATAAGATTTGCAGAGTCAGAGGGATGAGGAGAATGTGAACGATGTCTGTTGCTGGGCCACCGAGGAGGCCAGTGTGATTAGAGCAGAGGGTGGGAGCTGGGGGTGCAGTGGGTGGATTGCGGATGACCCTTAAACGTAGGCAGGGGCTTCCCTGGTGGCACAGTGGTTGAGAGTCCGCCTGCCGATTCAGGGGACGCGGGTTCGTGCCCCGGTCCGGGAGGATCCCACATGCCGCAGAGCGGCTGGGACCGTGAGCCATGGCTGCTGAGCCTGTGCGTCCGGAGCCTGTGCTCCGCAACGGGAGAGGCCACAACAGGGAGAGGCCCGCGTACCGCAAAAAAACAAAAAAACAAAAAACAAAAAACAAAAAAAACGTAGGCAGAAGGGTTTAGACAGGAGCGTTAGGGAGCGGCCTCAGGCTCTTGGGCTGGGGAGGGGCTTGTTGGAAGCAGTGGTTCATTGAGATCCGCTGAGTCACCGATGGATTGGAGTCAGTACCTGGTGCCAGGGAGCGGGGGAGGGGCTGCTTGTGCAGGAGGTGGTGAGTGGGGTTGGGGGGTCTTAAAAGGAAAGAGGAGCCGTTCTACAGAGTTAGAGGACGCCTGTCCCATGGCCGTGAGCCTTCAGCTTTGATGGTGAAAACGTGACCATGTGATGACATCTGGGCATTTGGCTTCTGGCTGGGCTCCCCATCCCAAGGGCATTCTATGTGGATGGATCTGCCTAAGCAAAGACTCAGAGTCAGGAAGGAACAGAGGCTGGGGGGCTGCGGGGTGGGCGGGATGGCTGCAGGTAACTGCTGGGGAGGGAGGGGGCATGAAACGACTCAATTATTTGAGGCTTGTTAAACAAGCAGAGATGGCAATTCCTTATGGGATCATAAGTTGAGTGGGTTTTTTGGTGAGTTGGTGGGATAGTGGGAAAAGGGTTTTTCAAACCCAACCAGGTAGGAAGAGGCAGGGGCTTGGGTAGGTAGAAGAAAGGGGGTGGACAGTGCAGGTGAGGGACGTCACTTTTGCAAAGGCACATGAGCTGGACTGGGCATAGCACTTTGCTGTCTCTATACGGCCTGTGAGAATAGAGGTCAATTCCTCGAGTTACCCCCAGAGGGCGCTCACTGCTTAAGTGATCAGGGAAACCTGAGTCAACAGCTGTACTTATTGATACTTTGTGCCAGGCAGTGTGAGGCTCTGGGGGGATGACGTGGGGAGCAAGACGCCAGAGGCCCTTCCCTGGCCTCAGCTTGCGTGGCGGAGGGATATAGAAGTCAGACATTAATTACAGTCTCATCAGTAAAATTGTGATTATAATGAAAAGTACCAGGAATGAAAGGTTTAGGGACCTATCAATATAGTACAGGGGACAAATGCATAGGGGTCAGGGATGACTCCCCTGAGAAGAAATACCTCTCCCTCCATTTACTTTCAACCTACCTGTGTCTTGACCTGAGACATAAAGGCTAAGGGGGAACTAACTAGTTAAAAGGGGTAAGAGGGAAGGACATTCTAGGCAGCATAAATGGCCTGAGCAAAGGCTCTGGGGTGAGAAGGAGCACAGGATGTATGAACAGTCAGGAGACTAGGAATGAGAAAGATAATCAGACAAAGAGGGAGAGGAAGAGCTTCGCAGGCAGAAGGAATGGAGAGTGCAAAGGCCCTGAGGCAGGGAACCCTACAGAAAGGAGCCCTCTGTGGCTGGAGGGGGAAGGCAGGGGCCAAGTGGCATAAGATGTGTGGAGGCTGCATGACCCAGGCTGGTAAGGGCCTCTGGGCCAGGGCTCCCCAGGCTGCAATGCTGGGACCCTCGTGATACACAAAGATATCTGAAGCCATGTGAGAGACCAGATAATTATAAGGGAATCCAATTTTAGATCAGAGTCAAGAGCAATGTGGCAAATGAAGATGGAGGAGTGGTAGAGGCTGGACCAGGCACTTCCCGTTGGGCCACATTGAAGACATTTGACATTATCCCAAGTGCAAGGCTGCTGAAGGTTTAGACAGGGGGTAAGTAGCGTGACCACCCTGGTGTTTTGAAACTCCCTTGAGCTGGTGAGGAGGGTGGACTGTGGGAGGGCTGGGTGGCCATTGGAGTAGCCACTGGGGATGACTGAAAAGCCCAGGTGAGAGTGGAGAATCAAGGCATAAAGCTGATGAAACACTACCCTTCACAGCTGGCTGGCTCCTCTGCGGCCTCTAATTACAGCAAATGTCCTCAGACAGGTTAGTGATTCTATCAAAGTGGCCAAACCTGGAGACCCACATTTTACAGATAATGCTGCATGAAGCCAGTTAATTCAGTGATTGAATTATTAAGTTAGAGCATCTATGACTTAATTTCATTGGCCATCAGCAAGGCCTCCTTCAAGTAAATCGACATCTGCTTTGCCATTCTGTCTTAAAACCAGAACAGTAGATTTGGTTCCATTTCATACAGAAAATGTGCTTTTGCAGTATGCAGAAGAACTCAGAAAAGAATAAAAATAAAATGCATTAAAAAAAAACTGTGTCCTCACTCTTTGTATGTGTGTTCAACAACAGTAGAGCTGGCTTCAAAGAGAAAAGAAAAAAAACCTCTCTGAATGAGATAGCTCCTGGCAGAGACCTTCCATGAACCCTTTAAAAGAATGTGAAGGCTGCTATTTGTTCAGGCTAAATAAATATCAATTAAACCAAGGTGGTTAATGGCATCATTCTGATCTTCTGCATTGCTGATTTTTTGGTCTAGGTGTTAGATTCCCCAATTTGGATTGTGAAATTGTCTTTTTCTCTCTTTAATTCTGTCTGGTTTTGTTTCATACATTTTGAAGCTCTACTGTTGGGTGTATACACATTATGATTCTTAGGTCTTCTATTGAATTAATCACTTTTCTCATTATGATATCTCCTTCTTTATGTCACCATTTAAAGTTTTGTTTTGAAATCTATTTTATCTGATAGTAATGTAGTCACTTCAGCCCTCTTATGCTTACAGTTTGCATGGTGTATTTTTTTCATCTATTTACTTTCAACCTACCTGTGTCTTTACATTTAAAGAGTCTCCTGTAGACAGCATAGAGGTGGGACTATTTTTTTAAAAATCCATTCTGACCATTTCTGTCCTTTAATCGTGTGTCCCTGAACACAGTGTAATTGTTAATGTAGTTGGATTTCAACCTATCATTTTATTTTTTGTTTTCTGCTTGATTCCTCTGGGTTTTTCTTTTTTGCTTATCTGTTCCTCCTTTCCTGCCTTTTGCAAGTATTTGAACACTTTACAGAATTCCATTTAATTTTAATTTTCCTGTTAGCTATTTATTCTTCTTTGTATTACTTATACAGTGGTTGCCCTAGAGATTACAATACACAGCTTTGACATTTTACAGTCCATTTACAGTTAATAATATACCACATCACATAAAATACAAGAATCTGGCTGCTTTATAGCCCCACAACCAACCTTGTCCTTTAAGTTATAGTTGTTATAAATAATCTACCTACCCGTGCCATAAATCCCTCCATTGTTATAATTTTAAACAGTTAAAAGTTTATAAAGAAAATAAGAGGGAAAAGGCAAAAAACAAAACAAAATAAAACAGAAAACCACCAGTGTCTTTTGCATTTAGCCAGAGAGCTTACTTTTTCGGATGCTTTCCGTTCTTTGCTGGACCTTGGTTTCCATCTTCTCTCATTTCCTGTCAGCCTGGCTTGCGACAGAGCACAGCCCTGTCGGCCCCAGGAGACAAAACCCACGTATAGCCTATGCGCTCAGAACAGCCGACTCTGTACTGAAAGGCTGTGACTTCTCTAGCCATCCACAGGCCACAGCCCCCTTTGGGGGGAACCACGTGCACAGGGAGTTGAGTTGATCATCTGTCTCAGCTCTGAGTGTCCTGTCATCATTGGTCCTTGCAAGGTCCATTTCTTGGTTTATTTCCACTTTCCCACTTCATCCCAGATGCTCACTCCTCGGCCCCTTCTCTACAAAGGCACCCATTCCGAGGGGTTTAATACGGCCCCTTGAATAGGAATGAAACCTCCCAAATAAGTGGTGCTCTGTGTGTTTACTGAACTAACATGCAACCTTGTTATAGACCTTGCTCTCCTCCTGCTTCCCTCATACGCAAGACAGTAAAACCTGTGCACAGACACCCGGGGAATCCCATCCCATGGCGCTCCACCACGAGCTTCCTCCACATTTCAATTATTTATTCCCTAGTGGTGGAAACTGAGGTTGCCTCTAACTTCCCGCTGCCACCAGAAACACTGCGATGCCAACCCTAGTTCTTTCCCTTTAGGGACTTCCCCGAGTCGTAGACTGGGTCAGAGGGTGCCTGCTGGCTTAATTCCACCAAGCACTCCTGATTGCTCTCCAGAAAGGCTGCACCTGCAGTCCCCACTCCACCCCCCCCAAGGAAAGCATCCCCATTTCCTTACATCTTCACCAACATATGGCATTTACCCAACTTCCTAGTGGTTGCCAGTCCAATGGGTGTAGCGCTGCATCTCCCTCTCATTTTTTTTTTTTTTTTTTTTGCGGTACGTGGGCCTCTCACTGTTGTGGCCTCTCTCGCCGCGGAGCACAGGCTCAGGACGCACAGGCCCAGCGGCCATGGCTCGGGGCCCAGCCGCTCCGCGGCATGTGGGATCCTCCCGGATCGGGGCATGAACCCTTGTCCCCTGCATCGGCAGGCGGACCCCCAACCACTGCGCCACCAGGGAAGCCCCCCTCTCATTTTAATTGGCATTTCTCTGCTCACTAGTGGGTCTGAGTGTCTCTTCATGAGCTTGGGAGCCATTGGGGCTTCCTCTGTCTACGAACAGCCTGCTCTACCCTGTGCCTGGCTCTCCCCTGGGTACTCACCTCCTTTCTCTACCCACGTGTTAACCAGAGTATCAGGCTTTGCTGGCCCACGAACCATGTGTCTCTTCAGGATGCTATTGTTCATTTCTGCTCTGATCCTTTGTTTGCATTTCACAGCATAATGTCCAGGTCATAAGTTTGTTTTCATTATTTCCAAGTTCTCTGGTTGGGGGAGCACCTGAGGATTTTCCCCACAGACGAGCTACACCTCCCACGTATCAGCACTTTCACTTTCCCGAGGCCAGGGAACACCTAAAGTGTGAGCCTCTGCTGTGTGCCAGGCACTATGCAAGGATCATCTCCCTTGATCCCCAAAACAACTCTGTCAGAGGGCCCTCTTAGCATGCTTGAGTGACAGATGAGAAACGGAGGCACATAAAAGTTAAGTAACATGCCCCAATTCACAGAATTGTAAAAGTGACCCAATCGGGATGCCATTCATAGCTTAAACTCATGTTAGTTTATCTCAAATAATGCCTATTTCAAATAACTGCTATGTTCCAGAAAGCTCCATGCCTTACCTTTCCTAAATATTGAAATTTAGTGAAAAAAAGTCAACCCTGGTGGTACCTTTGTACCTTCCCAGTCCCTAGTGTTTGAAAAAGGTGGTTGAGTTCACCAGTCTGAGTGCCCAGGAAGAGCAAATAAATGTTGTGTTCACTAGGGGGCTTCCTCAAAGCCTGGTCCCGGAGGAGTGGCCTCTGGTGGGGGGAGGTACAGTAACCTTTGCCTTCCAGCAACGGTGCTTCTCTCTCTGGTCCCCATGGCTCCGCCTCAGAAGGGAACCCAACTTACGCAGAGCACATCCTCTTCGCAGGTATTTAATGAGCATCAGCTGTGTTCTGGAACCTCAGTGATGACCAAGAAGAGTATCCCCAGTCCTGATAACCTAGGGAGACAGAGATAACTGATTACACTTATGTGAGTATTTTTCCTCATGGATAGACGTATTCCGGAGGAAGTAACAGTTCCATGAGGATTTATAAGAGAAGGGGACCTGTCTGATACTTGGGGGATGTCCATGAAAGTGTGGCTCCTCCTAAGAAGTGGCACTAGGGCTGGTAATGAAGAATGAGAAGGTGATAACTAGAAGAAGAAGAGGAAGAAATTCCTAGGCAGAGAACGTGCAAAGGTCCTGAGGAACCAGAATGTGCAAAGGTCCTGAGGAACCAGTGTGGCTGGAGGGGAAAGGCAGGGGCTGAGTTGAATAAGAGGCTACAGAGTCCCAAAGTCCCAGATCAGGCAGGGCCTCCCAGGCTGGCTCCTTCAGGACCTGCTACTTCAGGACACTGGGTATGTATGAAGACTTCCCAAGCCATAGGAGACCCTCAATTTCCATATGTCCTGTATTTAAAAATTGATCTGGCTAAGATGGACCCAGGTAGGGACACAAGGATTCTCTTTTATCACCTCCCCCTTCAACAATCTCCCGTCTCTCAGTTGACGAGGAAAGGCTTACCTCCCACCCAACCTGACTCCTACCATTTTACTGGGTTACATTGTTCTGAGGCATAAAAACAATATAGTTTCTCTTCTTCTAAGGCTCCAATTATCCTCTCTCCACCCATCTCATTAGGTAATGCACTTCTAATACAGTGTTCCTTTTTGTGTTTAATATTTATCAAAATTCATATTATATGTCTGAGGCCTTATCATTTATATACTACTAATAATTGTTATAATAACACAATTTTAGAGAGAACCTTAGAAATTAGAACCTTATGGCCATAAGAAAATTTTAAAAAGCGAATGCATATTCATATATTTGTTGCAGTTCATATAATAGATAAGGTGGTGAATACTGGATTTAAATAATAAAAACATTACAGTTGGATAAAATTCTGTTGAAAGTTGAAAGAAAATATACTTTGAAGGCATAAAGGAAACAATGTAAATTTTTTGAGTGTTAAAGAGAAACTTGTTAGTATTTTAAAATATAATACGGTAGTTTTATAATTCATTGGGTACATTTAAAAGAGAGTTATAATGGTTTTATATATAAAGGTGAATTTACATAATATACCCCTAAACTATTAAAATGTATGATAAAAGAATATTTTAGATGTCAACTGAGAAATGTGTGAGGCATACCTATCTTTTTATTTTATTTATTTATTTATTTATTTATTATTTTATTTTATTTTATTTTTTGCTGTACGCGGGCCTCTCACTGTTGTGGCCTCTCCTGCTGCGGAGCACAGGCTCTGGACGCACAGGCTCAACGGCCATGGCTCATGGGCCCAGCCGCTCCGCGGCATGTGGCATCTTCCCGGACCGGGGCACGAACCCGTGTCCCCTGCATCGGCAGGTGGACTCTCAACCACTGCGCCACCAGGGAAGCCCATCATACCTATCTTTTAAAAAACTCTTTGGGGGTGTCAACAAGAAGTTTGAAGACACTGTTATAGGCCATGGTGCTCTAGGGGTGGTGGCAGAGATCAGGTGGAGGGGGCACAGGGACTGGCATTTTCCCTAGTGCCATGTTCCTCCAGCTGGCTGGGCTGGAGTTGGTGTGGCTTCCTGTGTTCACTGTTGTGGTGTTGCTACCAGAATGTGTAAGCACCCCAAGGATGGGGATTTTGTCTCTTTGGGCCGTTAATGTCTCTCCAGTATCAACCACGGTGCCTGGCATGTACTAAAAGCTCAACAAATATTTGTTGGATGGATGAATGGTGGACGCCGACTCTCACTTTGGGCCAGGCACTGAGTTAAGCGATGACTGTGGATCCCCACTTAATCCTCACAACAACCCTGCAGTATGTCCAGTTGGCATCCCCACTGCAGAGATGGGAAAACTAAAGCACAGAGAGGATACATAATGTGCCCCAGGTCACCAATCAAGGACGTAGTGGACTGGGACCCAGGCATCCTGACAAGAGCCCTTACCCATGATGCCCCTCTGCCCAGGGGGCACAGGGGCAGGAGCTGTGTCTTTGTTCTGAAACTCCAGGCACTTTGGGGCACCCCATGAACGTGATACCCTTCACAGCCAGCTGAAACAGCTTCCTGCCATCTGTTCTCTCCTCCTAAGTGGTTTTCCTTCTCTCCTCCCTGTTTAATATTTAAGTTGCACATATCCTGGGATATCCCGGAGTCTGCATGTTCCTGACCTACTTACGTATCCAGCCATTTTTCTCACATCGGGGGCAGCACAGGGGGGTTTCGGGAAGGAAGTAAGGAGGTGCAGAGAGCCGGGAGCCCTACACATCACGCTGCTGCTCTAAGCAGTCTCCAGCTGACAAGGAAACATTAAGAAAACGAGGCCAGACTCTACTGCTGCGGCTGCAGCAGACAACGTTTCTTCAGCGGATTTCCGAGAAAACAGCTCCTGCTTCTCCTGCCCCCAGAAGGGTCTTCAAAGCTCCAGCTCTGTCTGGGGCATGTCTGTTTGTTTCTCTTCTGTTTATAAAATGGAGGGACTTGGAAATCAAAGGCGGGCTGCTACCCCTTGGTAGTGAGGGTGACAGCTCCAGGTCAGCCACAAACAGGCACTTTGCCTGTTTCAACCATCTTTTTAACCAGAATCCCTGGGGAAAACGCTGCGGGGAGAGGACTACAGCACACAGGGCCTGGGGCAGCTGCCCCCTAAGCCCTTTTACTAAGGCGCCAGGCACTCACTTATTCTCCAGTGTCCCCTGCTCAGGGTGACACGGTCCCATTTTATGAGAACTGGATTCAGGGCCTGGGGCCCTCAGAACCCCACTCTCACTGTGGGGTGACACTGAGAGATGTCCCCTTTCCCCGTTTCCACATCACCATCTGGAGGGTACCCGAGGACCCGATGGTCAAAGACTCCAAGTGGCACCCTGCATCATGATCCCGAGGTGGGAGAGGGGAGGGGTGGTGGGGTGCAGAGTGGCTTCTCCAGGAAAGAGATCGGTCCCTGGCTCCCAACACCCTAAGACCTCTTTCCCTGGCGCACTCACTAGCCTTCACGTTCTCACGGCCAATTGCAGGAACAGGGAGGCTCAAAGAGAGCTTTAGCGCCTAATTGGACCAGATGAAACCACTAATCCCTGACTCCTTCTCTTGGCCCCTGACCCTTCACCCCGGGATCCTTGACCCCTCGCCCTGCGGCTTTTGACATCCTCCCTCTGCGACCCATCCACTTCATCCGGACCCGGGTTCCCAGGGCTCGCGGCCAAGTGCAGGGACAGGGGCTCGGGTCTGCTCAGGACGGGGCGACCTTAGGATCCGGGCTCAGAACCTGGTCGAGCACCTGGCGGGGAAAGGAAGGCGATGGCTACTCCGACGCAGTGACGGCGCGGGAGGGCGGAGGCCGGGGCGCCGCAGCCCCCCGCCCCCGCCGGCCCTGACGTCAGAGCCAGAGCCGGTAAACTGAGCGGCGGCCGCCGGGCGCTGGGGCGGAGACTGCGACCCGGAGCCGCCCGGACGGACGGAGCCCACGGCGGCCGGGGCAGGCAGCCGCACACCACCCGAGGTAACGCCGACCCCGCTCCCTGCCCGCGGGGCTCGGCGCTGGGGACGGATCGCCGCCCGGGGCGCGGGGAAGAGCGGGGCCCGGCCGAGGGCAGGGGAAGCCCCCCGAGGCGCCGCGCGCGGGGCTCCAGGGCGTCCCGGGAAACCCGGGGCGCAGGACGCACGGTGCGCAGGGGTCCCGCGGCACTTTCCGAGCGCGCAGGGGGTGAAGTGGGACCCGCGGGGGCGGCGGAGAGCCGGGCGGCGCCCAGGATCCGGCCCAGACGGCGCTCGCGGGCGTTATTAACAAGGAGCGCAGGTGCCGGTGAGAACGCGCTCGCCGAAGGTAAGCCGAGGGTGGGACGCTCGGGACCATCCAGCGCCGCCCGGTGCGCGCCTCTCCCCGAGCGCCCCTTCGGCGGCCGGGCCGGGCGAAGTCTGGGGCCTGGGGTTGGGGGAGCCCCCAGCCCGTCAGAGCCCCTGACCGACCGCGCGCCGCGCCCGCAGCCGAGCCCCGGAGCCATGGCCTTGAGCGAGCTGGCACTGCTCCGCTGGCTGCAGGAGAGCCGCCACTCGCGGAAGCTCATCCTGTTCATCGTGTTCCTCGCGCTGCTGCTGGACAACATGCTGCTCACCGTCGTGGGTACGTACGGACCGGGCGCCCTCCCCCCACCTCCCCGGGTACCCCTTCCCAGGGCGTCCCGCTTACCCGAGCGCGGTTCGGGAAAGTTGGAGAACACGTTTTGCAAAAATACATCCCCCAAGACTGCCTCATCTAGGCTAGTAGCCGTGTTTGTGGCTTCGTTTTCCTGGCGGTCCGGTCAAAAAATGTGACATCAGAGAAAACCCAGAACTTATGTTTCCTCCTGATAATTTTCTGCTTCCCCTTGTCACTTTCAACGCGATTAAAAAAATATCTATTAAGGAGGAGCAAGTCCCAGGATTCAAAATAATGTCATGATAATTATTATGCTACCCAGAAAGGTGGGT
This sequence comes from Mesoplodon mirus, assembly GCF_964341445.2. Lineage (NCBI taxonomy): Eukaryota > Metazoa > Chordata > Mammalia > Artiodactyla > Ziphiidae > Mesoplodon > Mesoplodon mirus. Next base: position 217,177,434 of record NC_138977.1, read on the forward strand.
CAGTAATGTGGTCTATCACCTCAAGGAACAGGTCAAAATCCTTCCCTGCATAAAAGGAAGGGACATTTAAAGGCAGTGATTCCACAAATGACTTGACATGGAGACATTACAGGACCCACATCAAGAGCAATTTTAACAGCATTGGTTTTCATCTTTTTCCTGTAATGGATTTTTGAAAAACTAAATAATTGACATCCAGTTCTCTTAATTAGCACCATTAACAGCAACAGATTTGACATGCTTTTCCTTAAAAATATCCCAATTTTTAATGAATAAAAAATGATTTTTTAAAGGGTTGTTTCCCTTCTCTCCATTTAAGGTTCTCTCTCGATGGTTTTCAGAACATCACACAGTCAGGGTTTCACTTCCAGGAATATCAGAGCTGGGGCGGGGGGCGCTCATCTGAGTTCAGTAACAAGGGCCCGAGTCCTCCTTTGTCTTGAATGCTCTGTGATGCACACGCCCAGAGCTTCCAGTACATCAGTTTTTCGTTTCCTCTACGAAAGTCTCAAGAAGTCTCAAATCTTCCAGGTTGTATGAAACATTGAAGCTTCCCACTCAAGTAATGGAAAGATGAAGTGGGCCTGCTGCAGAATTTCCGAATTATTACTTCCTGCAGGTTTATTCTTTTCTAAGACACCTAATGAAATTTAGATTTCTGTTACCTTGATTCATTCACTTAAAGGTCTTTCTAGCCTCTTTCTGAGAAGCACTGGTTGACCCCAGGTCAGCACTGATTAGACTTCAGACCGAATCTTGCTTTCCTAAAATATTCCTGTGAAGGAGCCCTGTAATGGGAAAGCCCACAAAGAACAGGGATCTCTGGGGTGGGTCAGGTCTGCACAGTAGCTGGCCCTGAGAGCTCTCACAGCCTCTGGGGCTTTGTTCGCAGAGCTGAGCAATGTGAAATTGTTCAGTGTCGGCACGGAGGTCCCATTCCCGAGGCAGACGTGCCACTTCTCTGGGCCTCACTTAGCGTTTGACAAGACCACGGTTTTGCTGGCTTTGGTCCCGGGCAGGGTTTCAGTGTAATCACCACTCTCCTGCTCTTGTTCCCAGTCCCCATCATCCCAAGTTACTTGTACAGCATCGAGCATGAGAAAGATGCTGTAGAAATCCAGACTGCGAAGCCAGTGCTCAAAGCCTCCACCTTCGGCGGCTTCCAGAACATCTTCTCCTATTATGACAACTCCACCGTGGTCGCCGGCAATAGCACCGGCAGCCTTCAGGGGGCGCTGCTGCATGAGACCACCACGCAGCGCACATTGACTAACAGGTCCACTGCCCCTTCCGACTGTCCCAGTGAAGACAAAGACCTCCTGAATGAGAACGTGCAGGTCGGCCTGTTGTTTGCCTCGAAAGCCACCGTCCAGCTGCTCACCAACCCGTTCATAGGACTGTTGAGCAACAGGTGGGTTATATCATTTTGGTCAAAAAGTTTGATATTTATATTGTTCCAGGTCACTTTCCCCTGGGATTTTGCTTCTCATTCATTGATCAGAATCTGGAAAACCAAAGCTGGGGAAAAAGCCAGTCTCCTTCGCCTTACGTTTCTGTCCTTAGTCAATCACGATTTCCCATTTGGTCTTCCTTTTCATTGCCACCATGACCATCCTTGTGGGGTTGTATGTACCATGTGGCTTTCTCTTCTCTTGCACCTGTGGTCATGCACTTCCTAATAGACAGCTGAGGTGGCTTCCTTCAGGGCTGGCGTGCTCGGTGCTCGTGGGGATGGCCAGGTGGGGAACGTGGCACATGATCTGCAGTCCTGCTGCGTGTACGAAACATCTCGCTGACACTGAGGTCCTAGGCAGTGTACCAGTCCTTCCCCTGCCACTCACTAAGCTGCATCCACATGCACAAAGGGAAGAGGCTTTTTTCCTGGATAATTCAAGCTGCCCAAACTAGCTTTATATTCATCTCAATGTTCTGGAGTCTTTTGGGACCCACATTATTTTGAATAACTGTTTACATTTCCATTGCTGGTGGCCATCCAGCAAGTATTTGCTCTTCTACAGCTGAGGCGGGCCAGCTCTGCCTGATATATGGGGACTCCAAGTACAGGACAGGGGACTGGCAGAGGAGGGGAGGAGGTGTCAGCTGCAAAGAGTGGGAGCTGGTAGAGTGTGAGTGGTGGTGGGCCGCTATATGACCGTGTGACCCCAAAGGCAGCAATGTGAAAAATGGGGCAGTGCCCAGAGTCCTACCTGTGAACCAGGCCTAGTAGCAAGAACCAAGACAAGGACTAGAGAAAAAAAGAGAATAAAAGAGGGGCGGGGTGAACTGAGGAGGGCGGGGCTGGGGGGACCCGGTGGGGCTGAGCTGTAAGAGGCCCCATGTGCTAGATGAGAGAGGAGTGGGGCTTGTTTGGGGGGCACTTGGGAACCACTAGAGGTTCCAAAGCCAAGTTGCAGAGTCAGGGAGCTGAGCGCAATTTTAAGCGGGTCAGCCCAGCACCCCCCGCAGGCTGGGAGCAGGGAGGTCTGTACATTTACCAGGCTTTGGCCTTGGGAAAGGTGGAGCAGGGCTGGCCGGGCCTTCTATTAAAATATTATTAAGCATTTCAAGATGGCAACAACAGAAGCGTTAAACCAGGCAGGGGACCCTTCTCAGAGCGGGGCCCACTCTGCGGGGTGGGAGGCCTGGGGCGTTGGCAGGGGCTCAGAGAGGGGATCCGCCCTCCTCCGCACGAGCTGTCCTCTGGCACGTAGGTTGCTGGCTATGTACTCACGGGGAGTCCGATGGAAGCACATTTTCAACTTCTGTGATTCGATTTTCCGCGCCGAGTAGGGCCATGGAATCCATTTTAACCGTCCCAGGCCACATCCAGCCTGCAGTTTGCTGTGTAGTGTTATCAGGCTGCTGCACAAAATGCTGAGCAAGTTAACGCAGGACGCCGGGCTGACTGGGAGCCCACCGAGAGGCACCATCACCACCGTGATGTTCGGCAGCTCCTCTCTTCTTCAGGAGGAAAACCAAACAGACCTTCATAGTTACAGGGTTTTCTTTCTTTTCTCCAGACTAAGAGCACTTCTTAAAATGCATCTGGTATAATTACAGAAAACAGCTCAGGGTTTTGTATTCTGAGAAAGCAAACAGCTCAAATACTACATGGGAAAATTGAGGACATTATTGTAATAACGCCTTGCCAATCACTTGGACGTGAATGTCACTAGCTGCACAGTGTAATACTTAGAAACTCGGCTGAAATGATGTGAGTGTTCCAATCTTCCAAACGTAAATGGCAAATGAAAAGCTTACAAAAATATCCCATTCTTGTTTTTAATGCTTCGCTTATGCTACCAGGCAGCAGCTTGTTTAAAACCAGTGAGACCTTTCCCCTAGTAAATACTCCAAATGCTTTGACATTGCAGCCACCTAAGGCTCATGTTTGGGGCTCCCAAAAAATTATCTGCCAAGAGAAAACAAATTTCCTTTAGTGACCTGTGAGATTTAGTCTATTGGTATGGTGTGTAATCCACTCTGGAACTTATTGAGGGCAAAATTTTAATCCCTAGCTGATTTCTCCCAGCTCTCCAGCAAATTTCAAAATAAACTTCATCTTCTCACACTGCCTTGTAATGTGGAAATGCAAACAGGTTATAATATTGATGTAGGACAACAAACTCTGCTGTGCCTCCAAAATGATCATGATAAGTAATTTTTTCTAATATTTTCCAAGCCCAGTAGATATGAATTTGGGGACTTTCAGCATTTCTGGGCCCTCCACGGCTCTGCTCAGAGAAGTGAGAAATACGCTTCCCTCTACAGACTCTACCTTCGTGAGCCATTGCAAATAGCCTTCTGATGTAATTTGTGCCAGTCACATCCGCAATTACCAACAAGACGTGTGACTGACAGTTTCAGTGTTGTAAAGAAGTGAGTTTACAATAGCATTTTACACTTGGTTAATATGTTTCTGGTTAAAGAGTAGTTAAAACATGAAGCATCAGATCTTGAGGAGACTTTAGCAAAAGCTTTTGGGTCTGTCTTAGAATTTTTTTTTTTTTTAAAGAAGATGTTGGGGGTAGGAACTTATTAATTCATTAATTTATTTTTGCTCTGTTGCGTCTTCGTTTCTGTGCGAGGGCTTTCTCTAGTTGCGGCGAGCGGGGGCCACTCTTCATTGCGGTGCGCGGGCCTCTCACTATTGCAGCCTCTCTTGTTGCGGAGCACAGGCTCCAGACGCGCAGGCTCAGTAGTTGTGGCTCACGGGCCTAGTTGCTCCGCGGCATGTGGGATCCTCCCAGACCAGGGCTCGAACCCGTGTCCCCTGCATTAGCAGGCAGATTCTCAACCACTGCGCCACCAGGGAAGCCCCCGTCTTAGTATAGTATAGGCAAAAGGGTTTGGTACTCAGGAGGAGAAAGCATTTGTCCGGACTCTCTGGCCAATGGCTTCCTTCCTTCCTGTTCTTTTCATCTGCTTACTGATACACGCTTGGTACCTTTGGCTACGAAATGTAAACAATGCAGGTCAAAATCTGCTTTTTTTGCATCTACTTGGGCTCTCCCTTGTGTGCCAGGCTGAATGAGGGAAGGTCCAAACAGTAAGTTGTTGGGTGCTATTTTTATTCAATGGGAGGGAGTTTAGGAGAAATCAGCCTGATTTTTGGGACATGGATCCTCCCTCACCTCCCTGGCCCTAGAAAAATATCTTTTTCCAGCCCGTGATGTGAGCTGGTCCAACTTCCCAATGTCTCTGCAGTGCTTCTGATAGTGGGGAAAAGAAAGGCCTCCTGCATCCCCAGAGATGTGAGGGGAGCTCCATAGAGACAGGCCGGTTGGAGCCGCTCCTTTCTAAAGCTTCTCGCCGTAAGTGGGACTCACTCTGCAATGAGACACCCAGCATCACACAGGTCATAATCCGAACCCCCATGTTACAACCTGGGGCCCCATAATTCATGGTCACGATGCTGCTGAGTGAGTGGCTTTGTGGTGACACAGGACGCAGGCTGCCTGTCTGTTTTAAATATTGGACAAGATCTCATGCCAAAGCCTGAAAATAGAAAATGACAATTCTTGGGAAGCATTTAAATGCTCATTTGGCTGTTAATATGGTACAAGTAATTCCTGTTTCATTTACGCTTTGGGAACTATATTTTTACTGAATAAGATGTGACCAGATAGGGAGCAAAGGACCTTTTGATTTTGGCGAGTGTGGTGATCACATGTCCAGTAACGCACTTTCGAAAGCCTGTGGGTGCCTTGCTTGGTCTGATTGCCATCTTTTGAGGCTTGTGTGACTTATTTTATAATTCCAGTTTAAGTATTCATTTCATGATTGCAGTTGTGAGTAAAAGGGTGTAGAAGGACTTATACTAGCAACATCTGTTGTCTTTTGGCCCAGCAAGTGGATTTTAGACACACACACATAAAAGGAATGTTCCAGGCTGGTAAACAATGTGAAAACCACCTTTACATTTCTCTCTTCTGTAAGTCAGGTTAAGAACGAGGCATCATGGTCTTCACTTGCTTAACATAAGGCTTACATAGTAGTTGCACCTTTAGACCCAGGATATTCCAAATGAAGCCGGCAGCTTGGGAAAGGGTTAACAGGGGTGGGGATGGTTCCCTCCTCGGCTTGTCATTGTGTTAGTGGCCTGCTTTTTATCAAGCCAGCGTCAGTGACTTAATTTATTTCCATAGTTACCTAGTATATTTGAAAGCCAGTTATTTTTCCTCACAAATCTTAGCTAACGTCTGAAAGACAGGGAGAAAGCCGCAGGGCATGAAATCTCTACAAAATCTACTGTGGGTTTTTTTTTTTTTTTTTTCCTTTAGCTTCAGGCAGCTGGTCTGAAGTGGGCTTTGTAGGAATAAGCAGTGACCTTTTCAAAAAGCTCCTCCGTGGACAGGGAAACCAGCTCTTCTGGAAAGGGATTTCCCATCCTCGATGTCATTAGGGTGGTGGAGACGGTGTGACAGCGTCTTTGCTTCAAAATCAGAAGAAGCTGGCCGTGGAATTGGGTACTTCTCACGGGAGCAAAGCCCTCACATGACCTGTGTGTTGGTGAACACCCTGGAGAATAAGAAATTCAAGGCTCGCGTAATTCCCCACACACATCTGATAGCTGAAAAAGACAGACCCAGGGGCTAAGCCTAAGAATTTTGTTTTATTTATGAAATGGTTGGCCACAAGCTTCCTAGTGTATCCTAGCAAATGTAAAATACCTTTCCATTTACTACTGCTCATCTTTTAGGAGGATGTTGAGGTACTTGAAATGGGAGATGTCACCTCTTGTCTCATCTGGTGACAGTTTGTACCCTTCCCTGTCCCCTGTTCTGTGTCCTTGCTTTTGTCACTTACCACAGCAGAGGGAACCCAGGTCTTAGCAAGCCTGGGAAGAGAGCTTACATTAATCTCTGTGGTAAAGACAAACTAGTTAGTAGCATTAGAGAATAAGTACTGATTGCCAGTGACAGTTTAGAGACATAGTGGGGTTTCTCTGCTGACTGGGTAGGGATATGTAATGAATGTAACTTTTACTGCTTTGCACATTTTTCTAGGATTCAAATATATGATTTTTATTTTTATTCAACTGGATTAACTGCTCCCTGATGCTCTGTGAAGATGACTGTGGGCCAGGATGACTCACGAGGGGGTGATAAAGGGATATTTGGTTAAAGGTTTGCCACATCAGACATGGCTCTGCTTAGTAGCCCTTTAATTGAGATGGCATTGAATTGGGACAAGAGGCCGAATCAGACATTTATGACTAATGTCAGTTGGGGTTCTGTCCATTTAGGAGACATTGTGGGGAAGGAGAAAGGACAGTGGCGACCTGCCCATCACTCAGTGACCCTGGGGCCTTGAGCAAGTCTCCTGAGGTCGGTGTTCAGGGGGCCAGGGGAGTCTGAGGGTGGAGAGCCAGGAGCTGCCCCTTGGGCCACAGTGGCCATGGGGCTGAGCTCCAGGGAAGGACGCTGCCCAGCACTTTCCACTGGGCAGCCCTGCCAGCGGCTTGGCCGATGTTGAAAGCATAGGGCACATGTGTCTGGTAACAAGAAGGAAGCAGCGGGAGCCCAGTGGCATCAGAGGCAATTGGCTTGCTTCACCTCTGAACCTCGGCTTTCTCATCCACGTTGGGGGTTTGGACTGGCCAGCCTTTGAATTTCCTTCTAGCTTTGCTGTTTGGCTATTCCCTTCATGCTTTATTAAAATCCCAAAGGAGTTAAAAAAACAAAACAGTAGCTACAGCATTTTTAAAGAAAACACAGCACCTGGCCTTGGTAAAAAGAATCGTCCATAAGCACACAGCCCTGTGGGTACGGAGCCACCTGGTTTTAAAAGATACTGTGGACCCTGGGTTCCACTCAACCCATGTGAACCTCTGCTCTTGTGACTGGTGTCCCCACCAAAGTGTATGCTAGCAGGCCCTGCCACACCTTAGACACACGAGATATGCCCATTGCCCTGAATTTGGGGCAGCTCCCCAAGCCTCAATGTGGCCATCTGAAAATAGGGATAAAGCCAGCTACCTCATGGAATTGTGGTGAGAATCACAGGTGACCCTTATAGTCTCTGGGAGTGCTAGACACTCCTGGTAAGAAGGAGCCCACCTCAGCTGTGTCCTGCCAGGTGACGTTGGCCATTGGCTGGGCTGTAGACTGGACATAATATTGCTGGTATTCCAATAGCTTTGACATATGTATGGTTTTCCAAGTAGGATGTTGAAAGGGATGAGAAGCCTGTGTTTATTCCAGGGCAGTCGTATGTCCATTCTTCCTCCAGACATGCAATAGTTGCTGAGAAAATAAACTGCCTGTGAGTTCTCTGAGTTTCCTGGAAGTTTCCTTCATCAGTATCCAGCAGTGCCATGTTGGACCTGGTGTTGTGAACGGCTTTCTTTTCCTACATGAATAAGAGCACAGAGCAGTCAGCTTGGTGTTAGTTGAGACAGGAGAAGCTGTCATTTGATGGCATCTGAACTGCTGTTCAGAACTCTGGTATCCTTCCTAGTTCACAGGATTGGCTTCAAGCCCTGCGTTACAAGCTCATTTCAGGTCACAGTAGAGGAATCTTTGCCTGGTTTGTGGGAGGGCGACTGCCTGAGAATGCTATGATTTTGTGATGCTGTTTGGTTTCTGGATGCACATGAAGCAGTAAAAAAAATTTGTAAGTGTGCCCAGAACTTTTAAAAGAGTTCTATTTAGAGCCACGTATGCCTTTTGGCATATACCTGAGGAGGTAGTTAAGTTTGCAAGGAAAAGTCCTGGACTGGATTGAATGGCCCTGAGTGAAATTAGCCCTAGGACATTAGACAAGTCATTTTTTGTACCTCAGTTTCCTCATCTGTAAAATGGGGAGGTGGTCATCTGCCCTTATCAAATCATTGAGCTCGTGTGTAAGTGCTTGGAGAATGGAGTGTAACCTTAAGGTGAAGGTATTGTGTTATGATTTTTTTGTTCACGCCTGGAATAGAAGAGCCCTCCCAGGCTGTTTGACTGGGACTCGGGGTTCCTGTTCCTCATTTGGTTTCTCTACAGGATCTGGAGGGTCCAGGGCTGGAGGGAGATGAGGCCTGGAGATGCTCAGGGCTGTTCTGGGCTGACACAGATCTCCTTTAGGGCAGTAGCTCAGCCAGTGCTGGCCCCTCTCAGGCCAGGTGTGGTGGGAGGGAAAGAAGCTGCCTTCACTCTCATGCCCTGTCCATATGGCGGGGACCAACCTGCTTGCTTAATCTGCAGAAACAGAAAGGAAAAAAGGAAGAGAATGAGGGAGGAAACAAAATTTCTGAGGCACTTATTCTGTTCCGGATGCCCTGGTAGCAGTTTAACATCCATATCTCACTTCATACCCGCTCCAGCTCTGGGAGGTGGGTGGTGGTCTTTCTACGGGGCTGAGGGGAGATTTGCCTGGGTTAAGTGGCAGGGCCAGGTGCCCAGGCAGGGGTGTGATGCCAGGAGGCCAAGGTCTCCCCACCTCGCCTGTCCTCCTGGTGGCAGAGCCCTGTACAGACAATGGTCTTACAGAGCAGATAGGATGTTGAATTTTTGCACAGAAAACAAGGTCTGTCTTTCTCAGCTGGCTTCATTGGGGTCAGCGTGAAGACAGATCTGAAAACTTCCTTGCTTCCTAATGCCCCTTAGATGTAGTGCCATTGTGTCTGCTGCCCGTTGAATCACTTGATGACCTTTTACTAGAGTCATTTGATTGCAGCTGTCCCTTTGGGGAAGCTCTAGCAAAGACTATAATTAAAGACATTTTTACAAAATGATGGAAACAGGGGCTGTGTATTTGAACGTGTTCTGGGTTACTTGCCAATATTTTATTAACATTTATTCCAGAGAAATTTCAGAATGGCAATCCGTAAATGTATTCACGTCCCAAGACAGTCAAACACAGAAAGGTCATATAGGAAGCACCAACTATATGAATTTTTAGAAAAGTTGACCAAACATTTATCCACCTGATCCCAAAGGGTAAGCAGGAGAGACTCAATATAAAGGCTTATAAAAATACAAAGCAGTCACCAGGTTTTCATTGTGGTTCTGTTTTGTAGAATCGGCTATCCAATTCCAATGTTCACGGGATTCTGCATCATGTTTATCTCAACAGTTAGTAAGTGTCTGATGTTTGCCTTCTGAGTGTGGGTCACCAGGTGGGCTCTGACCACCACCAGCTGGGAATTGAGAACACAGCCGGGGGTGGCGGTGGGGGTGGGGTGGGGAGGTGTTTTGGCAACAACTGCAGAAAGAAGTTGATAGGAGAGGTCTTCCGAGGAGCAAAAACACAGTGTGATTAACACGGAAATACCCCATCGGGTTAAGGGAGGTCCCTGTTTGAGCTGATCTGGCCACAGCACCAGCGGGTCTACAGTGACCTGGCCCCTCTTTCCGCAGTGTTCGCCTTCTCCCGCAGTTACGTCTTCCTGCTGATCGCCAGGTCCCTGCAGGGCATCGGTTCCTCCTGCTCTTCTGTAGCTGGTAGGTGTGGAAACGCCTAAGTCAGTGCCCCGGGGCTTCCATCTGTTGGAGGGGCCACCTTCATTGCCCAGGCTGGTGGCCCTTTACAGAATGAGTTGGAATAATTCAGGGAATCTAGGTATTGGTGGTGGTGGCTGGTGGTTGGTTCTCAGAGAAGGTTCTTGTTGGATGCTGCTTGGCCTTATGTTCTGTTGGTCTGGCAGGTGTGGGAAGACCACTGTCTGGGCTGGGGGTGGGGGAGGGCGAGTCGTGATGGTTATTCTGTTGCTCCCAGAGCTTGGCTGTCACTGTTTCCTTTCCTGTTTAGGGATGGGCATGCTGGCCAGCGTGTACACAGATGACGAGGAGAGAGGCAATGCCATGGGGATCGCCCTGGGAGGCCTGGCCATGGGGGTCTTAGGTGGGTGAGGGCCACTGTGGGGGCCACCGGGGGGGAGGGGCCTATCTGACATTGGACAGTGAGCCCCCTTTCACACTACTGTCCTCTGTTTCTTCCCTAATTTCATGGAGCCTCTGAAAAATGGTGGGAAGAGTCCTGACCTGGGAGTACCTGGACTCCCCAGACCTCCCTCCTGGGCCCAGATGTAAACCCAAGTCTTGAACAGGATGGTCTGCCAAGGCCCTTCCTCTTGAACATTCTCTGAGTTACCACCCACCTGAGAACCTTCCCACTTTCTGAGCCTGCCTCCTCCACCTGCCCTGGCTGAGCTCCCAGACCAGGTGCAAACACCTTCCCTGAGAGATCCAGGTCCTCTCCCTTTTCTGTTACATTCCTGGCCTTCATCTGGGACATTCCTGGCCTTCATCTGGGAGCCCACAGTCCCTGTGTGTCCTGCTGTGTCATGACCATGAAGTCTTCGCTGGTCCATTTTCCTGTGCACTTCTGTTGCCTGGGTCTTATTTAAATCCTCTGACCTTTACTTTGGGAGTGATTCCACGTCTCAGGTGTGAAACCACTTGGAGGAAGTTGCCAGGGCAACTTAACAGTCCTGAACAGAATGTAGGGTGGCCACCCCACGCAGTGTTTCGAACAAAGTAGAGGAAGAAACGCAAGATGGTTCTAGAGCAGGGGGCGGTCATCAGTCCCGGGCCCAGCACTGGCCCTTCTCTCTCTTCCTTGCAGTGGGCCCCCCCTTTGGGAGTGTGTTGTACGAGTTTGTGGGGAAGACAGCTCCGTTCCTGGTGCTGGCTGCCCTGGTGCTCTTGGATGGAGGTGAGTGAGTCCACGTGGACCCCGTGGCCATGACCTTGGGGGCCCTGAGCTTGGCACCCCTGTGGGCAGGTGCTGGGGGCCACACCTCTTCTTTTTTTCTCCTGTAGCTATTCAGCTCTTCGTGCTCCAGCCATCCCGGGTGCAGCCGGAGGTGAGCGGCGGGCCGAGGCGGGCGCTGTGGTGGCCGCGTGGCCTCTTCTAACCCCTGTTGTCCCGACAGAGCCAGAAGGGGACGCCGCTGACCACCCTGCTGAGGGACCCGTACATCATCATCGCTGCAGGTGGGGCTCCCCCAGCACCCCTGGTTCTTCCCAGCCAGGCGGGGGTGGGTGGGTGGTGAGGACCAGCGTTCATTTTGCTGTTGGAAACGTTGGGCTGTAGAAAAACATAAAAGGCCCAAAGGGGTTACACGTCAGAAGAAATGGTTTTCTTCTGTCATTAATTTCTGACGCAGCCAAGCTCCTTTGTTGTTCTTCGTCTGGGGCAAAGATGCCTGAGTCACAGAGACTCCCTGCACAGAGGATTGTTTTGGGCTAAACTTGCTCACTGTGTTTGTGTCAGAGGCTGTCTTCGTTTGGCCTCGAACTTCTGGAATGGGTCCATGGCCTCCCTGCCGGTGCCTTAGGTGGGTGCTCTGATTCACCTTGGCATCTGTGAATAGAGACTGACAGCAGGGCCCCAGAGGGCCCAGGGGTGCCTCTCTCTCTGCAGAGGGCATCCTGCGCAGCGGCGGACAGGCGGCTGGAAGACACCTTTGGGTTCTTGGCCGAGATGGGCTCAAAGGATGCCCTGGGGTTCTGTGGCTCTTGGGGAGGATAATGGGCTGCATCCATCCAAGCAGCGGACCTCCCAAGAGCACCCCAGTGACACAGGCCTGGAGCTGCCTCGTGAGGGACTAGCCTTACGCGGCCTGGGCCTGGACACAGTGGTCAGCAGTGGCCCTTGGCATCAGGCTGGAGAGGGCATCCATGCAATGTGGCTTCAGGCCCGGTCAGGGTTCCCTCCAGGTAGGGGTAGGTGTGTCTAAGCAGCAGTCGAAGCTAGGGCTGGGGGGAGCCTGGGTGAGGTGAGGCACGCCCCGCCTGAGGGCATTCAGATTCAGCCGCTTTCAAAACCCCAGGCTGCTTTTGTTAAGGTGTATACTGCTGGGTTTGGTCCGGGCAACACATAAGAGGCCTTGGTCTAGACCTTGTCTGTCATGCCCGTTGACCACAGGGTTATAAGCCTGGTGTGGTGACCTCCTCATGCAGGGGGACCTCGCTGTGCCCCCAGCAAGACACGGGGAACATTCCACAGCTGAGATTCCCCTGGAGCCCTGGCTGTCTGAGCTGGGGGGTGAGGACATGTGTGGTGAGAGATGGGGGCCCAGAGATGCGAGTCCCTGCACCTTGGGGCACACGTGTGGGCAGGCTGTGCTGCCTGGACCGTCACTGTCTCACCCCAACCCACCCTTGGAGGAAATATAGAAATCCAGCTGGCACGCAGTGTCAGGCCGTCGGCAGGTCCGGGCAGCCTGGATGGTGGGGTGTGGGGTGGAGCTGGGGGGCAGGCGGTGTCTCGTTTGTACCGCTAGGGTTTAGTTTACAGAGGCGACTGAGTGACGAGATGACATGGAGAGATTAATACTACCAAAGGATGATTTTATTACTTATGTTTCTGGAGAAAAGGGGGCATGCCACGTCGCTCAGGGCCACATGGGGAGGTACCAGGTTTGGTCAGGAGGCAGAAAGGGGCAAGGGGAAGACCCAGGCCAGAACCTAGGCGTTTGCATGAGAAAATGGAGTTTCCATGGGAAAGGTAAGGGAGGGTAAGCAGTTTAGGATTGGCTAGTTTAAATAATTCCAGTCTGCGTGTTCTCCCCAGTTGCCTGGGTGGATTTAGGGCAGGAGATACTGGTGAGGTGGGTGAGAGTTAGATAAAGCAGGGACTCAGAGTATGGGTTCCGGATCACAGGGGAGACGTGAACAACTCTGGTTGTTAGTTTAGCCCTGTAATTAACATCAAATAGACAAATACAGAATTTAAGAAAACACGGAATAGGTGGGTGAGGGGAGTCCAGCCATTTCAGCATCATTTTTATGTTCTGTCTTTAAATGCTACAAAGAATGAAAAAATCTTTCATCGTATGTAAACACCTTAATTATGATCGCACAATGTTCTTTGAATCAGGAGTCTAGCAAATTAGAGTTTCCACCGCACACAGCACAGGAAGCTCTCAGAACAATGGGGACAGCAATGTGTGTTTTTTTCCAGGTGGTTCTACATTTACAAAGGGTTCTGGTTAACACAGTGATAATGGATATTTGCATGGATACCCTATAGGTATAGCTGGTTTAACAAAACTCCCTCAACAGCATATTTGCACTGAATACACTTGAATTTTGGGCAACCAAGGGCATCTTTAGAAATATCTATGTTTGTTATACCGTGAAACATAGGTGTAGGAGCCTCAGGTTGCCTGAGTCTGTGTATGGTCAGCCTGAGCTGCTGAGTAGCCTCAAGCAAGTTACTTCATTAATAAAGTGGAACTCCATTTCTTCATTAATAAATTGGGACTCCATTTCTTCATTAATAAATTGGGAAGGTTAAACACACTGATCACTAAGCTTCCCTCCACTTCCACAGTTTATGACTCTGGGATTCTAGTTGTTTTAAGTAATAATAATAATTTAAAAAGCAACACTCCCCGCTATCCCTTTGACCTGTTATTTGTCTTTTTCTAACAAAAGTAGATGTTCTGGGTATCTGAGCTGATTGTTCTGGCTGTGGGCACATGGGATTGAACTGTGTGTGGAAACGGTAGGGGACACTTGAGACCCCAAACAGAAGGATGCTAACCTTCTTTCTCCCTTAAAGGGTCCATCTGCTTTGCAAACATGGGGATTGCCATGCTGGAGCCAGCCCTGCCCATCTGGATGATGGAGACCATGTGTTCCCACAAGTGGCAGCTGGGTAAGACTGGGCCGTGAGTTTCTGGTTCTAGACTTTTTGTCCCCAGGTTGGGTCTCATTATTGTAGTCCTGCTGAGCTGCCGGTAGCAGGATGATAAAGTGATTGTTTCCGTTTGTCACTTAATGGGGTCAGTGCTTAGGTTAGCAATGAGCTTTGGGGTTTGTTTTGGCTCCAGTTTTTGTATCATCCCTGATAGAGGCATAATTAATATCAAGGCATCAGACCTGGGCAGAAATGAGAGATGAAAAATACATTCAGCATTTCCTCACACTTCTGAACTGGACAAGTTATATTAAATATATGTGGACAGTAATAAAATTTATGGGAAAGAGAACAGCAAACGTAGTTTTATTTTTTTTAATTGAAGTATAGTTGATTTACAGTGTTATGTTAGTTTCTGGTGTACAGCAAAGTGATTCAGTTATACATACATATACGTATTCTTTTTCATATTCTTTTCCATTATGGTTTATTACAGGATATTGAATATAGTTCCCTGTGCTATACAGTAGGACCTTGTTGTTTATCTATTTTATATATAGTAGTTTGTATCTGCTAATCCCAAACTCCTAATTTATCCCTCCCCCCGCCTTCCCTGTTTGGTAACCATAGGTTTATCTTCTAGGTGTGTGAGTCTGTTTCCTAAATAAGTTCATTTGTGTCATATTTTAGATTCTACATATAAGTGGTATCATATGCTATTTGTTTTTCTCTGTCTGACTTACTTCACTTAGTATGATAATCTCCAGGTCCATCTGTGTTGCTGCAAATGGCATTATTTCATTCTTTTTAATGGCTGAGTAGTATTCCATTGTGTATAGGTACCACATCTTCTTTATCCATTACAAACTGTTTTTAAGAGGATGAATTTTTGAAAGTATTTTTTATTTAGAAAGTAATTCATGCTTATTGTTAAAAAAATCAAAGTACAGGGACTGAGGAAGTAAAAATTGTAAAAATCTCATATTCATCTTTCCCCCTCTCCCAGCCCAGTCCTCTGTGACATTCATTGTTAATAGTTCTGTGTGTCTTTTCCTCGATTGTTCGGCATTGATCACCATCTTTGTGAAATGCCTGAAAACCCAACCCATGTGGAATCTTGCCATTTACACACTGTGTGACCTCTTGTTTTTCTATGTTTCTGTGTCAGAATGGGTAGATTTACTTTTCACAATTAACTAAATTTTAATTTTTGAGCAAAGTTACACATGTACACAATTTTTAAGTTAAATATGTTATAAAAATCATAATGAAAAGACAGCAGTCTTTGGCCCATGCCTCCTCATCTCCAAATCTCTTCCTCAGATTTGATCACCTTCAACTCTTATAGTTGTTTCTTCTGCTAATTTCCTTTATGTCTCTAAATAATGTGTACACTCCTGTTTTTTGATTTTCCAATTTCTGACATTGTCCACCAGCTTCCTAATACAGTAGATGAGGATTTAATGCCATTATTGCTTTACCTGAAAATATCAACCAACCAACTCACATGCTTTCTCACCTTGTGTTCTCCTAAAACAATTGTATTACAGGTTTTGGTTAGATTGGCATTCAGTATTGACATTATTGTGAATATGTAAATATTATTCAAAGACAAGCTCTGTAGGGTTCTGTGATTATTTCCTTTCTTTTTTACAAACTTCTTGTTTTTCCTGGTGTTAGTAATTGTGGTGTCTTTCTATTTTCTTAATTTTCTGTGTAGTATTTATGAATATATCCCTCAAAGTCTTTTGCAGAGATGAAAGACCCTCTAAATATGGACAAGCACATCCACAGACCTAACCTTTCTGTGTTTTTGCTTGTTTGTGGACATCTGTCCCACATCACTCTGACTTCCTGCTCCAGTCTAGAGTGGTTCCCTAGGCCATCCAGAGATTTTCCTCTTCTAATATCTGGGCACCTTCTTTGCCTCTCTTCTGTTTCCTGTATCCTCCTCTCTCCTGTGTTCCTCTCTTTTGGTTTACTTTCTCATTATGCTGGAACCCGTCCTCCAGCAGCTTCCTGAGAGGGGGTGCACGGCAGGTAAAGTTCTCTGGGATCCTGCTTATCAGCAACATCTTTATCCATACCTCAACTTTATCCTGAGTTTGGTTGACTTAGTCTGTTTGGGTATATAATTCTTGGTTGGAAATCCTTTTCCTTCAGAGTCTTGAGGCCAGGGTTGCTGTTGTCTTCGGGCATGCAGGGTTGCTGTTGAGGAGGCCAGTGTCCTCATTCCCCATCTTCCTCTCTAGGTTATGAGCATCCACGATGCTGATTTGCAGGGAGTCTTTTCCTCCACTGTGCTGGGCACTTGCTTGGTCAGCCTCTTCATTTGGGAAATCCCTTCTTTCAGTTCTGGGAAACCTTTTTGTATTATTTCTTTAATCCCCCCCCCTTCCATTTTCTTTCTTCTCTTTTCTGATACTCAGGTTGGTTGGATGTTGGGGCCTCTATGTTTTATACTTTTAATTTCTTAGTTTGCCTTCCCTTATTTCCACTGATTTCTTCATCCTCCTCCTCTAAAGTCTGTTGAACTTTTACAGTTGGTGGCATCGTATCACACTTTTGAAGAACCCTTTCCCATTTACCCTAAGGGGTTTTGTGTATGTGTGGGGCGGTGGAGGGATGTGGAAATGATCCCCTTTACCATTCAGTAGGAAGCCTTCTCTTCACCTCCCATTTCAGCCTCTCGTGACATCCCTGGTCTCCATGCTGCCTGGGGTCCCTGAACCTTTTCAGTTGTTTCTCTGAAGAAACCCTCTCCTGCTAGGCGAACCACTGAGGGCTGGGGGGTCCAACTGCTCTCTTTCTGGTTGACAGCCTCCGCCCTCAGCCTTACGTTCACAGTACCTGGAGCCTTCAGTTCCTTAATTTTCTGGGTTCTGAGGCACAGAGGTCTTGCTGCTTCTGCCCGCTCCGTGAGCAGGTGGAAGGTTCCAGCGCTCTGGGCTGTGTCCCTCTCTGCTCTCCCTCCCCTTGCTCCTCCCTCTCGTTGCTTTTCCCCCTTTCATTTTGCCTCTCCTTGGGCAGAGAGGGGGAGGGTCTATAGTTTTCTTTTATTCCTTTACTAAAATTTAAATGGAATTTAGAGTGGGAACAGAGAAGAGCTCGTAGATTCAGTCTGCCCTGTTTAACTGGAAACCCATCATTCCTTCTGCTCTGATTGCCTTTTATTCCATGTTAAGGTTATACCATACATTTTCAACCTGTCCTTATTGCTGGACATCTAGGTTCATTCCGGTTTTGCCATCAGAAACCATACCGCAGCGAAGTATCCTTTCCACGTATTCCTGCGCATGTTTGGAAGTACATATATCTGTAGGGCAAATTCCTAAACTTAAACTGGCATTTTGATATTTGGTAGCATTGCACTAACACGGGTATTATCAATCTTTTCCAATCGAGTGTGTGAGAAATGGGGTCTCTTTTTTTTAACATCTTTATTGGAGTATAATTGCTTTACAACGGTGTGATAGTTTCTGCTTTACAACAAAGTGAATCAGTTATACATATACATATGTTCCCATATCTCTTCCCTCTTGCGTCTCCCTCCCTCCCACCCTCCCTATCCCACCCTCCCTATCCCACCCCTCTAGGTGGTCACAAAGCACCGAGCTGATCTCCCTGTGCTCTGCGGCTGCTTCCCACTAGCTATCTACCTTACGTTTGGTAGTGTATATATGTCCATGCCTCTCTTTCGCTTTGTCACAGCTTACCCTTCCCCCTCCCCATATCCTCAAGTCCATTCTCTCGTAGGTCTGTGTCTTTATTCCCGTCCTAGCCCTAGGCTCTTTATGACATTTCTTTTTTTTAGATTCCATATATATGTGTTAGCACACGGTATTTGTTTTTCTCTTTCTGACTTACTTCACTCTGTAAGACAGACTCCAGGTCCATCCACCTCACTACAAATAACTCAATTTTGTTTCTTTTTATGGCTGAGTAATATTCCATTGTATATATGTGCCACATCTTCTTTATCCATTCATCTGTTGATGGACACTTAGGTTGCTTCCATGTCCTGGCTATTGTAAACAGAGCTGCAATGAACATTTTGGTACATGACTCTTTTTGAATTATGGTTTTCTCAGGGTATATGCCCAGTAGTGGGGTTGCTGGGTCGTATGGTAATTCTATTTGTAGTTTTTTTTTGTTTTTTTTTTGCGGTACATGGGCCTCTCACTGTTGTGGCCTCTCCCATTGAGGAGCACAGGCTCCGGACACACAGGATCAGCGGCCATGGCTCACAGGCCTAGCCGCTCTGCGGCATGTGGGATCCTCCCAGACCGGGGCACGAACCCATGTCCCCTGCATCGGCAGGCGGACTCTCAACCACTGCACCACCAGGGAAGCCCCTATTTGTAGTTTTTTAAGGCACCTCCATGCTGTTCTCCATAGTGGCTGTATCAACTTACATTCCCACCAACAGTGCAAGAGTGTTCCCTTTTCTCCACACCCTCTCCAGCATTTATTGTTTCTAGATTGTTGGATGATGGCCATTCTGACCGGTGTGAGATGAGATATCTCATTGTAGTTTTGATTTGCATTTCTCTAATGATTAATGATGTTGAGCATTCTTTCATGTGTTTGTTGGCAATCTGTATGGGGTCTCATTTTGATTTAGTTTTACAAATCCTTTGTGAGTGAAATTGAGCACCTTTTCATATGTTTATTATCCATATCTATTCCCTTTACTGTGAACTTATTAATATCCTTTATCCATTTTTTGTATTGAGTTTTGTCCTTTTTTAAAAATTGATTTTAAGTGTTCTTTGTATGTTATTAATCCTTTATCAGATGTTTTGCAAATATTGCCCTTTGTTGTGTGTCTTTTGACTTTATAGGTGGGATTTTATTTTACTTTATTCTAAATTTTTTACCACTTGGAACATTCATAATGCTCTGAGTCAGATTTAGCAAGCTTCCCCTTTACATCATTGTCATTTCAAGTCAGGCTCAGGAAGGCCTTTCCCATGCCAAGATTATTTTTTCACTATGTTTTCCTCCAGTAAATTTGTGATTTATTTTTTGCATTAAACTCTTGGATTTACATGGAATTCATTTTGCTATAAGGTGTGTGATAGGGATGTGGTGTTACTGTTTTCTTTATGGCTGGTCAGCCCTACAGCCAGGAGCCCTAGGAGGCCATCTGGTATTTCCCACGTCTGTCATGCTGGAAATGATCGTGTGTTCTTGGGTCTGTTTCTGGATTTCTCTCTTGTGTCCCATGTGTCTGCTTGTATTCCTGTGTCAATACCCTCTTATTTAATTAGCTTGAGAATACTGCTTTGTACATGGAAGGCTAGTCCCTGCACACACACACTTCTTTAAGAATTTATCAGTTGTCCTTTCTGGAGGTTTACTTTCTTTTCATCGTTCTCTCACCTTAAACACTGTGAGCTTCAGATGGACACTGTCAGTTCTGAGTAAGCCCACTTGTTAGCGCCCCCACCCTTCCTCAGGTGAACTTGCATTCCCTTTGCGGAGGCGTCCTGGCAGATGCCGCCTCCTGGTTTGGGCTGGTCCCTGGTCTTCCGGCCTCACTCCAATTGGCCTGGCCTGGGCACTAGTCCTTTTGGGTTCTGCATTGAATTTCTGTGTTCGTTCATTAAAAAAAACCCCAAAATCCTTCATTAAAAAGCCTGAAATGGTTGGAGGTCGGGCCAGATATGGAAGGACTGCTAAAGGGTGTGAAGTTTCTTTTTTGGGGTGATGAAAGCGTTCTGGAGTTAAATCGTGGTGATGGTTGCACAGCCCTGTGAATATACTAAAACCCAGTGAACTGTGCACTTTAAAACGGTGAATTGTATGGTTTGTGGATTATGCCGCAAAACCAAACCAAACCAGGCCCCCAACAACGAATCATTCAGTGAAGGAGGAAAGATTCTGGGAGGTAAACTAAGGCCAGTTCTTAGCAGGAATTTCGCTCTGAACTTCCTGGCCATGGAGAGAGCGGAGGAAACCCAAAGGCTCTCATAGGTTCTAAGGAGCGCTCACCGCTTTGCAGGAGGGGTGGACGTTTTCTGTCCTCGAGTTAGCGAATAGCAGCTTTGCAAAAGATGAGGAGACGTTCTTCGTGTCTCGGTACTGGTACCGGCGGATGACACCACGGGAGCAGTTTTTCTAGGGCTCTTTCCCTCTGTGCCTGTGCTGATCGGCGCCTTCAGGTCTCCTCAGGAGGCTCCCCGTGTCGGTGGCGCGTGGCTGTGAGTGGGGCTCCCATGTTGGCTTTGCACGTGCTCCTGGGCAGAGATGCTCTCCTGGTGTTTCTGTTTTCTCCACTTAACTGACTTATCACCCTAATTGAACACGTCCTGGCCATGTGCAGGTCTCTTCAGCTGCTTTGCCCTATTCTTCTCCAGACACAGCCCGAGGCTTTCTGTAGAAAGTCTTTCACGTCAGTCAGGGGCCCAGGCCATCCGGGTTAGATAGCAGGCCGCAGGCTGCCTAGATTTCATCAGGAGGTCCTCTTGTGGGGCTTATCACCCCGGCCAGATGTTCCCCTGACCCTGTACCTTTCCACCAGTGAGATGGTTCCTTCCTTGTTTCAGAGCTAGACTTGGGTTTCCTCAAGAGAATCAGATTTCTGTGCCCGTTTGCAGTGTCATCTCCAGTGAGGGGAAGCTCTCCTCTTAGGTGGGCCTTGCCACCTTGCGGCCCCCTCTCCCGAGCCCCTCAGGCCCCTCCGAGCCTGGGTGAGAAGGCCCCTGGGTGGGCCTGTCCCCGAGGCAAGGACCGAGCTCTAGGAGGTGGCACAGGACTTCCCCAGAGGCCCGGGCAGCTCAGCCCCTCCCTGTGTGAGCCCTCTCCAGCCCAGTGTGGAAACGGAAGCCGTTCTACCTTTTGCTTCTCTGACTGTTTCTGGAGAAAGACTGTAAGATTTGAAGTCAAAGCAAAACAGTCTTATGAGCTGCGTAGGGGACGCGTGATTGTTCTTGTTGAACGCGGTGTTTTGGGCCATCATTTCGGGGGAGGTAAAGACGCAGCCCGTCCCTACTCCAGAGGGCTCCCTTGCAAGCCTTTCCTTGTGCTGCCACTTGGGTGTGGCCCTGGGTTTGGGTTGGTGGAGAGAGAATCATCATGGCATCTCTTTACCTCAAGTCCTGGGTCAGATGACCTCTCCCTGACACACTGAGGCTTAGGGAATCAAAAAGGTCATGTTCATGGTGAGGGCTGTGACCCCAAAAGGGAAGCATAGGCTCTGAGAAGCAGGCCCCGGACAAGGGTGGAAACAGACTTTTTCTTCTGGTTCTTTAACAAGGTGTGGTGGTGCAGTGTGGGATGGAGGGAAGGACACTGGCCTGCTGGTGGGGGACCATACTGCTCCCAGCCAGCTGTGACCCCAGGCATGTCCCGTGCCAGCCTAGCTGGGTGGCAAAGACAAGATGATGGCCAACCTCCTGTGGTTCTGGGATGTGATGACTTCAGCCTTCCGAGCCTCCCTCTGGAGAGTCCAAATGGGACCACTGCCCCATTCTGGTTCCCAGCTGAGTCCTTGGGGACGACAGGGATGGGTCACCCGGAGCTCGGAAGAAGCCCAAGGCCTCATTCTCATGGTCACTTTGGGGCTGCGTGTCCAGGATCAGCTCTCTGTGGACTTTGTGATGGTCCAGGCCTCTCCCTTGTGTGCAGGTCAAGCCTGTGGTCAAAGCCAGACTTTCCATAAAGGCACCAGGGGCAGGTAGGTGGTCCCTCTTGGTTTAACTCTCTCTCTTTTTTTTTTTAAATTAACTATTTTATTTTTTATTTTATTTTTTTTATTGGAGTATAATTGCTTTACAATGGTGTGTTAGTTTCTGCTTTATAACAGAGTGAATCAGTTATACATATACATATGTCCCCATATCTCTTCCCTCTTGCGTCTCCCTCCCTCCCACCCTCCCTGTCCCACCCCTCCAGGCGGTCACAAAGCACCGAGCTGATCTCCCTGTGCTATGCGGCTGCTTCCCACTAGCTATCTACCTTACGTTTGGTAGTGTATATATGTCCATGCCTCTCTCTCGCTTTGTCACAGCTTACCCTTCCCCCTCCCCATATCCTCAAGTCCATTCTCTCGTAGGTCTGTGTCTTTATTCCTGTCTTACCCCTAGGTTCTTCATGACATTTTTTCCCCTTAAATTCCATATATATGTGTTAGCATACGGTATTTGTCTTTCTCTTTCTGACTTACTTGACTCTGTAAGACAGACTCCAGGTCCATCCACCTCACTACAAATAACTCAATTTTGTTTCTTTTTATGGCTGAGTAATATTCCATTGTATATATGTGCCACATCTTCTTTATCCATTCATCTGTTGATGGACACTTAGGTTGTTTCCATCTCCGGGCTATTGTAAATAGAGCTGCAATGAACATTTTGGTACATGACTCTTTTTGGATTATGGTTTTCTCAGGGTATATGCCCAGTAGTGGGATTGCTGGGTCATATGGTAGTTCTATTTGTAGTTTTTTAAGGAACCTCCATACTGTTCTCCATAGTGGCTGTACCAATTCACATTCCCACCAGCAGTGCAAGAGGGTTCCCTTTTCTCCACACCCTCTCCAGCATTTATTGTTTCTAGATTTTTTGATGATGGCCATTCTGACTGGTGTGAGATGATATCTCATTGTAGTTTTGATTTGCATTTCTCTACTGATTAATGATGTTGAGCATTCTTTCATGTGTTTGTTGGCAGTCTGTATATCTTCTTTGGAGAAATGTCTCTTTAGGTCTTCTGCCCATTTTTGGATTGAGCAGAGGCGAGTGAGCAGGCACCAGCACCCCAGGGGAAGAGAAGGGGATCGCATGTGGCCCAGCCCCAGTCAACACTTCTCATGCGGCTGGGGAAAGGCCTAGAGAGAAGTCTTGTTGTGTTTGCTGGTGATACAAATTTGGGAGGGATAAAGATGTCCAATTAGTCGCAGATTCAAAAAACTCTCCACAGGCACAAATGAAGGCCTGAAAGGAACCTGGGGGGATCCTCTGGTGAGAGTGTGAAGCCCTGCCGAAGGCTGGAAAGCACCCCAGGAAGGCGAGGTCGGGGGCCTGGAGGAAGCGCAGGTGTCTGCGCGGCAAGCCGGGTGAGCGCATGCGCCGCTGGGGCTCCAGAGACTCTCACTGTGCGGCTGCCCCGGAGGGGCGTGGCCGAGGGGCCAGACCTCGGAAGAGGCTGGTAGGATTCCTTCAGCCCTTCTTTTTTTCCTCGGTTGCTAGTGGTCCTGTGCTGTGTGCCCATCGTGGGCTGGGGCAGTTCTGGGAACCAGGTTTCAAGGTCGAGAATAACGTGAACTTGTACAGAGGGGGCCGCAGTAGGCGCCCTGCCGCTGGGGAACAACCCAGAGCCTGAGGCCGTGTTTCGTAGTGAAAGCTGAGTGGCGGGAGGGATGCTTCTCACTCTTCCCACGCGCCGCCGGCAGCGGGGCTAGGGGAGGGGTTGAAGCCAGCTTGTCTTGGCTCTGGAATGTGAACCAGGGCCGGCGGGTGGAAGTGGTGGGAGGCTTAGGGCTTGGTGGTAGGATGCTGCCCTGTAGTAGGAGGCGCCCCTGAAGCGCCGTCTGGAAGAGTAGTGGGCTCCCGGCCCCAGGTTTCCCAGCAGAGCTAGATGGACCCCGTTCCTCCCCGAGGCACACTGAGGTTTCTTTGAGTTCCGAGAGGCAGGTTCTGTGGACTGTGTGAGGTGGTGGAGGTCCTGGCGAGGCAGACGATGCTGAGGCTGTGTCAGAACAGGAAAAGGGAACTTGGAACCTGAGGTCCAAAGAGTGCATTGCCCCAGCCGCAGCTTGAAAGTCAAGAAAGGAGGACTCTGGGCCCCCGACCATACCCTGCCTGTTGCCCCATGGAGTAAGCCCATGCTGGACCAACGGGGGTGCCTTCAAGGGACGGCCTTGAATACTTCCAGCTCTGTGAAGTGAACGTCCTCACGCAGGGTCTTTCCTCTAAATGGTCAGCGTGTTCTGGGCGCCTCCTGTATGCCACCGTGGAGTTGGGCTGCCAGGAGACAGATGAAGTGGTCCCTGCCCGCAGGCGCTTACCGCAGTTTGGGGAAGGTCAGCAGGCTGGGGTGAATGGTGAGTGGGGGTTGTGTGGAGTGACAGGGCACCGGGTCAGGCTGGGAGGGCTGGTGCCACAGCCCTTCTTGCGCATGTTGCCGTGTGATCTTCAGAGCCTCCCCGTGAGGTGTGTGCAGTAGGAGCTGTCACTGTCTCTTGGGCTCTAAGGGGTTCAAGTGACCCACTTAATTAAGCCTTGGGTGGTAAGTTTCCAGCTGAAATGAACACCTTGTTTCATGCCTCCTAATCCCATGCTTTTGGCTTGAGAATCGTGAAGTGGGTGTTTGCTCTCTGAGAGTACAGTTGACCCTTGAACAACTTGGAGGTTAGAGGCGCAGACCCTGTGCATGAATGAAAATCCGCTGTAATTTATAGTCGGCCCTCCGTCTGTGGTTCCTCTGTAGCTGCTGTTCCACATCTGTGGATTCAACCAACCATGGAGCGTGTAATACTGTAGTATTTACTATTGAAAAAAAATCTGCGTACAAATGAACCTGTGCAGTTCAAACTCATGTTGTTCAAGGGTCAACTGTATCTGCTGTCCGTGGAAAATAACATATGCTGGCTTCCGGGTCACATGCGTGAGCTCAGCACCCAACTCGCTTCAGAAAGATGTAGCTTGTCTGGGGCTTCCCCTGAGCTGGTCTGCATCCCTGCTTTGAAGTTTTGGCTTCAGAGATGGTTTCCATGCTTCACTCTGGGAGTCAGGAGTCACCAGCAAGCCATTCTGGCCACAAAAAATGACCACGTAGACATTTACTTATTTACTTTTCTGGCATGGAAAGATGTTCATGAAGGTTATTGAGAAAAGCAGGATGTAGAAGCATAGGTGCAATCCCAGATTTTTTTGAAAAACAAAAAACCTAAATCCTGTGTACACACATTTATTTATGTATGTAAAACTTACAAGGGAAAACTGTGGTGATTATATGAGTGAAGGGGTGTGGGATAATTTTATTGTTTTTTTGCCCTCATCTTAATGTTCCTCGATTTTGTCAAAGCCCATGTCTTTCTCCTGTCGTACAAATCATGAAGGGGGGGTGGGGAACAGAAGCAGATGCCACCATGCTCACTGCCCATGCTGGGAGGTGTCAGTGTCATCTCCGTGTAAAGCTCGCCAGCAGGCAGAGGTGGAGGCGAGATGAAGCTGTTGATAGAGGGAGGAATCTCATTTCTGCAGCGTCTCGGCAGCTTTGGGCAGCCGGATAAGCCGCGTGGGGCCCAGACGGGCTCTGGCAGCCGCCGGATATTAGCTGCTTGGGTGCAGGCCCCAGGGCTTCATTTCATCAGCTCTAATCACCAGCGTGGTGTCTCACAATGATTAGTTTTTCTCACATGTGTCTGATATCAGTACCGATAAGGTGTCCTTTTCATACATTTGCAGGCATTGCTTTCTTACCAGCTAGTATTTCTTATCTCATTGGAACCAATATTTTTGGGATCCTTGCGCACAAGATGGGGAGGTAAGATGACATGAGACAACACTTACTCTGTTATAATAATGTAGTTCTTTAAAAAAAAATTCCAAGTGTTTCTGCCTTCACGATTACAACTTATTGTTTTGATATCCATTGAAAACTTGGATGGGGGTGGAAATCATGTATTGATGGTGCTTTTTTGTTTTTTGACAGGTGGCTTTGTGCTCTTCTAGGAATGATAATTGTTGGAATCAGCATTTTATGTGTGAGTGAAAGATGACATTTGGCAAGTGGAAATAATCTGTGATTGAAACTTTTGCTTTGGGCGGGAATCACCAAGAAATATTTTATAGCAGTTTGAAGTTCGTCGACATTGAGTTTTATTACATGTTCCATTTTCTTCTCATCAATTTTTATCATCTTAAAAATTTTGGACAAGACTCTCCAAAGGGTTTATTTTCACTTCATGTTGGTTGGAAATTATTTAGAATGTTTTATTCCATAGTTTTTATTTCACTTTGTAGCCCGCTCCCCAACATCTTAAACATCGCCGTGTCTTAAACACTTTAGGGCAGCTAGCCAGAAACAATAGCAAGATGTTTTTCTAGAATAGAACATCTACTAAAGGCCAACATCTATCCCAAATGAGACCTTATGGTTCTTTTCAAAAATGGTGTATGGACGAGGCTGAACTTGCACATATGGCCGTGAACTAGCTGTTCGTGGTGGTCACAAAACCCACTTCAACTCTTGACTGTTAAAGATTTGGAGGGTCTACTTCTGCTCAAACCTCATCCTGCTTCTCCTCCTACTTCCTCCAGGAGGGAACACGCATAACAGGCCAAAGAAAGCATATCTTTAAGACTTTCCAAGATGATTTAGAGTTGGATAGCATGTTATTTTATTTAGTTATTTTTAATAAATTTATTTTATTTATTTTTGGCTGCGTTGGGTCTTCGTTGCTGCGTGTGGGCTTTCTCTAGTTGTGGAGAGCAGGGGCTACTCTTCGTTGCAGTGCTTGGGCATCTCATTGCAGTGGCTTCTCTTGTGATGGAGCACGGATTCTAGGCGTGTGGGCTTCAGTAGTTGTGGCATGCGGGCTCAGTAGTTGTGGCTTGCGGGCTCTAGAGCGCAGGCTCAGTAGTTGTGGCGCACGGGCTTAGATGTTCCGTGGCATGTGGGATGTTCCCGGACCAGGACTAGAACCCCTGTCTCCTGAATTGGCAGGCAGATACTTAACCACTTTGCCACCAGGGAAGCCCCAGCATGTTATTTTAGCATAACATTTATTTCTTCTTACAGATTCCTCTTGCAAAAAACATTTATGGACTCATAGCTCCCAACTTTGGAGTTGGTTTTGCAATTGGTAAGTCACACAAGTCTTTTATTTTTAAAACTTTGTTTTCCCATTACTAAGACAGAGTTCCTCTTACTTGGGCAGACTATAGCTACTCAATCTAAAATATCTAGAAGTTTGACAGCAGGCTGTGGGCGGCTTAGCTCACGTACGGCTTGTAGATCGTCCATAGGAAGGTACTGGCTTCCATGTACTAGTCATTTATTTCCTGAAAACCGGTCATATAAAAGCCTGCTATTTACAGAAGCAAAGCAACACTCCACTGCTGAGCTTGGGCAAACAGGAGAACTGCTTCCCCAGAATCCATTTGTTTGGGCTCATATCTGTGCACAGACCTTCTCATATGAGGCTGGGGGACAAAGAGACTTCACATGTATTTCTTGTATAAGGTTTGGTACAGAAAAGGTAGACTGATGTATTGATGACCAGCTGTACTGCAGGAATTTTCACAGGCAAAGGGGTTGAGTCTTTGCAGTGATGTGAGGAACAGTAAGTAATACGTTAGGGAAAAACCTTGTTAATATTTTGGATAAATAGCATATGCTTTTTTCTCATTTATAATATACACATTGATCATGATAAAAGTAAAGGTAAATCTGTCACAGGGTAAAGGCAGGAGTTGACTCTTTGGTACAGTAGAAAGGGTGGAGCCTTTGTGGACCCCTTAGACCAGGTTAGGTTCTCCTAGCTTGTATGTATACATATACATAACCTCTCACAGTGCCTTTATAGCCTCAATCACAGTCGTAATTTATTTTCCAACTCTTTGTTCGTTTTGTTCTCCCCTGTGTCCCAGCAACTTGCACATGTTAGGTGATCAGCAAATACTAGCTGAATGAAAGAAATGTCCCTTACCCTCCTGCCTCTGGTGGGTGTTTGGGTAAGGGGTCTGTCGTTTGAACGCCCTGCTGGGCGTGTTCACAGCCATCACCTCATTCAGCCAGTCATTATCATCTCCATTTTATCGATGGGGAGACTGATGTTCAGAGAGATAAGGCATGACAGTGCTCACCCAGCCAGGGATTTGGACCCAGAACTCTGATTATATGTGTTTTTTCTTTATGCTTCCTGTCCCTGACTATTCAAGAGACCAGAGATTCTAATACAGGTCTTGGAGGTGGTGGTGGCGGTTTTGGTTTTTTTAGCCAACTAAATGAGCAAAACTCTTTCGATTTTAATTTCCTGAGTAGGGCAGATGATCCCTCAGACTCCTTCCTGTCTGGTTCCTTCTGATTCTCCCTAATACTTTCCAACTTTAACTCTCATAATCTAAGTGTGAGGCCACAGTGTGGATGGGGAGGGAGCTGAGTGAGGCATGTAGGTTTGCCCAGTCTTTGAGGGCAAAGGACGAGTGGACCAGAAAATAGTGAATCAGGAAAACACCCACAGGAAGCAGGCTTGGGGTCCACACAACCAGTAACCAGCATCCCTCTGGATCTGAAGAATGGCAGGTGAGTCACCAGAGGACTGGGCGCTGTCCACCAGACAGCGGAGGACAAGGTGAGGCAAGGTGGAGAACGGCAAATGGTGGTCTGGGTTCCAGTCTCAGCCTCAAGCGCTTTCAGTCTGTCTTCAGCCAAAGGTATGTTGCAGGGAGTTTGCCTCAAGACTTGCAGGTAGCAGTGAGAGATCTTGGCAGGGTCGTGAGTTTAGGACACAGTCCCTGACATTCAGCTCATTATTGGTTTCCATCAGTTTTCTATAGACTGTGTTCCCTGATTGTCCACAGGCATGGTGGATTCGTCCATGATGCCCATCATGGGCTACCTGGTTGACCTGCGGCACGTGTCCGTCTATGGGAGCGTGTATGCCATTGCCGATGTAGCATTTTGTATGGGATATGCTATAGGTAAGGACATTGGCTTTCAAAACAACCTTTTTTCTCAGTGCATGATTGATAATGCCTACTGAAAATTATGTAAACTTTTGCATCTTTCTGCCTACAAGACATTTAGAGAGAGCTTTATCTAATTCTGTTTCCTGAAAGGTCCTTCCGCTGGTGGGGCTATCGCAAAGGCAATTGGATTTCCATGGCTCATGACAATTATTGGAATAATTGATATTCTTTTTGCTCCTCTCTGCTTTTTTCTCCGAAGTCCACCTGCCAAGGAAGAAAAAATGGTAAGCAAATTTTAGGATGCAATGAAGTATTTCTGGATAATTTTAGCATGGTCTCCTGGATAGTGTCCTATGGCTTAGTTCTAAAATATATTTCTGCCCCTTTTGAACAGAACTCCCCAAATGTAAATGGTAAGAATTCCTTTTTAGTTTATACCACATAAGGCAGCTACTTGTTTTACTGTATCAAGCATTATGTTTATATATTTTGAAGAATGAAACTAGTTTTGTACATAGACTAGCAGTCAATATAGCTCTTTTCATCAACCAAATATAAACAGGGATTGTTCAATTTAATTTTCTAAGGTTCTTGAAAATCTTGAAGATAACTTTTTTGCCTCTTGTGCTTACTTCTAATAGGATCAGCCATTTTTGGTCCTGTTTGCTTTTCTCCTAACCCTTACAGCTTTCAGTAATAGTGTCTTAGTCCTTACTGCATAAGATTCTGGAGATGGTTTTAATGTAGGTAACAGACGCTTATGGAAAAATATTGTTTATGCACCTTTGGGCACATGTTAGCACATATGTATAACGTTTAAGTTCATAATTTCATGACCAGAATCATAGCCATAGGCAAGATGTAGTATTGAGTGTTAAGTGTTCCTCTTCTGAATAAATTCAAACTTATTGATTCTAAATTTGAATTTTGAAATGCATTGGTCATTTTACCCTTTCTGATAAGCATTCATACCTGGTTTGGTGCTGCTGCTGATTTTTTTTAAACATCAAATGGTGATAGACACTCGTCTAGTTGAAAGATGAGGGCCTTAGGTTAAAGGTAAATGAGAGAAACAAGGCTGGGAGAGATGGTATTTGGCATTTAGGAATGGGTGTGAGGTTCCCTTGTTGCTGTTCTCTAGGGAGTACGTCAGAAGTTCTCTCTGATGTTTGACCTGAAGTGGGTTTTAAGGCTTTTTTGGCATTTCTTGACTGCCCTTTTACATGATTATCCCTAAAGAGTGGATTTAAAGAGAGACACAGACCCTGAAGTTAGGTTGTGTGCAGTCTTTGTTTTGGGCACTTTTTGTATTTATTAATATGTGCAGTATATTTAAAAAATATGTCCAGCACTGAGCACTGGTCTTGTGCCCTTTACTCTATAGGATTTAAGTAGGTGATTTTGAATTGCTCTCGAGCCATCTGACTCTTCCTCTTTGCCTATGCTTGCCAGCTCCGAACAGCCACAGCCAGAGCACTATGTTATATCTCTCTCAGGGCACTTCCTGTTTTCCAGCCTGGTTGTCTAGGTTTCCTGTCTACCTTCGTTTGTCCGACCCCAGCACAGTATCTTGGCCCCAATCAGGGTCAGAAAATTCTCTGTGCAACCACAGAAAACAACGCTTGTCCTGTTGCCACCGTATCAATCTGATTAAGGCCGAATGAAGATTACTCCCAACCCTATTTGACCAAAAAAAAAAAAAAAAAATCACCTACAAATGCTCCTGTCATCCAAGAGACTGTTTAAGGCTCAGGAGACAGCGCAGGGCCAGCATGGGCAGCCCTGGAGCCAAGCTGTCTGTCCCCCGGGAAGACATAGCCTCAACCTCACAGAGTGGTTGTGAGGATTAAATGAAAGAATACCAGTGGAGTGCGACCCCGGAGTCTGCACACAGTAAATGCTCAATAAATTGTCACGCGTTCCCATCTCACCCCACTCTCCTTTCTTGCTCTCACCTAACCCTGACTTACTCTGTCAGCCCAGCAGTACCCCAGTTTCCTCCCTCTCTTCCTCTCTGAGATGAGAGCCTCCTTTTACTCTCAGAGCCCAGGGCTGCCCAGTGGGCTTCCCTCGCTGAGCAGCAGACGTTAGTGGCTGTTGTGTTATCTGTTCGTCGGCAGCAGTGTGAGGGCTTATCTGAGGTCTTGGAGGAAGCGGATGAGGTCAGGGGACCAGGGTGGGGTGAGCTTGCCCTGCCAGCTCCCACTCTGGGGCCCCCACGTGATGGGCGGAAATCAGGCCTCAGTGCCTCTTCCCACATTTAAACTAAGGCTTTAGTTCATTTAAAAAGAAAAGTGCTGAAGGAAGTGGAAGAGACGATTCTGAAAGGCAAAGCAACAAGAATGACAGGCTTCCAGAAGCCGCTTCCACTGTAAAATGTCAAAATCCTTAATAAGTGCCTGGCAAGATGAATCATTAAAAACTTGAGAGAATGCGCATCTGCCTGCCCATAATTGATGCCCATAATTGAATGCATCGTGTCAGACACCATTTGACTGTCATAATGGCAGCATGCGAAGGTGGCAGCCAATAGCTGCCACCTACTTACTGTGCAGGCAGAGCAGGAAGGAACCAGGTGGAAACCAATAGCGCCGGATGATGAGGGGAGCGAGGGCAGGAAGCAGTGTGTGCCGTGGAGGAGGGACGATCGATTACTGCCCACTTGAGAAAATCCAATACAGACAAGTGCTGGCATTCAGGATCAGCAGTTACCAAACACAGGGGACCCGAGAGCCAGAAGAAGGTATACAAACCTTGGCAAATCATTCTTTCACTAGTAAACATTCTGATTAAGTGGTGTTTGGACTTAAGCTAGAAATGGAAAATTCGAGTGCTATTTTATGGATCCTAAGTCATCCAGTCATGAGCCAGTTTGTGAGCACTTGAGTTTTTCTTCCATTTGGTTTATTGGATTTCTGCTTTTTTTTCTTTTTTTAAATAATCAGTGTTATCAATACAGGCAGAGAAAAAAGCCTGTTACTCCAGTTCCTCTGCAAGTATAAGAAACACCAACTCTGTCATTTAGGAAACTGTGTTCCAGTTATAAGACAACTGCTTACAGCCTCTAACTGTCAGAATACCCAGTGAGGAGGAAAGCTGTGTTCTGGAATGGAGTTTTGTTTTTTCTGGTTGAATTATTTTTAAAGATAGGGCACATTTCTTAGGTCTTACTCTTGAAGTTTCTAATTGTTGCCCAGGCAGGAAAGTAGGAGGTTTGAAGACTGCAGCTTTCTTTCAATGGGCGACCCTGATGCAAAACCATCACTTTTTTTTTTTTTAAAAGATGTGGTAAATAAATCTTTTCTAGCACATAGAAGTCTTGAAGCCTGGAACTCTTACATTTTATGCTTTTACTTTTTCACTGTCCCAGCTTTGTGTTTGTGTTACTTTTACACTTCACTTGGTCCAGCATGTTTTTACCAGTTTGGAAATTCTGACTCTCCTGTGTCTGATATGAAACCAGGCATTTGGTAGGACCAGGGCTCAACTCTCAGGAACCAGGCATTGCCGTGAATTCAGATGAAAATGCCCTCTCGTTTTTTTTTTACTTTTTCTTCAGTCCAGAGTCAAACACACCTTTTTCCACACAGCAGTGCGTGGAACACTGCTCTGATTACCAGGCTGCTCCCCGGGCCACTCTGCACACGTCCCCCATGCACTTGACTTACCCACTTGATCTTGTTCAGGCCCCTCTTTTCGTGGCACTTTTGGACTATTAGATGCCATCTGGCTTAATCATGTACAACTTAAAAAAACCACAACAACTATGGCACAATAAATCTTTCAAAAGAGGTTCAGAAGCCAGTAAGCTAGGTTTTGAAAGCAACAGATGATCTTTTAAGAAAGAAAACTTCTTAACCTGATATAGGTAGTGTCAACAAATGCAGTTTGGTTAATTGATAAATTCTGTTTAAGTCTATATGATGCCAAGTAACTGGTCTGACTGAACTTCTTCCCTTGCAATGCAGTTTTTTAATTGAGTCCGTATTACGTACCCAGAGCTAGGTTCCAGAGGTCCTTAAGTCTACATGTACATACCGTTAGGTATAATGGTGGACAACCAAGGGACAGGAGGCAATAAGGTAGAATGATGGCCGTCCTTTCCAAGCCCGCTTTGCCACCTGTGGGCCTGGGGTCGAGGCCCCTGCCTGGCATTCGGGGCCCTGCAGTCGGGCCCCGGTTGGGCTTTCCCGTGAACGTCTCCCTGTGCCTCATCATCAGATCGGGGGTGGGGGGGTTGGTGGGGAGGCAGGCTGTTTTACTTAATGTCTCGTTTGGTAAATAACCTCTGCCGCGCTCATTCCCAACTCCCTCGCTGTGAAAATCCTTTCCGTCGTTCAAGCTTCAAGTCCACCCCCATCGCTTCCACATTGCTTTCCCTGAGCACTTAACCCACAGTGAGCGCTCTGCCTGCAAACCCTATGGAACCTGTCACTCGTGTGCAGTGAGGTACCTGAGTTGCTGGCAGAGGACCTTAAGGGCACGGACACACACGTCTGGTAGGTGCCCAGTAACCTGCTGTCAGCCGTGTGACCCTACTGTGCCCTAGAAAATGCCACATAAGTCGGGCGGTGTTTCTCGCAGCGCGTTTCTCACCCTCATGTGAGGGTAGGGATGGGGGATTTCATTTTTAACCTGCCCCCTCAAGTGATTCTTGGGCACAGTTCTTTGAGGATCACTAATCCAGAGAGGCAAGACATCGAGCTCTTTGGTGGCTAGACCTTTTGTGTTACGAGCACACACCCACGTGGAGAGAATGGTCCTGGTATAGTGTCTGTTGCCTCAATTACTTATTTTTAGAAATTGAGCTCTTTATGAAGTCCATGTATCAATTCACTTGGCAAGAAGCACAATCAAAAAAATAGAGTTAAATTTGCAGCTGACAATTTGAGCTGGCAGCCTAACTTGGAGGGTCCTATAAGTCCGTCCTTTTTTTTTTTTTTTTTTTGCGGTACGCGGGCCTCTCACTGTTGTGGCCTCTCCCGTTGCAGAGCACAGGCTCCGGATGCGCAGGCCCAGCGGCCATGGCTCACGGGCCCAGCCGCTCCACGGCATGTGGAATCTTCCCAGACCGGGACACGAACCCGTGTCCCCTGCATCGGCAGGCGGACTCTCAACCACTGTGCCACCAGGGAAGCCCCGGAAGTCCTTATCTTAACATGCCACACAGCAGATCAATTTAGCATTTCTTGAGAAATGATAAATGGGTTAAGCCCTTGAGTGGAGACATAGCAGCTTATCAAATCTGTGGGACAAGAACTGGGAGTAGCTAACAAGCGCCAAGATAGGTTGCAGTAGGCCAACAGAAGATAAATTTTAATCCAGATAAATGCTGCCATTTAGATTTTCAAACTGCACAGAAAGGCACTGGAGGGAATAGTTTACGTGGAGGAAAACTCTGGAAGACATTCTTGATGAGAGAACTCATTTCAGTTGCACCTGATGTTGTGCTCTACGCTCCTGCTGTCCTGTGGGGCATCGCCAGAGCAGACTTTGGCATAGGCTGCCTGGGCTTGTATCTGCCCCATTTAGCTGTACATCCCTTGGTCAAGTTCTTTAACCTTTGTGCCTACACGGAGGGTTATCAAGCTACCTCATAGGGTTACTGTGAAGTTGAGGTATTGCATTGAAAATGCTTAGCACAGTCCTGGCATGATAAACCCCAGCTGGACACTCAGACTACGTGCTTGGTCTGTACACTTTCACGAGGAATGATGACTGCAGTGCTCATCAACTGAGGATGTTTGTCAGCTGAGGATCAGTTGACCTTTAAAAAAGTTTTCAGTAACAATAAGGGAGTGCACAAGATTTTTATGTACATGAGAGGAATGTAGTTTTTAAAATACAATTGAGCAAGAGGAGGCCAGCCAGGATTTGGGGAGAGGTCCTCCTGAAATGCCATTTTTTAAAAAGATAAGGGCCCTGTGACGTTTAGTCTAGGGAAATCTAAGGGGGCATGGCCGTGGTCTTAAAATATTGTAAGGGCAGGCTGTGAAGACGGCTGGAATCAGAACTTGATCCACAAATAGAAACATGGAGACAGGTTTTAGTCTAGCCTCAGGGATGTTTTTAACACGAGAGCTTGCCTCATTAAGGAGGGAGGACCTCCTTATTAAGTGTTGCCACTGTGAAGGTGCATTGGGTGACCTCCAGGATCCCCCCACCCTAATTCAAAGACTCTAAGTATAACCTAAACCTAACCTGCATATCCCTTTCTTCCTAGCTTACAGTTTCCTCCAACTCGACTTACGGCTCCTGGCAGGTATAATGGGAATAGTGCAGACTGCTGCTGCTGCTTCCTGTTGCCTGGAATTTTCAGTTTAGAACTCCAGGTCTTCTAGGGGAGGCACCTGGAAGTTGCACCAAATCACTGGTTGGTTGATCGTAGGTGGTACTATATGTAGTTTTCAAACTACTAATCCTTAGAAACAGGGTAAGACTATCTTCTCTTTATGAAACAGTTAATATATCTGCATTTTGCTCTCTTTTAGGCTATCCTTATGGATCACAACTGCCCCATTAAAACAAAAATGTATACTCAGAATAATATCCAGTCGTATCCGATAGATGAGGATGAAGAATCTGAAAGTGACTGAGACCCTCAAAAGTCATCCAAGTATCTAATTGTATAAAACAGTGTTTCCAGTGAAATGACTCATCCAGAACTGTCGTAGTGATACCACTCATCCCTGGTGAAAGAGTAAAACAACCAAAGGTTTTCTTTTCCATGGTTATGATCGATTGCCAACAGCCTTATAAAGAAAAAGCAGCTTTTCTAGGGGTTTGTATAAATAGTGTTGAAAACTTTATTTTATGTATTTGATTTTATTAAATATTATACAATATATTTTGACGAAATAGTGTAAATCTATAAATATTTGAATCCAAATCCAATATAATTTTTTAACTTACATTCACAAACACCTGGGCAAAAAAGTCTTATATATTTTCTGAATATTGGTAATGAGTGTTTAAAGCACGCATTATCTCCGAGACACTTCCAATAATGAGGAACTAGAAGGAAGTCTGAAAAACAGAATCAAGTGAGATGGCATATATTATATAGTGACACTGAATGTTGAGTTACTGAACTTGCAATTACAGTTGACCTTGAACAACACAGGGTTTGGGGGTGCCGACAACCCATGCAGTCGAAAACCTGCGTACAACTTTACAGTCAGCCCTTTGTATCCATGGTTTCACATCTCTGGATTCAATCAACCACAGACCATGTAGTACTGCAGTCTGTATTTATTGAAAAAATTCTGCATATAAGTGGACCCGTGCAGTTCAAACCGTGTTGTTCAAGGGTCAACTGTACTGTCAATATATTCATGAGTTAAAAGCTAGTTTTCTCAGATGCAGAAGACAAGAACTTGAGCCAGTCATCTTTTGGATTTATCCATGAATCTCAGCGGGCATTAGTTTTCTATGTAATCACCTACCTGGAAACAGATGGTTGTAAATTATATGTTTACATGTCATGTGGTTGGCAGCAAACATAAAAGCCAATAAGGGTAAAATAGTAAATGTTCTGAAAGCAGAGAAAAGCACCCAAACGTATAGTTATAAACAACTAGAAGCTTTCCCTTTCAGATATATACTTGTCTTACCAGGTGACAGAAAATTGAGGATAGATATACCTTATACTGTCAGGGTTGTTTAAGCATGATGAGATATATCAACACCTAGCTCAGGTTTTAGAAGAGAAATTTAAAAGGCTAATAGCTGCTGTGATGTGAAAAAATCAGACTATAATTATCTTTGAGCTGGAGGTCATCCAAGTGTTTTCTAGGGATCTACTAATTTTGAGTTGTTTGAAACTATTATTTTTTAGACTTCTGAACGTTGTTCACATCAATGTGAAAACAAATTTTACATGAAGATGAAGAAGGAATGAAATTGTCTTGAATCGTGTTAGGAAAACAGGTAAAAATAATAGGGTGGTCAGGGCACACCCCCTTTCACAGGCAGGAAAAAACCCAAACATCTAAAAATGTCTGTAATACTGTATCACCTAGTGCTGTGTGATGTAGTTTTTCTAAGCATGACGACGTTGATGTGCCTTTTTGATGTGATAGCAAGTACCGTGTTAGTGAACATTGTTAGTTTATATCGAGTTTTGTATGAGATATGAAGATAGTGTGGAATGTCTCAAATAACACTTGTTCATTCTGTAGTTCTGTAATCGTAAACAAAAACTACTTAATGTCAGTTCTTTGTTAAGCTAAAATTGTGCTCCTGTTAACTTGGAAGGACCCCTCAACCTTATAGTTCTCTAAGAAAGTAGCTAATACTTCCCATTTTCTTTATGAAGCTTTTCTTGTGGGGCTTTGATCTGAAGTCTGGTTTTCAAGTGCATGTGTTGGAAGCAGACAAGCGTCCTACTCGTGTATTTGCGTTGGGCGACTTACACAAGGACTCTGCTTTGCTGGAGGCGCTTCTATGGCTAAAGTAAAAAGGCAGGATTGTTCTCTACTTCTGTAGGGGAGAGCCTTAAAAAAGAACGTGCTGCAAATCAGTTCTCTTGCGGGGTTTGTGGTTCTCCTCACTCCCAATACCATGTAACTTTTCCCTCTTTTATTTCTGCCTGCAAGGCTTCAGTCTCTTCAAGGATGACTGGCAGCCATGTCTGCTGGTGATCCCTAGAGATCATATAAAAGATATATATTTTTCAGAACTGTTTTGAGAGCAAAAGGTATCAGTTGTATCTGAAGGAGAAAAAAATTGTAAGGTCTTTTATATGACTAGTATTCTGGGGTTGGCAAGACTATGAAAAGAGCAGTTTTTTTTTTTAATGTGTGTATCAGAATGAACACACAGCTCTCTGAACATTTATTTTTTGAGCAGAGGTGGTTTTTATGTTTGTACCTGGCAAAACAGATACAAAAAGCTTAATGAGGTAGTGATGAATATTCAATTCTTTCTTTTGACTGCTAAGTGTATCCACCTACGTCATGTTTTAGCTAGTTTACTTAATAAATCTTCTGAACACTACTGTGCCTGTTGTATTCCTTTGTTAACCAGATATTATCATTGGAATAAAATATGTAAGAAGGTACTGTTTTAACTGTGGGTATTCAATTAAAAACTATTCTTCTTTGCTTGCAGGCATCAGGTAAAATCTACTCCAGACTAGTTTGAACCATACTTTTTGGCTTTGCAAAATTTGTTTTAAATTGAAGTCTGTAACTAGCCACATGGTGTCAGTGTGGAACCAACCAGTAAGTTATCCTTGCATCTCTAAAGTTATATTGTTTTCCTGATTACTACGAACAAATAACTGTATCTGATGAAAATAACTATGATATGCAGCCACTTGACACAGTAGGTCCACAGCCCCGGGAAGTTCCATAAAACTTAGGGTGCGCCTGTGTGCACCTTTCAGGGGTGAGAATCCATGGTTTTAAACAGGTCTTAAAATGGATCCATGGCTTAAAAAGGCTTAAGGGAACCTCCCCCAACCCTGTTTTTAAAGGAAAGCTGTTATCTTTCAATTTAGAAATAAACTCAATACATTTTAAAATTAAAGTGATTTTAAATTTATTCACTTTTAGGGGACTTGAGATTTTATTATCTTAATATTAGTAAGAGCCAAATACTTTTAAACTGCCTTTCAAAAAATTCAAAAATACTTAAATTTAGAATTGACAGTACCCTCAAATTTTTAGCATGTGTTTTCTCCTCTCAAATTCACAAAATGGCCACATAGTATTTTAACTAGTTCTGATACTGAAGAATGTAAGGTCTGATATTAAGAAATGTAGCATATGAATTGATTCTAAATGCTAAAATATTGCTCAGCTTGACTGTCTAACCTAATAATTCATCTAAATACCAATGTAGCAAATACACTTTAGTCCAATTACTACTAGATAGCATTGGCAAATCCATAAATCTGATTTTCACAGCATAAAAAAATAGTAAAACCAAAATTTAATGCTCTTAGACAATTTTCAGAATAGCAATTTTGTTTAGCAAAAGCGGACTTTGTTAAGCTTATCTTCATGGCCCAGTTAAACCAGGCAATAATTCCATAGAGATGCAGCAGTCACCTTTTC
The DNA here is from genome assembly GCF_964341445.2 of Mesoplodon mirus. Taxonomy (NCBI): domain Eukaryota; kingdom Metazoa; phylum Chordata; class Mammalia; order Artiodactyla; family Ziphiidae; genus Mesoplodon; species Mesoplodon mirus. Next base: position 217,216,213 of record NC_138977.1, read on the forward strand.
CAGATGACATCAAATGAAGATATTCTTGTTTTCTGTGGTAGTTTTTATTTAATATTATTTTTTAGCTATTGATAACATAGCATGGCAGAAAGATTACATCAGGAATGTGATATCATACAACTGTTTTCACTGAAGCCTTATACCTTACTATTCCTTAGGCTATTGGAGTGTCCCACCCCCCCGCCCCCCCTTGCACGAAACTACAAGTGTGATGCCTCTTCTGCCTCTCCCAGTAAATAGAAAAGTATTGCACTACATTGAAGGTATATTTTACAAACATCATTGGCAGCATTACTGAGCTTTCCATAATTGTGGTTCTACAGAGTTAAATACTTTTAAAACATGAGTAGATTTTTATGAAACCAAAGTTTTGCATTATTTCTACAGCTCTTTCAAATGCATCAGTTTCAGCAGCATGCTTGGATGTCACTAAAACTTCCATGGTATAATCCAAAACCACCAGCCACTTACTCTGCCTTCCAGGTTGTCAGTGGTAAGTGACTTTTTATGATGAGATGACAGTTGGTTATTACGTTGGGCAGATTGTTTCAAGCTATTGTTACAGAACAACATTTTAGCTTTCAGTGAATTTGGTGTATAAAGACTTCTACAGCAGTGTTCTTTTAAAATGCAAGCATGTTTAAACAAAAATGGGGGGTATACACAGATATATTTTTGTTATAAACTTGGCCAAGAAAGGTATTTAGTTTCCTAATATTTTACTTAATAATAAAATAGCAAGAATGAGAACTGGCTATTGATTTTAAAAGTGGAATGGCTTTTCTACCCATAAAAATGTTTTTATCATCCATATAACCCTTTTATTTCAATAGCTTTTTACTGTTCAGAGAACTTGTGCAGTTATGCTGTTGTTTTCCTCACAACAATCCTGTGAGGTAGAATAAGTTTTGCTTATTCCTACTTTATAGCTGGGGAGCCCACAGCATGGAGCCCGTTCGTGGCTTGCCTATGGTTACACAGTTCACTAATGGCCAAGAGAAGAGCTTGAACTTAAACTCTTGTATGCAGTCCTGGGTTACAGACCTGGGCCAGAATCCTTACTATTATACTATGCCTTTTCCTGCCAGCCATAAAAACTGCCATCTAGTTTTAAATTCATGTCATTGTCACCATATAGCAATTATCATAGTAGTTACCTACAAAAGGGAAAAACATGTACATATCTATTTTATAGAAATATAAAAGGCGAAAACTTTTATGGTATGCCAACAGAGGTCATGCTCACATGTTTTCCCTCAGTCATGTGTTATTGGGATCCACACGATGGCCTGAGTATCAGACTAGACCTTCATTTTAAGAGAAATGGTTCCAATTCCTATGTAGCTATGCTGTGTAATTTTTTTTTTTAATAAGACAGTCTGAACTACAGAAGCATTCAGAACGATCACCATTCCTTTAAGCCTGTAGGATGTCAGACAAAGCAATAAATCTATTTTGCATGATTCCTCTCCCTTACAGCATTCTCATGCATGACTATTTTTCTAAAACAAAACAGCCAAACCAGATATCAACAAGGTCATTTTAAGAACAGTCCTCTGAAACTTCAAATATCTACATGCTTTATTTCCTATGGGAGAACTGAAGATGAAAAATAATCATAAATGTTTAGTACTTCCATTTGAAAGGCAAGTGTCAACATTTTGAAAGATTATATTTCAAAATCCAACTGGTTCCTGTGTTTTTTTGTTTGTTTTAGTAATCTGGTCATCCTCTCAAAATTCTTGACCAACTGCATTCTGTATTTATTCCCTATTGCATTTTGTTTTTCAATGCAAGCTCTTCAAATTAATCACTATATTCTCACTATACTTAAATTGCACATAAGCTTTAGAAAAAAATTTCACAAAAGCATAAAAAACAAACTATATGTAAAACTTTTTTTTTTTTTTTTTACTAAATCAGCATAACTAACTAAAGCTGCGGCATCTGCTTTCATGTTACATTTGGCAAAATCAAAACAAAAAGCACTCCCCCAAACCCCAAAATAACAAAACTCTCAAGCAAGTAGATATGACAAACTTCATAACACAAAGATTCAAAACCTGTTCCCTCAATGACTGCTGTTGTCAATTTGGGCATGCAGCAAATTTGTTGTTATAACTGTGATGGAAATGAAAATATTTCAAGAATCTGGACAGTATCCTATTCAACACTAATTCAAAAACTAGGAAGAGGAAGAAAAAAAACACAATGAGACATCACACCTACATAAACACAAAAAGTCAGCTTACATAATTACATAATTAGAAAAAGTTAAAAATAAATTAGTAAAAATAAATTCCCAGTATAAACCCAAAAAGCATAGCTATAAATGCAATCTGAAACAACCAATTTAGTGAGCTGGTTATGTTTTTGCTGGAAAACCACCTTTTCCACTCTAGTTCTTACACAAGCAAATAACTGTGAAGAAGCAGGCCAAAGTGCATAATGAGGGTTTAAATGTGGTTATCTGTGGTACTTTAGATGCAACTTTTCCTCAATCACTTGAAAGTTTAAACAGGCTGTTACACAGACTCAGATGGGCCAAATAAGTCATCTGATATGCTACTGAATGGCTGAGAGTCTATTAGTTGGGTTATTTCACTATCAAGGTCTTCTTCCGTATCATCTGTGTACTTGCTTATTTTTTTGGAGTGCTGGTCTAAGGACAGACTTTCTAAAGATTCAATATCTTCAATGCCTGCTCTGTAGTGGATCATAAGAAGTGTTAGAGCTTGCAGTCTTTCACCTGATTTAGCCAAAGCAGCAGAAAGAAGTGATTTTTTCCTCGTATCTGTTGTCTCTTTTTCCTCTCTAACAAGGGAATTATTATGTTCCAACTCCTGATCAATTTCATTCTGCAGTTTATCTAGCATGAACTCTAGTTTCTGGATCCTCTCCTCTGTAGGCAACCCCCTGTACAGATCACGACCGATTTCTTTAACTGCAATGAAAACGCTGTCATCCAGACCACCCTCCTTTCTCACTAATTTTATTCCTGTGTTGTTGCCCCGTTTAGAAGGGCTGTTTGGGCCACAGATCTCTGTGTCACTGCCTTCGTTGTCTGATGTGTTGGGTGTGTGTTTTGGTGAAGGTTCTACTAGATCAGTTCCTGGCTCAGAAAGGCGCGTTTTAGAGACTTGACGCAGATTTAACAAACGAGAGCTCGTATTGATAATATGTCTTGTCAAACCTGTTGTTCTGTTGACTGACTTCCCAGCTTCAGCGTCAACACGAGGGGGCAGGCCTAAGAGGGTTTCTTGTCCTTCCAGCCTGAGATTTTTCAGGGCCCGGTCTATCCGTTGATCAGTTGCTCCACAAAGAGGAGTCTCGGCTAGACACTTTTCCTGACATTTTTTATGGCAAACATAAGCACAGAACATACACTGGGAAGCAGCTTTAGTCCAAACTTTTTTCTTACAGTAATCACACCAAGTTGGGTTCTGGAACTGAGTATCCTGGAAACTATGTTTATTTTCTGTTAAACCCATCTGTCCAACAAAGTGCTCCTCTTTAGGTAGGGCAGAAACCTCTTCGACCAAATGGAGTTCTTTTTCTTTCTCTAAGTTAGTAACTACATGGTGGTCTGGCTCTCCTTCTTTCAGATATTTGAAGTGAACAGTAATATCACCGAAACAAAATTTGTCATTGAACCCCTTCTGCATACTCAGATTACGTAGCGCGGTTCTCGTGACCATGGCCTTAGGTGATGGGGCTTCCAGTCTGAATTTGGAAAGGTATTCCATGTTCGATGTAGCTAAGCATCCTAAAGCCACCTCTTCAAGTTTTAAGCTGACATGCCCCAAACAGATGAGACCCCCTAATTTGAAAGGATCCCTGCACCACAGTGCGATGTTTAAGTACCTGTGGCAGGCTTCTATGTCAAAGAGACAGCTGGCTCTGGTTCTTGTCCATTTTCCGAGCTTATTACGATAAAGAATTTCTGATGATTCCCATGTTTGATGGTCATCTGAACTGTCCTTAGGAGGGCAGGAACTTTCTGAAGTCAAATCTTTTGCCACTTCTTGCTTTGCTAAAAACTGCTTAGCTGCAGCTGCTTCTTCTATGTGATCCAGATTTTTCGCTTGCTTTTCAGCAGGTTTATCTCCAGCAGGCGGTGGCAGCACCTTCTCTGGCTTTTCAACGAGAATATCTGGTTCTGCCTGATTTGGGGCATCAGCAGAAGGCAAAGGAACTTTGACTTGCGGTCGTGGTGGCACAGGTGGTTTGAAAGTGGATCCTTGGGTGGGTTTTGACACTTGTGCTGGTTCTGTTATCTCAGAAGATTTTAGGGCCAAGGGCTTACTTCCTTCTTTGGATGGAAGTTTTGGGGGTGGTGGGTAACTTCCTACAACTAATTTACGGTTTAAAACTGGTGATATAGTTCCAAGGGGTTTCACAGAAAGTGTTGTTGGAGTACGTTTGGGACTGTGACTTAATGACTGTGCCTCATCTTTGACCTCAGTTTGTGCTCTCACATCACTTGCTAAGTCTTCAAATTCAGAATCCAGGTCTCTGTTTTCAGCATCTACTGCCAACCCACTTGTTTCCTCTTCATAGTTTGGTTGGCATGAGCCTGACAGAAAGTTGTCTTCCAATTGTCCAAAGTTATCTTGCAGCACTGCACCCTGGTTACTCTGGCCAACAGGCCTTTCATAATATACCAGGACTCGGTCACCAGCCTGCTTGATAAGCTTCAACACTTGCAGTGTAGATGTGATTTTCACACCTGTTTTAAGATATTAAAAGGGAAACATGTAAATTACTGAAGTAAAAATTACCTAAATTCACTAAGTGTAATTGCCATTCATTCATGATTACTTAACTAATGGAAAAGTAATAGTGAAACCTCTAAAATATCTTACGGGCTTATGGATACATCAGTGTACTGATTCTTAAACACTGACTGCTCCGATGTCCTGGAAATGTTTACCTTTTCAAACCAAATGATGACATGAAAATCCTGAGGAGGGTGTCAAGCTGCTAACTCCTAATTGCTTCCCATTCCTTCCTAGGTTTAAAAGACATTTTTCCTCAGTTTGAACTGAAGTGAGCAGAGTGAGACCTATTGAAAAGGATTTTATTAACGGTTAAATCAGGCTTAAAATGATGGGAAACTGTGATTATATTGAGGGAAATTGTAAAATGCATCAGGGATTACAAGCTGTATGGTGAATGATTCAAATTAAGAGACCAATGCTTGAAATAAACTTAGCAAAATATTGGGCTGGCCAAAAAGTTTGTTCTGTTAGTGAATACATTGTTCAATAAAAGTCTTGGTGAAAATGAAAAATGTCTTTTATTTTCACTTAAAACTGAACAAACTTTTTGGCCACCCCAATACTATTATGAATAGTGGATTCTTACAGATTCTTTTCAGTAGCCCTACCCATCAAACTAATCTTTTTCAGGACCAGAAAGAATAAGGAAGGCATAATAGGAAGGCTTTAAAGTTAAACAAGTTGTTTACTATCTGTATCTATATCAACAATATCTTAAGTTTTCATTTTATTTTCTAATAGGTGCTACATCAGTTAGTTCAAAATTCAAAAAGTACAGAAAGATGTACAGTGAAAAATCTCCTTTCCACCTCTATCTCCCAAACGTATTGTCCCTTTCCTGAGGCAATCAAAGCTTCTGATGTATTCTTCTAGGGATATTCTAGGTGTATCTTTTAAAGGCTCTATTTTTTCCCTACCCTCCCCAAAACAGTACTTACCTAAGCCAACCCTTTCTGTAGGAGTTAGAGAAAGGTGAAAAGGGGTCTTTGCTTTCCAAAGGTCTTAAGGCCATCCTAAATAAATCAAAGTAACATCAGCCCCATCTAATAACCTGACTTCAGAGTTCCTCAACCTCTATATTCTCCTACTTTGGCTGCCCAGGCAAGACCATGCTTTAGACCTGGTCATCACTTGGAAGTTTTCCACATCAAAGATCTTTTACTTGGAAATTAACCTCTGATCACAATCTCCTATTTCCACCTCTAACAATCCTGTCTGCTAACTGAATCTGTTTTGAGGTAGTTTCCATGTCCAATCATTCCTCCTTTGCTCTCATGGTCCAGCTGGTCTCCTGATACCACTTGCTTTTCTCCCCAACCTCAGTTCAAGACTTCAGTGGTGTTCACATCAAGCTTTTTTATTCTTTTGCCCCAGCCCTTGCCTCTTCTACCATCTACCTGTCTTTCTGATCCCCAGCTTTGCTAGCCCCTTATCGCCCTTTCCTGCTCCTGAGCTTATCACCTGGATACAACTCCCGAGTTATACCATCCATCTGCAGCAAGGCTTTCAGTGCTGCTTTAGCATTCTTTTGATTGGTCTCTAAACAACTAAGTCTCCAAACACCAGCTTCAAACCTTTCTTATTCCCCTGAAACCCACCCTTCCTACTCTCTTTTATTCTGTAGATGACATCACCTTATTTACTGAAGATCAGTAAGAAGCCACCTCTTCTCCCTGCCACATTTTCAGGATTAAGCTATCTTAGAGGAGGAAGTATCCCTTGTACTTTGGATCCTACTCCCTATCCCCTTCAGGACTTTGCTCTATCAATTATCCTTGCTAAAATCGTAATTCCCTTCCTCCTTCTCCTTTAAAACCTTGTTTTCCTTGGTTTTCACAACACTGTACTAATTTGGCTCTGATCATCTCTGCTTTCTTTTTTCCGCCACCTGTATCTGTCCCTTGTATGCAAACATTCCCATGGTTTTGTCATTAGTTTCTCTGCCTTTTTGTTCTTTCCCTAGATTACACCCATTTCAGTAGTTTCAACTATCAACGTTTTCTTTGGTTGGCATCCCCTCTTCTTCACTCTAGTCGTACATTCCCAGCTACTTCTGGATATCACCACCTGGATGTTTCATTGATACTACAAATTCAGTGAAGTTAAAATCTCTCTTTGACCTTCTCATCTTCCTGTTCTCACGACTATGTGAATCAATTTGCCACCTTCCCAGTTAACCCGATCTGAATCATGGAGATGGTTGACTCCCTAGATAGATTCAGTCTGCTGTCAATCCTATTAGAGTTCCAGTCCATTTTCATTCCTGGTTCAGATCCTCCTGACTACTGGCTTCCACTATAGTAATAAACAGCTTTTTACTATGATCCCTCACTTAGATCTTCCCTATTTTAATCACCAAACATATATTGCTCCCCAGTTTTCCTAAAACATTGGCTCAAAAACCTTTAGCCTACAAACTCATACTGCAATTCAGAGCTTTCTGGTATGACTTCATGATTCATCCAGGCTTAATTTCTGCTGCTTCCCTTTAACCACACTATGTCCCAGCAAAACTGTAGTTTGACATAAATAAAAATTAAGTCCATCTAATGGTCTGAGGTAGGCAAAACACTTCAGCTCAATCTAAAATCATTCTTTGTGACTTAACATCTGCCTCTTGGGACTGTTCAGCCAAATATGGATTACTGTTCTATTGGAATATTTCAAATATATGCAAAAGCAGAGGAAATAGTGAAATGAACTCCATCATTGAGCTTAAATATAACAAACGTTTTGCCAATCTTATTTCAATTATCACCAATCTCATTACTAAATGTTTTTTTTTTTTTTGCGGTACGTGGGCCTCTCACTGTTGTGGCCTCTCCCGGATGCACAGGCTCAGTGGCCATGGCTCACGGGCCCAGCCGCTCCGCGGCATGTGGGATCTTCCCGGACCGGGACACAAACCCGTGTCCCCTGCATCGGCAGGCGGACTCTCAACCACTGCGCCACCGGGGAAGCCCACTAAATGTTTTTTAAATGTTGTATACCCATACAAATAAAGTATAGCTATAAAAAAAGAATGGGTATCATACCCTCCCCTTATCTCAATGAATATTATTATTATTTTTACAAATGTTAGACACGAAGAGATGACTTTTGCTTTTTCACCCTGCCTGTATTCATATTGCTTGGATTTATTTATTTATTTTTGATAACAGATATTTACTACTTGTATAATTGAAAACAAAAATCTTTCATAAAAGGATGTAAAAAAGAAAACAATTTTATGCTGTAGGTAAAACCAAACAGGGTATATGTATACATATAAAAAATTCATACTGAATTATGATTTTTAGCTGAGGGATGACTGTTATGTTTATGTTAAATAACTATGTAACAGATGAGGTTTATTTTATAGCCTTATTATCCTAAGTGTCTATGAACCAGTATCATCATCTGGGAGCTTGTTAGAAATACAGAGCCTGGAGCCCCACCCCAGGTCTACTGAATCAGAATCCACATTTTAACACCATGCCTGGGTGATTGGAATACACAAGAGAGTTTGAAAAGCACTGTTTATGACATAATCAGAGGGATTTCCATGTGAAATATTGACTTAGTGGGGCTTCCAGGTATGCAATTAAATAATTTTCATTATTTTATTGTCATGATGGATATGAATTAAAGGTAGAGTTTCTTCAACATATAACCAAAGACAACTGCTCCTTAATTTAGGAACTAATCTACCTTGTTATTTATTGTTTTAGCTGTGAGAGAATATTCCATGTTGCCTTTAAAAGCTCAACTGTAACCAACCATGGGTTCAAGAAATCTCTTGACAAGCCTAGAATGGGTGGGCCAGGTACTACAAAGGTCTGAAAAGGTTTGGACTTCTCCCCCACTGGTGTCCACAGTGAGTCTTAGTGCTTATTTATAAACATGCAAGCAAATAATCTGCCTAACAGTAGAGAGTTTTTGTTGTTATCAATCCAACTGATAGGAAGGCATGCAGGTGACACATTTTTCTGCCGGTGACAGTGATTTGGGCTGCGCTCTGAATGACAATCTACTAACAAATGGCTGGCCAGTCAGGAACAATAGGGGCAACCAATATGGGGCCACAGGACAGTTCAGGTATTCCCTCTTAGACAAGGAATCTCTCTCCTGTTAATTACCTAGTCCTAAGTGATGGGGGCAGTAGTGCTCACATTGTCACTTTTAGGCTCAGAGTAGTAATGGTGGTGGCCACACAGAAAGATAACTGTTGACCTGCCCTTTCTTTCACATTCAATAAAAAAAAATAGAAGTAGAAGGAGGAAAATGGTCTAAAGATGAAATATTTTCAAGATTTATAATTAGAACTAAAATGATGTGTTTTAATTTTTTTAAGGCTTCCTTCACATTTTTATTTATAGTATAGTTATTACTTTCTTTCCATTGTAAAAGTAACGTGCTTATAGAAATAAAGAAGGGAGAGGGACTTCCCTGGTGGCGCAGTAGTTAAGAATCCACCTGCCGTTGCAGGGGACATGCCCAGGTTCGAGCCCTGGCCTGGGAAGATCCCACATGCCGTGGAGCAACTAAGTCCATGGGCCACAACTACTGAGCCTGCGCTCTAGAGCCCACGAGCCACAACTACTGAGCCCGCGCACCTAGAGCCCGTGCTCCACAACAAGAGAAGCCACTGCAATGAGAAGACCACGCACCGCAACGAAGAGTAGACCCCGCTCGCTGCAACTAGAGAAAGCCCGCACGCAGCCATGAAGACCCAACACAGCCCAAAATAAAAAAAAATAATAAAGAAAAAAGAAATAAAGAAGGAAGAGCAGAAAAATCCCCACATCTGTTCTCTGGTTTTCTCTGTAAATGTCAGGTATATTGCACATCAGCATAATTACCTCCAATAGCAATCAGTCGATCTCCCCGCTGAAGATCAGCAATTGCAGCAGGTGAGTTTGGGGCCACGGTCTCAATTATGACATGCCCAGCATACCCATCAGTTGACTGGACAAGACGAAGTGTAAGTCCGACACTTTGTAAATTCCCCTTTATTAATTCAACCTTTGATAAAGATAAAAAAATGAAAACAGATTCAATGGGTTCACAGTAGTGGAGTGAGAAAACACTTAACACATTGAGAGCACTACAGTTGACACTGACTTTTATACCATGGTGATTATTATTAAGACTAATAAAGGAGGGAGGAAATCTTTTATTGTGACAATATAAATTAACATATGCTCAGACTGCACACTTGTGCCATCGAACCTTAAATGATGAGGTGAAAATAAACAAATAGAAATCCTAAATATTTTTCCTACATCTGGTATAGCATGTGGCATGCACTCCCTAAACTCTGACATCATTACCAAAGATGATTTGGTTTTTAAGGTTTTATTACAGAAAATTTAAAAAATATACAAAAGCACAAAGAATAATTAAAATGAACCCTGTGGTAGGTTATAAAATATAGTATCAAATTCTCCTTGACTTGAATGCATGTCCCTTTGCAATTAATACTTTACCAGACCTGCCATTAGAGGTATACCTGTTTCTCCATCCTTCTCTCAGCAACCAATATAACTAGAAAAAACAGACGAAGACATAGACGATCTGAACATGATCAACCTTGACTTAAATGACATTTATAGAACACTATACCTAACAATGCCAGAATACACATTCTTTTCAGGTACACCTGGTAAGTCCAGGATGTGCTATGGTCATAAAACAGGCGTTGATACATTTTAAAAGACTGAAATCCAAGATACATTCTTTGAATGGAATTAAATTAGCAATCAATTAACAATAAGAAACCTAGAAAACCCCCAAACATTTGGAAAGTAAAACAACACACTTTAAGTAATTCATGGTTAAAGAAGAAATCAGAAGGGAAATTAAAAAGTATTTTGGGGACTTCCCTGGTGGTGCGGTGGTTGAGAATCTACCTGCCAATGCAGGGGACACAGGTTCGAGCCCTGGTCCGGGAAGATTCCACATGCTGTGGAGCAACTAAGCCCGTGCGCCACAACTACTGAGCCTGCGAGCCACAACTGCTGAGCCCGTGTGCCACAACTACTGAAGCCTGTGCGCCTAGAGCCTGTGCTCTGCAACAAGAGAAGCCACCGCAGTGAGAAGCCCCCGCACTGCAATGAAGAGTAGCCCCTGCTCACCACAACTAGAGAAAGCTCGCGTGCAGCAACCAAGACCCAACACAGCCATAAAAAAATAAATTTATATTAAAAAAATATTCTGAGTGGAATGATGATGAAAATACAATCTATCAAAACTTGTGGGATGCAACTAAAACAGTGTTTAGAGGAAATTTATAGCTTTAAATACTTATATCAGGAAAAAAATTCTAAAATTAGTGATCTCAGTTCCTTCCTTAAAAAACTAGAAACCCCAAAGTAGAAGGAAAGAACAGAAATCAATGTAATAGAAACGAAAACAACAGAGAAATCATGAAAGCTGATTCAGTGAAATAGTCAATAAAACTGATAAGCCTCTAGGATAGACTGATAAAGAAAAATGTGTACTACCAAAATCAAAGTAAAAGGGGAATATCACTATAGAATATAGAGACATTAAGAGAGTAGGCAACATTATACACAACTTTATGTCAATACATTTGACAACCTAGATGAAATGGAAAAATTTCCTTGAAAGATAACAAATGTGAAAAACTGACTAAAGAAATAGAAAATTTGAACACCCCTATATCAATTAAAGACATCAAATTCATAAACCTTTGCACAAAAAAAATCCCTCCAGGTCTAGACTGCTTCATTGTGAATTGTTGAAATAACAATCTTACTTGGAATCTTTTAGAAATAGAGAAGGAGGGTATGCTTCCTAAATCATGTGTTAAGGCCAGTGTAACCCTAATTCCCAAACCCAGACAAGAAAGCAGAACTACAGACTAATATTTCTAATGTTCAAATATGGATGCAAAATTTCTTAACAAAATTTTAGGGAATTCAACCCAATAATATATGAAAAGGATAATAATCATAACCAAGTGGAGTTGATTCTAGGAATTCAAGGTTGATTCAAGCACCCAGGAGTCAATTAGTATAAGTCACTATATTAAGAAAAGAAAGGAGAAAACCATATAAATACTTTAATAGCCGCAAAAAAAATCAACATCCATTTATGATAAAAGCCCCTAACAAAATAGAACTACAAGGGAACATCCTAAATCTGATTATTGGCATGTACAAAAATCTATAAATAACATAATACTCAAGGGTGAAAGACCTGTTTTCTACCCAAGATCAGGAACAAAGCAAGGATTTCTGTTCTTACCACTTCAATTCATTATTATACTGGGGGGTATAGTTAGGGTCATGATGTAAGAAAAAGGGAAGACATAAAGAATGGAAAGGGAGAAGAAAAATGGTCTTTATTTGCATATAATATGACCCTATACATGGATAATCCCAAGAAATCTACAAAACAACTTTTAGAACTAATAAGTGAAATTAGGTCACAGACTACAAGGTCAATATACAAAAGGCAAATATGTTTCTATATATTACCAACAAATAATTAGAAAATAAAGAAACCAAATTAATTTGTAATAGCATAAAAATACTTAGGATTAAATTTTTAAAATTTATCTTTTATTGAGGTAACATTGGTTTATAACATTATATAAGTTTCACATGTACATTATATTTCTACTTCTGTATACACTGCAGTGTGCACTCATCAAAAATTTAGTTTCCATCTATCACCATACAACTAATCCCCTTTATCCATTTCACCACCACCTCTCCTCCTGGCCCCTTCCTCTCTGGTAACCAGTACTTTGTTCTCTATATCAACATGTTTGTTTTTGTTTGGTTTGTTCATTTATTTTGTTTTTATTTGTTTATATTCCACAGTATGAGTAAAATCATAAGGTCTTGTCTTTCTCTGACTCACTTCATTTAGCACAATGCCCTCAAGGTCCATCCATGTTGTCACAAATGGCAAGATTTCATCTTTTTTTTTTTTATGGATAAGTAGTATGCCATTGTGTGTGTGTGTGTGTGTGTGTGTGGGGTGTATATATATATATATATATATATATATATATATATATATATATATATATACACACCACATCTTCTTTTAGGATTACATTTAATTGAAGATATACAAAACCTGTATGCTGAAAACTTCTGCAAAGGGAAATTAAAGAAGACCTAAATAAATGAAGAATGACACCATGTTCACGGATTGGAAAACTCATTATTGTTAAGATGCCAATTCCTCCCAAATTTACCTACAGATTCACAGTAATCCCAGTAAAAATCTTTGCAGGCCTTTGGAAAGGTAAAAGACCTAGAATAATCAAAGCCATCCTTAAATAGAACAAGGCTGAAGGACTTATACTACCTAATTTCAAGGCTTACTATATAATGTTAGCGTAATTAAGACAGTGTGGTATTAGCCTAAGGACAGATATCAGTTGTAGAAATTAACATCATCATTTCTTAAGATATCAAATTTTAGACAACGTGTTGACTTCCTACTATAGTAGATAAGGATGATAGTCCATTCTCCTGCCCCCAAATTACAGTAGAGTTACATCATTATTTTTAGTTCCTCTACATAACCTCTTTATAACTTTAATTAATATACGTATACCCCTATATTTCTTATTTCATCAACTACAGACAATATCTCTCTTGATACTAGGACTTCCCCTTCACTTCTCCCCTTTATACCTTCTACCTTCTAAACTCTACCATGAAAGTTGATAACTATTATATTAATTTTTAAACTATTTTTAAGCTATCAAGGTTGACTGAAAGTCAGTCATGTTTATAATATTGTGACTATATAAATATTATTTATTGAGAACCTGGACATCTTTACATTTTCTGTCTTGTATAGCCTTTTGCTTTTCTTGGAGGTTTTTCTTTCAACAACATAGCTTTCACTTTAAATGTAGGATTTATGTAAGTACTGCTTCTGCAATTAGCTCTTAAATTCACCTATCCATTTGTTTACATATTAAATTATTTAGCACTCAGTCAAAGCGAAGTTTTTCTTTACCCCTCCACCCTACTCCTGCCTAAAAAGAAGCCAGTTAATAAATGTAGAAGGAATGAGCAGATTTGAAAAATCACCCAAAAGGGGAGAGAAACATTTAGATTAAAAAAAAAAGAGAGAGGGAGAGAGAGAGAGAGAGACAAAGAAAGACTGAAGAGTTGGAACAACCGAATGTAATGTCTGAATCTTGGTAAGATCCTAGTTCAGGGACAAAAAATCTACAAAAACATTTATGGGACACTGGGAGCATTCTAATATAGACTGAAACTTTGGTGAAATTAAGGAATTATTAATTTTCTTATGCGTGATGGTGGTTATTGTAGTTATGTAAAATGTTCTATTTTTAGAAGATTCATACTGAAATATTTAGAGGTGAAATATGATGTCTTCAACAATGTCTTTCTCAGATGCAGAGCTATGAAAAGTTTCAGTATTTATTATTATACTTATTAGTAAGACTCAGCACTACTAGTCAAAACAGGATACAAAAGGAAATTTAAAAGCCAATCTGCTGTGAATGAACTCAATATACAGCCGAGGAAACAAGGCAAACATATTATGAAACAAACATCAATTCAGGGCATTAGAATATTTAAACTATCTTATATCGTTCAAACCTTAATTTACTTTTACAGGATCAAGACTGAGAAGCTAATTTTATGATCATATGACTTTAAAAACTATCCCATTAGAAAAGACAAAGACTGACTGATGTTGACATTCAGTAAGAGAACAGCAGCCAGTTCCAACCCACTAGAAGAATGGGCTCAAGCATGGTCTTTATTTCCAAAGAACAGAAATCATACCAATGGTGGTAAATATCTACCTTTTCACAAAATTATGTTTTCATCCTGCTATAAGGTTTCCTCTATGTAGCAGACTAAAGACATATCAAATGAAAGGAAAAGGAAGGGGCTGAAAAAAGGAATAGCAGAGAGAGAAAAAATTGTATTTCTTATGGACAAATAAAAGCATAGTGAAGAAAAAGTGAACATGGAACAATATTATATTTTCCTTTGAGTTGCTGATCATGAAATCTTTATTAAAAAAAAGAAAAGCAGGATGAAAGTGGAGGTAAAATGTCTGATAACAAATACAGGAATAGATTATGGATGGGAGACCTTCAGTCAATTCTAACAATTATGTAATAACTTTTCCTTTCTCATAAAAAGCCAATTAGATGTTTTTAAGTCCACCAAAATATGGGTACTCCTCTATTCCAAAAGATAAGCTATGATTAAGGAAAAATTAACATCTACAGAACTCATTTTGTCTGCAAAGAGAGAGAGGCCTGACAGTGATTTAGTTTCTAGTTCCAGTTTGTTGCTAAGGCCTGGCTGTACTCCTACTAAAAGCTATGCAGAGCCTAGCCCACACAACCATGAACAGTGGCCCTGACACCTGACTGTGGCATGAAATACCATGGAATCCTCAAAATAAGCACACCTTTTTTGCTTAAGTGAGTTTTAGTAGGTATCTGTTTCAAACGGGTTCTGGCTTACCAGGTACCGTGTGTTAGAGACCATCATATACAATATCTCATTAAACTCAAAGTGCCGTATTTATTAACTACAAAGCTACAAATACATTATAAATGTAGGATGGAATCTGCCCGAGCCTAGCCAGGGGCCTCTGCCGCCCGCCCTTGCAGGGACTTAGCACGTGCAAGATGGGTCAGAGAAGGGGAGAGGCACCTGGGCCAGTGCTATACCAGCAGCTCCTCCTGACACCAGAGGCTGCCTCTTCTGCAGATAGGGGCCTGTCCAGGAGGTGATGGGGGCTCGGGGCTTCAGAAGTGTGGTGCTATCCTCACCATCGTCCTACAAAGTAAAACCAAGTCCCCCTAAAACAGAGTTCCCTTACTGAGTTTACAGTTATTCTATCTAAAATTTTATTTCCTTTCTTTGTCACCTCTTACCCCAATCCTATGCTAACTGAACATTAATCAACTAGAGTCAGATGGCTAAGATTACTATAGTTAACATCATTAATGTACCACAATTGCTGCTGTAGATATCATCATTAACATACCAACTCAAGTTGTTTCTCCAGCGCAAGATGAGCTAACAGACCCCTGAACTATGGACCACCTGGCCTGAGAATCATAAGAGAGAGACATCCTGACTGCTTAAACCATGATAAAGAAATGTCACATAGGACTTCCCTGGTGGCACAGTGGTTAAGAATCTGCCTGCCAATGCAGGGGACACCGGTTTGAGCCATGGTCGGGGAAAATCCCACATGCCATGGAGCAACTAAGCCCGTGCGCCACAACCTCTGCTCTAGAGCCCGTGAGCCACAACTACTGAGCCCGTGTGCCACAACTACTGAAGCCCACGCACCTAGAGCCCGTGCTCTGCAACAAGAGAAGCCACTGCAATGAGAAGCCCGCACACCGCAACCAAGAGTAGCCCCCTGCTCACCGCAACTAGAGAAAGCCTGTGCACAGCAATGAAGACCTAACACAGCCAAAAATAAATAAATTAATTTAAAAAAAAGAAAAAGAAATGTCATACAGTATGGGATTGAGAGATACAAACTACTGTACACAAAATAGATAAGCAACAAAGATTTACTGTATAGCACAGGGAACTATATTCAATATCTTGCAATAACCTATAATGGAAAATAATCTGAAAAAATACATACATAAAACTGAATCACTGTGCTGTACACAAAATAGATAAGCAACAAAGATTTACTGTATAGCACAGGGAACTATATTCAATATCTTGCAATAACCTATAATGGAAAATAATCTGAAAAAATACATACATAAAACTGAATCACTGTGCTGTACACCTGAAACTAACACAATATTGTAAATCAACTATATTTCAATTACAAAAAAAGAAAAAAGAAAAAAAAAGAAATGTCACATAGAGTAACCTAGTGGTTACCAGTGGGGAGAAGGAAGAGGGAAGGGACAAGATAGGGGTAGGGGGCTAAAAGCAACAAACTACTATGTACAAAATAAATAAGCTACAAAGATATATTGTACAGCACAAGGAATATAGCCAATATTTTAGAATAACTATAAATGGAATATAACCTATAAAATTATGAATCACTATGTTGTACACCTGAAACTTATATAATACTGTATATCAACTATCCCTCAATTAAAAAATATCGCATATTAATAAAAAAGAAATGTCACAAGTTCATGATTAATCCCAGCCTCTTTGTTCTTCCCCTTTAAAAAAGCCCCTCAATCAAAGTCCAAATTGGAGTGGATCAGAGACTTGTTTCCCACTCTCTTGCTTGGCACCCTGCAAATAAACCCTTACTTTGATTCAAACACGTGCTGTCAGTGTTGGGCTTTCACCTCCTTCTGCACCTTTACATTATGGACCAGGAATGGTTTTCCCATTATGGAATGGGAATGGTTATCTGCATCTAAAAGCCTACTGTTAAAAAGTTCAGTTTTATACATGTGTTGTGTACATATGTGTACAGGTTATTGTGTCACTTCTCCCTTTCCTGTCCCCCTACTCTATTAAAAAAGCTAGGAAATAGTCCTCATAGTCCACATGAGCCCTTGCTCCATAACAAGAGGACGCCCCAGGCTGGCAGCTCCAGGTCCTAGAGTGTTAGTGACAGAGAAGGTCTCTGAAGGGTGCAGGCCCAGGCACCTCCAAACTCATAAGCTGCGTCCCCAGGCTTGAGCTGCTGTCCCTACTCCCAGGAGCAGTGCGGTGGGCTTCGGAGAGTCTGGGAAGAGTGGAGAACTGTTGGAGGCCATCCTTGCTGGGCCAGGAACACACCCCTGCTCCCTGCCCTTGTAGCACCCTCCATGTGCTAAATAAAGTGGGCTTTATTATCTGCAACTCATATTTTAGTAGTTGATTATACTCTGAACTGTTATGAAGAAATTTTTTAATATTGTTGTCAACATAGATAATCAATAAACCAATCTATCATAGGAATAGAAAAAAAAAAGTAGGATGTAAAGTGCTTTCTCTGTGGCTTAGCCTGTGTCAATTGGCCTGAATTTTGTTGAAACCAAAAGATAAACTTCTATTGGAAGAGAAATACTATTTTTAGTATTTTTTTGCATGACATACCAAAAAAAAGTTTATCAATTGTCAAGAATTGCTGACACATACTAAACAGCAATTACATGAGCTTAATCACTAGTCAACACATACAAGATTGCAGACAGCCTGCATTTAACTTCACCAATCATGTTAGACACAGGTTAAAAAATTCTAGCTGTGGGCTTCCCTGGTGGCACAGTGGTTGAGAATCTGCCTGCCAATGCAGGGGACACGGGTTCGAGCCCTGGTCTGGGAGGGTCCCACATGCCGTGGAGCAACTAGGCCCATGAGCCACAACTCCTGAGCCTGTGCGTCTGGAGCTTGTACTCCGCAACAAGAGAGGCCGCGACAGTGAGAGGCCCGCGCACCGCGATGAAGAGTGGCCCCCACTTGCCACAACTAGAGATAGCCCTCGCACAGAAACGAAGACCCAACACAGCAAAAATAAATAAAAAAATAATTAATAAAAGAAAGCTGTTGTATTAAAAAAAAAATTCTAGCTGTATGTGTACCTATCTGGTGGAGAGCAATTTAGTAAAAACACCAAGATAGCCTTTAAGAGCTCTCACACTCTGACATCCTTTTAGCCTTTCCTGGACCCAGCTGGGATGCCTTATTTTCACCTTGGGGGGGGCAGGGTGGGGAACAACATATTGATTTTTTAATCCCTTCCTAACATGGACATAATTTTATACAATGGATAAGAAGAGGATATATTTTAATAACACATCAATATAACTCTTTTACAAACTGTTCTCTCTTACTTGAGCTTGTAACATTGAGCAAAAAACCAAAAATGCAAGAAAGAGTAAAAGGATCACTAAGTGAAAGACCCTGAATAACTGTGACCAGGTATACTTTTGAGTATTCCTTCATCAAAAAATCTTCTGAAAAAGACATCATGAGGACTATTTCCTAGCTTTTTTAGTAGAGTAGGGGGACAGGAAGGGGAAAAGTGACACAATAACCTATACATGTACACAACACCTGTATAAAACTGAACTTTTTAACAGTAGGTTTTTAGATGCAGATAACCATTCCCATTCCATAATGGGATAACCATTCCTAGTCCATAACGTAAGCCAATACCTAGTCTACCAGAATTCTCACTATATTAAAATAAAAAAAAGATGCCCATGATATTCAGGCATATTGGTGTATTCTCTACCTCCTTTCCCCAAAATGAAATGATGGTAATATTTTCAGAAAACCAATACTGACCTAAAAAAACACATATTTAACATAACCTATTACAAAACTGCTGAGGAAGAAAAGTAATGGAAAAAAATGCATTAAGTGATTCACTCACTCATTAAAGTGCTTAGGCACTGTGAACAACTTAGATGAGCTTTCCTGGCCTCATAGTAGTAGAAAAGGTAGGCATGAACAAATAATTACTTGTGTGATTTAATAGGACTCACCTAACTAACATTTAGAGAGCAGAAAAGGCATTCCTAAAAAACAAGTTTAATTTGACACCTGAAGGATTAGTAGTAGTTTGCTAGGCCAGGTCAGAAGTGGAGGCAATATATCTGAGAGCGGCAGGTTTGAAGGGAGGAGATGAGGGCTAGCATAACATATTTGAGGAAGTGAAAAAAGTTCAGTATTACAGCTCTTTGACAAGTTTTAGTCTATGTGAAGAGGGAGGGAATCTTGGTTCATTCAGCTGAAAGATATCTTAAAAGAAAGCAGCATAATATCAATTCCATTACCGATTTCATGCCCTAAATAGTCAAAGTTAATAAATGGTAAACGGTATAAAAAGCATTTGGATGTGCTAATTAATGCTATGATGTGGCTGAAAACTTGAAAGCAAGTAATATTTAATCCACATGGATCCATCCAAGCCCTTTTAAAAATAATCCCAATTTCATGAATATTATCAGAAGATGAAGGTTTTTTCCCTAAAAAAACAACAACAAACTTAAAGTCAAATGTTTAAAAGTGAAGCAAGTTTCAAATTACTTCAAAGTTTGATTGCTTGCTAAAAAACATAACCATTTACAAGAAACTTCCATAAAGATACTTGTATTTGTAAACCATTAAGTGCTTCTCCTTTCAAAGGATACTTCAACATTATCCATATTCCCCAAACTCAAGTACTCTCAAGGCCATAAAGTACAAAACTAGGGGGTCAGAAAACAAACTTCTCCCATGGATACATTTTATTTACCTAATCAAAGTTTGAATGTTGAGAAAGAAGGCACTTCAGAAATTGCTAAATGAAGGCTGAGGCCCTGAAAATAAATCATAAAGTTCTCCCTGCTTTTCTCAGGGAAATCTGCTGTTGAGATAAGCACACTTGTCACTTGGAGAGACTGCTTAGACTGACCCCTCACAGATAATAATGAAAGACAGAATGCCCTAGTTCTGAAATCCTACACACAATGGCCAAAATGGTGAGAAGTACAGAAACAGGTCTGACTTGGGCAGCACACATGCAAGCTCTAAATTCCTGGGCTAGCTCAGCCCAGCCTTGCTGTCTGCCTGGCCCCAGGACCAGCCAAGATTCAAGGGGAAAGGTCTCTGGACTAATACTTTCCCACCTATCTGGGAGAACTGAAACCTAAATCTCCTTTCTCCCTTCCTTCATTCTCCTGTGCAGTGGATAAGGCCCAGAGCCAGCCACCAAAGACCCAGGACAACAAGGTTAAATGAGGAAGGGAAAGTACACTTAACACAGCTCTTTTCAGATGGTTAGGGACCAGATTACCTCAGGGCAGTGATGGCCTGGAACAACAGAAGAGCCTTCTCTAGGAGCGATTTTTTTTTGAGAAGAAAAAGATGCCAGACAGCTAGTGGCAAATAGCATCTGATTCCAAAAGGGGGGTGCCTTGAAGAAGGAGCCATCTACATAGTTTAATCCCTGTCGTTAAACATTTCTTGGAAGGGCATTTCCTATTCATTGTAGTAGTCAATTACTACTGCACTGATCTGCAGTGGTTTTGTTGCCTATATTTTTTAAAAATTGAAAACATGCACCCGGTCAGCTATAACAGGGGCTTTTGTAGACTGTCTAAGGAACCTATATAGAACAGTTTATATGGGAAACTCCTGTTTCTGTCAAGTCAAACCTCTACCCTCTCCTCCACCTCCAGGTCTCTTTTCAGTACCAGGCCCGCTCTCTAGCTTTACCTACTTTCTCATAGGTTATAGAGATTTGACCTGCTTTCCCTTCCTTTTTAAAAGCTGACACCACCTAGCATCCTGGCTTCCTACTTCTATTACCCCAGAAAAGTGTACTATTCCTGTGGCTGGGGAAACATCTTAAACATGGGTAGAATTAGAGTAACAAGTACAGAGAGTCTAAGAGCAATTAGCGTATAAACTCAAGCTTTCAAAAATTCATGCTTGAAAGTAGAACTATTTGTTTATGCCAACCAAATACCCTGGATATTCTGAGATTATTCAAATTTTTAAAATGGTCTTCGGTGGGACAGGGAAGGTGGGAGGGAGATGCAAGAGGGAGGGGATATGGGGATATATGTCTACGTATAGCTGATTCACTTTGTTATACAGCAGAAAGTAACAAACCACTGTAAAGCAATTATACTTCAATGAAGATGTTAAAAAAAAAGTTATTCTATTATTGCAGCATCCAAATATTTCTGTCAGAAAGCCACTTGAGTTTACAAAATTTGGTTTCTGTGTTCATGAAATACAGTACAGCTCCTTTGGTCAAAGTAACCAAAACTCTACATGCTAAGGACTTCCAGAAGGTGACTAAAAATCATCATTTTTGATGGGCCATTGTACAGATCACCTTTACTTGGCTTGCTTTGAGACGTGGCAATTGAATTCTGAATATCAGGGACCCAGGCAATTATGACTAGAGTATTAAAGATTTATCCCCAAACTCTGATTTATATTTGAGAGGTCAAGATTTCTAAAACTAGAACAACTTTTATATTAAATAAGTTACTGAGCCGTTTGCAAGGGGAACTTCGATGTACAACAAACTCAGCACAGAGTGTGTTAGAGGTGTAACTTTCTGGTCATTTGCTTGAATACCAGATTTCAAACCAATTTGTTTACGGTTACAGGGCACAGATTTCGGTTACAGGGCACGGATTACTGCACAGATTACAGGGACCAACAGCTTGCTGTCCATCTCAATTAGAAGCAGCAATGAGGCTGTTGAAGATCTAGAGCCAGATTTCATATTTTACCATCCATCACCTTTAAAAATCACAACCATAATTGATGATTCCACTAACTTCATTAGTACCATGCTAAACACTCACAAGGGAAAGTGCATGTTCTTATTCATACTCATTGTCTCCCCTTCCCCTCCTCTCTTCTTCTCCCCCACACAAACACACTTGAGTGTAAAGTAACGCAAGTAACATTTGGCTCGGTTATGAAGTAACTGAGTTAGAAGCAGAGTACTATTACTCAATTTCTGCTTTTAAAGCATATGTCAATAAATTATAATTCTAAGAAGTTAATAAAACAATGTCTAGGTTCTAGAATGAAAAAGGAAACACATAAGAAAGAGAAAATACTGAGTCTCTGAAGGGTCATTCTGCATCAATTTAATCTACTTTTACACTCAGGCAGTTTTAACAGCACAGAAGATTCAAACAAATATTTCATGGGACTCTCAACTACTGGGTAACTATTTTGCTTCCAAGGATTCAGCTGAATTCTCAATCGTCTTCCATTCAGATTTATCACTCTAACAGAAAAAAGGAGATACTTTTTCACATAAAGTATAACTCTTGAAACAGACATACGGCAAATGTCTTGTTTTTATCTATTGGCATACAAATTACTATCAACTCTCACAAAACCTTTCAAAGACCTGTCATTAAAGTGTAACCACTTCATAAAGGTTTAAATCATAACAGATCTTAAACTCATACACCAGATAAATAAAAGAGTGCCACTGCAGAAGTAAATTTTCATGCCCCGTCCCAAATGATGACAAAAATTAGTTTTAAAAGGGGGGGGGTTCTTAAAGGGGCATATTTGCACAGTACAGGGAATAAATCCTAAATTCTCTCACATGGATTTTACATGTAAACATTTTCTTTGTCAGTAGAATGCCTAAATTTTCAGTTATCACTTTTCAATGAATAGTTAAAAAACAAAACAAACAACAACAAAAATACTGAAATCAACTCCTCCTCAGTACTAGGACAGATTCAAAATTCTTTCTTGAAGTGTCTGGGATAGTCTGTATTCAGTGTTGGGTCTGAATTCTAGCTCGAACGTTAACTAGTTTTGTGGTCTCAGGCAAGTGAGTTAGCCTCTGTGAGTCTTATTTGTAAAAAGAGGATACTAATGTCTACCACACTGGGTTGTTGTCAAGATTAAATGAACTCCCGGAATAAATATCTAGCACAATCCAGGCACTTTTGTTATCTCTCTTCAGGTGGATTAGGAAGACCTCTTTCTGGGGTGAAAATACAAGTGAGGCCCCTCAATCTCTAAAACGGAATGCCAGCTTGGCCATCTGATAACCTTGTCTCTAAAGCAACTGAATGGTAAATTAGGACTGCATCCTTTCATTGCCTCATCTGAGAGACAACAAAGATGTAGAAATATGCTGAGAAAATAAAGTCCATTATACAAATACAATTGACCTAAGAGATCCAAAGAATAAAACTGATCCTTTGCCCAGGTTCAAATGAGCCTGTTAGGAAAGTAATCATGTCCAAATGATTACCTTGCAATACAAAGGGTTTCTTCTCTCTCCCTTTTTAAATGTGATTGAATTCTCCATTAATATTTTGATCTGAAACTATAATAATTTAAAATTTATACAACTATTCCAGTGAAATAAAAAACTCTGAAAAGTATGTAAAGTCTGAGTTGTTATGGGCACAATGGAGTGGAACACTCTTGCCCTTTTTAATTCCTTTGTCAAATAGAAACAGCTCTGATTCCGAATCACCAAGTCAACCCTCAGCTTCCTATATTACCAATGTCCTTCTACAGGGTGATTTACACCTCACTAAGGAAGTATGAGAGCTTTAGGGCCAGATTGTTTTTTATTACTTTTTAACTTGAAATAATTCCAAACTTACAGAAAAGTTGCAAAAATAGTACTAAGGGTTTCCATTTATCCTAAATCTAGATTTACCAATTATTAACATTTTTTCTCTCTCTGCATATTTTTCCTGAACCATCTGAAAATAAGTTGCAGACATGATGCCCCCTCACCATTAAATATTTAAGTGTATATTTCCTAACAAGGACATTTTCTTATATAACCATAGTACAATTATCAAGGTCAGAAAATTAACATTGATACAAATACTATTATCTAATTTATAGACTTGATTCTAGCTGGGATGCAATTTTGAAATACATATTACTAGCCTTTTATTTTTGCATAATCTTTGATCAAGGAATCATAATCGGGGTCAGCAAACTATAGCTGTTTTAAAAAAGTTTTATTGGAAAACAGCCACACTCATTTGTTTATGTATTGTCTCTGGCTGCTTTAGAGTTAAAACAGTGGAGTTGAATAGTTGCAACCGTTACTATCTGGCCCACAAAGCCTAGAATATTTCCTATCTGGCCCTTTATAGAAAAAGTGTGCCAAACCATGACTTAAATGTGCATGAATATATATACACTGCCATTATAGATTTCTCTACAACATCAAAAAACTGGAAAAAGTCTAAATGTTTATCAATAAATGATTGGTTAAATAAATTATGGTACCCAGTGGAATATCATGCAGATATAAAAACAATAATACATGTATATGGAGATAAAAATATGCCCTCAATATATTGCTAAGTTGGAAAAAAAGTAGGTTATAAAATACACAATCTTATTTTATTCTTATTTAAAGAACCATACCTAGGGGCAGGACAGGAATAAAGACAGATGTAGAGAATGGACCTGAGGACACAGGGGTGGGAGGCAGGCAGGGGAAGCTGGGACGAAGTCAGAGTAGTAGCACTGACACATATACACTACCAAATGTAAAATAGATAGCTAGTGGGAAGCAGCTGCATAGCACAGGGAGATCAGCTCTGTGCTTTGTGGCCACCTAGAGGGGTGGATAGGGAGGGTGGGAGGGAGACACAAGAGGGAGGGGATATGGGGATATATGTATACGTATAGCTGATTCACTTTGTTATACAGCAGAAACTAACACAACATTGTAAAGCAATTATACTCCAAAAAAGATGTAAAAAAAAAAAAAAAAAAGAGAACCATAAACATACCTCATGAATAGTGTGTGTATACTTGTATTTATAAAGTTCTTCTAAAAAGTTATTAGTGGTTTCTCTGGATAGTAGGATTATGGCTGACTTTTGCAGTTTTCTTTATAGCCTTCTGAATTTATTTTTAATATGGGCAAAAAAAGAAAGCTCATACCAATTTCCAAACACATATCACTTTTATCTTTTAGAAATTACTGATTTTACTGTTAAAATATGCAAGTATCCTCCAATTTCACAAATGAATGTATCACCACAAAAACTAAAACTCTGCTTCATGATAGCTACTTCCTTATGCTCAATGGTTTCTTACTTAGACTTCTGACAACATTCTCAGTGTTGATCAATTTATGAAAGATAACTCACACATCATTTAGAAAACAAGCCATCTGTCTATACTCTAAGATAATCACTTGATAACCTTTAAAGAAATATAATGTTTGACCCAGAAGTAGTCTTTTTTTTACAGTGATTAATAAAAACATTAACTCTTCCAGTATAGAGCATACTATTTATATATAAACAGCTTTCAAATATAACCACATATTTGCCTAGTACAATCCAGTATCAATGTAATCAACATGCTTACAAATGGGAAACACAGCTGCCCCTAAACCCACTTAAATGCTATTTATGGTCAATATTTATGTGGAGAAATACACAACACCTTATGGAAATACTCATTTAACAGGGCACATGTATTAAGCATTGTTGTTGCTGCCCTTTCCAGTTGGCTGTTTGAAGATGATAACACAAATTTCAACCTGGTTTTACTTTTGGCCTATGCATCTTAAAGTACCTTCAATAAGCAAATGATAAACTTCACATTTATAGTAAAATGCAAAAGTGAGTGCCACTACTTCCTATATGTTCTAAAATTATATTATTACAGACATCTAGACATTTTTTACTGTGCTATGACATTAACACTCTTTATTCCTAAGAAGTTCTTACTTGTCTTAAACCTTCCTGAAATTTAAAAGTTTGTCAATGCTTTACCCTCAGCTGAGATGGGCAACAGCTAGTTGGTCTCTATCCTTCTTATAATAGCCTTTAATAAATTTGCTGAGGTTCTTAAAAGTCACCATTTGAAACTCTTGTCTTAAAACAACACTATCCTTTGAGGAAGCTATCTCCTTGTCCTCCTCCCCTTGTTATAGGAAGGATTTAAAAGGGAGAGGGGGATTTATAAGGATATATAAAATATCAGATAGCACTAAAAACACTGGAGCAAAAGAGGCGGCATTTGGGTCAAGTTCAGTGATAATAGTTACTGTTACAGTTACCATGATACTGGGCTAAGTGTTTAACCATTACTACTATCTCTTTTTTAGAGGTTATGAAAAAACTTGTTCACAGGCATAGACCTTGAGTGGAAGAGCTGGACCTGAAGCCACCATTCATGGAGATGGTATAGTAATGAAGAATACCGGCTCTGGGTGTGCAGACTGCTTTTACCACCTGCTTAGCTGGATGATCTGGGTAGGTTACTTTCTCTCTGTGTCTCAGTTTCCTCGTACATAAAATGCAGATGATAATAGTGCCTGTTCTCATGGAGTTGTTATAAGAATTAAGTGGTTAATGCATATGTCTTAAAATCCTCAGAGGCACACAGAAATCACTCACATCTTGTTATTGCTCCTAAATATCACTGGACTGAACGCACGTGGGCAAGGAATTGTATACACTGCAAGATCTCTGACAAAACCTCTCTAACACTTTTCTAAATTGTTTATTTCCTAGTTCTATATCCTGCATCTGAGTGTATGACTGAGAAAATGAGCTATTTGGCTAAATGCATTTCTACGGTAAGGTGCTACTGTGCCTTGAATAGGAATGTTTTAGTTCATGACAAAATATGAACTTAGTGAATCAGTTTTACTTGGATTGCAGTGAACTGGAGGGTTCTAAGAAACAGAATGCTTAAGTTTCATTAAAACCAACGTTTAAATTTCATTAATATTATTTCCTTAACTTGTTCTCAAAAGCTCTTTCAAAAAAAAGATTTAGATTCTTATTATTCTTTTGTGAAACCATTCGGCTTCTCTTTATCCTACTTGAAAAAGGAAATCTAAAAACAAAGCATATACCCCAAATAAAGTGTTCAACTTACCAGATACTAAAACTTTCATCAACAGCACTGAAAATATTAAAAACAAACAAATGAAAATGAATAATCAAAGCAGCACATAAAAAAAAAATCCATCTCTGGACTGACTTTTTTTTTTTTTTTTCAGTACGCGGGCCTCTCACTGTTGGGGCCTCTTCCGTTGCGGAGCACAGGCTCCGAACGTGCAGGCTCAGCGGCCATGGCTCACAGGCCTAGCCGCTCCGCGGCATGTGGGATCTTCCCGGACCGGGGCACGAACCCGTGTCCCCTGCATCGGCAGGCGGACTCTCAACCACTGCGCCACCAGGGAAGCCCTGGACTGACTTTTGACCATCACTGTACCTCAACTTCAACACATCCAGAATGAGACCTCCTTCCTCTTCTTCCTTCTCCCTCCTCATGGCTCTCGTCTTTCTGGCTTCCTCTCTCATTCTCCAAACCCCCTTCCATTTCCAGTGGTATCTAAGCCACAATGATTCTATTTTCCATTTTCACCACCATTCTGTTTCAGACCTTCATTATCCTTCACCTCTTCTATTTCAAGTCTTCCCCTTGTCAAATCATCCTTGACTTTACCCACTTGCTGCCAGATTTAGTAAACATCTTACTACCTACTATATGCCAGATACTGTGCTAGACATTTTAATATACAGAGTCTCATTTATCCCTTACACAACCATGTGAAGCACTATCATTCCCATTTTATAGAGGAATAAAATACTTGTGGATGAGATAGGTTTGGGGACTGTCAGTAAATGAAATATCCTTCTGTCAATAAGTGAAATAGCTAAGACTCAAAGTGAGAGCCTAGTCTGCCTAAAGCAAGGTGTGATGAGATTACTTTCATTTTAAAAGCCTCCATAACTGCTAACTGTCTGGGAGTAACAGCCAAACTTCTTAGGCTGGTATTTAAAGCACTTCTTTAATTGGACAACATGGTCCAATCCTTTTACTCTTGTTTTGCATGATCTTCCTGCATTACCATATTCTTCAGCCAACCTGGATGACTCAATGTATCCTAAACATACTCAAACATTCATACTCTTTATTTGGGTTTACCCCATGTTTTCCACCTTGAAATGCCCTCCTTACTACCATTTTAAAATCCTATATATACTGTGAGGCTTGGCTCAAATGTCACCTCAAAATATCCTTTCCTGGTTTTTCCAAAAGAATGCTATCTCCCCTTCAATGGAACCTCATAGTACTTTATTATGAAACTCTCTTAGAGCATTCATATGCTATAGTAATATTGATGCTCATCATTACTGTTGATCTTATTTCCTCCTTCTTGAAGGAAGGGACCACATTCTCATTGCCTTGCACCTCATACTCAGTTTCTTCTTTCTCATACCCAGTGCCTTACACTGACTTGATTTGGAGACACTTCTATATTTTAACCTAAGTTTCTACTCTTTTCACAGAATTTCACAATCATATTAAACACACTTAGAAAATATGAGACAGAAAACTGCATCCCTCATTTCTAACCAAGATGAACTTTAAGAGTGGAAATGCTGAATAGGATTTACTACTAAAGCTCAAAGGCATTTAGTTTATTTAAGAAGCCAAATTATAGAACATTACATATGGTTAAAATTTCATTGGGTCCCTACTGCATTACAAATATTATCAAATGGAACTAAACCAGAGTTTTCATAAAAACTGACATTTTCAAAAAAGCTTTATTTGCTTTAATCTTTCTCTTCCTTTTGACAAGATTAAGACTGTAAATGGCAAATGGTTAAATAGGAGCACCAAATAATACTATCTGCAAGACATCTGGCCTTAAACAAACACACCAAAATGCCAACTCTGAAGCATCTAGCCTAATGTATTTATAAATTTGTCTGTCTCTGATGTTCTTACTTGAAACCACAGTTCTTTAGGGAGTTCTTTGAGACTCTTTGTATGTACACTCAATAATTCATGGACAAATATCATTCAGCAAGAACTTCTAAAACTCTCCAAAACTTAAAGGGAAGCAAGGCAAGTAAAAATTTTAGATCCCACAGTCATTTTATTTAGGCTATGCTGAACTACACGCATTGGGTAAGAAGTTCTTCTGATATTTTAAATAATGCCATTATACCATTATGTACCATATTTGTAAACTCCTCACTCTAAAAACCAGGCTTTTTATACAGAAGGAATATTGAGCAGTTAATCTAATTTTGTGGACCTCCTCAACCTAAACATTTTTATTTGCTTAAACCACACATCAGAGATAGCCTTGAAGGAAGAAAAGAGACAGAAATGTGACTATGTCATGCTGAAAGTTTGGAAGAAAAAAGGTTAAGGGTAAATGGAGGCTCATAGCTAAACAGACAGCTTCAGTGTTCCCAAAAACATTTATTGAATACCCACTAAATGCCAAGTGCTGAAAGTAAAAACAATCATGGTATCTGCTGTAAAGGAAGATACTGGCAGAGATAACCCCAATCAAATTATCATACAAATATAAATGAAAACTCCCAACTGTGATAAATATTACCAAAGAGTTTCATGCTCATTAGGAAAAGTTTCCCAGAGAAATGATGATTGGTTGGTGAGTCAGTTAGGGACTGATAAGAAGGCAGACACACATAAATATCTGAAACAGAAGGACTTTAAAAGAGGAAATGGCTACTCAGTGATGGAAGAACTGAGAACCAAATAGGAGACAGTGAAGCAACTCTGTCTCAGATAGTCACTACCACCCTTCGGCTGGAAGGACAGAGGGAAGAAGTAGTATTAGGTGAGGCCAGGGGCTGGAGCATCAGGCAGAAGCTGGAAGCATGGTGAGCCTGTCCTGTGAGAAGTATGGAGCCATGAAGGCCACTTATCCTCCCCTCCCTCCTCCCAGGACATTCATTGAACAACTGCAACATGCCAGGAATTCTACTAGGTGCAGGACACATAGCATAAATAGAATATAGCATATTTGTGCTCCTGCAAAGTCTATCAGCAAGTACGTAGTATGCAGTATTACCAAAGACCTTTTAAGTGCCCTTCTTTTAGCATTTAGCATGTAATTATCATTAGCACTATGAGTTTTATCTTCATAGACCCAGAGACTTTTAGTTCCTTGCTCCGTAAATCTGTTCATCATTCTATTGTTTACTTTTTATATTTATATGCTTCCATTAATCATTCACCCACCTTTGTCTTTTCAGCTGAAGAACATTAATTTTTTCCCATCCATTTATCTTTATATGGCTGTCTCACTTCCATATAAAGTTCAGTTCTTTCTCCCCACCTCATCTAGCAATTGTAAATTTCTTGTATTATAGAAACCAGAAATGTACAAATAATTTATTCTGAGAACTTCATAGTTTTAAAATAAGCATATTCATTTTTTGACACCCACTCTAATGAAAAGTTGTCTTGTTTTGGAGCTACAATGATATATTGTCTATTTCTTTAGGGAGCCTAGATCTCACATATTTTAGGCAGTTTGGAATTCTTTCTTACATATTTGTCCTGAGAGAGCTTTCTCAATTTTGTACCTTTTACCTTGGAACGTTTTGTTGACAGAAGTTTAATGACACGTGCAAATCTGAATATTATATTGTACGCTGCTCGCTCTGCATCTGTGCTGTCTGATACAGTCCCCACTAGCCACATGTGGCTGAGCACTTGAAGTGTGGCTAGGATGAACTGTGATGTGCTGTAAGTGTAAGATACGCTCCAGATTTCAAAGACTATAAAAAAGATCTCCTTCATTTTTATGTTGATTACATGTGGAAATGACAATATTTTAGGTGTGTGGGTCAAATAAAAGATTACTAAAATTGTTTACTTGTTAATTTCTACTTTAAAAAATGTGGCTGGAAGAAAACTTAAAATTACCTAGGTGGCATGCATTTTATTTCTATTGGACAGTGCTGTTTTAGATCATCTGTGAAAACTGATCAAAGTCCCGGACTCAATCATTCAGGATATTACACCTGGTCATTTTTACCCTGTTTCCCCTATCCTTAATGCAGATCTATCTGTGACAAAATATTCTCCTAGTAATTAGATGTTTTGGGAACATATAATTTCCCTATACATTGTATTTTCTCCAAAATGACTACTTTCCCTCTACCAAATGTTTCCTGTATTCAGTGGCCCTAACCTCTACTCTGGAAGTAAAGGGAGACTCACTGACTCTATGATAAGGCATATTATCAGGCTCAATCTTTGGCATTTAAACATGGCTGATCTTATTATGAGGGCCTTTCCACTCAAATTCCATCTCCCCATAGTTTCAGAGCCTTCCTTGCCTCTGCTCTAAAATGATTCCACTAACACCATTCCCAAATTGTCTCCTAATTATCAGAATACCACACACAGTCTAGTTTTGTTTGAGGTAGTGGCATTTAAGGGAGCAAGTACAGATCTTACGGGCAAAAGACTTTGGCTCTTTGTATACGGTTAAAGTATCAATATTTCATAGACGCTGAAGTATTACATATGTGACATATTTGGTTCACATGTCTCTTTTCCTACACTGACAGTTCTTAGAAAGTAGGCATCATCTCTTCAAATGTCTAAATGTAAGGGTATGTTTAAAAGAAAATGGAAGGGAACCTGATATAAATTATTTATTTCTCAGAATCAGATCCTTTAAAAAAATGAGGTTTTGGGACTTCCCTGGTGGCACAGTGGTTAAGAATCTGCCTGCCAATGCAGGGGACATGGGTTTGAGCCCTGGTCTGGGAAGATCTCACATGCTGTGGAGCAACTGGGCCCGTGCACCACAACTACTGAGTGTGTGTTCTGGAGCCCACAAGCCACAACTACTGAGCCCGCGTGCCACAACTACTGAAGCCCGCGCACCTAGAGCCCGTGCTCTGCAACAAAGAGAAGCCACCTCAATGAGTAGCCCCCGCACTCCGCAACTAGAGAAAGCCCGCATGCAGCAATGAAGACCCAACGCAGCCAAAAATAAAAATAAATAAATAAATTTATATATATATATAAAATGAGGTTTTGATAGGGAAGCAGCAGTAGAGAGAAGGAAAAGTACCACTCAAATCAAACAAAAAGATAAAGTCTAGACTCTAGATAATTCTTCTGACTTCATAATTTTGGGTGCGGTAGACCCTATCTAAAGCCCTTCTTAGAGCAGTGGCCAATTCCAAGTTGCCAGCTGACACCATACAACCCTCTGAAAGGAATATATTCATTCTGATTAAGAGCTCCAAATTATTATTTATGGACTCTCTCCAAGTTGTTTGCTGAATGCTTTTCAGGAATTTATTACTTCTTATTTTTCAGACAGATCTGAAATATGACATTTCCTAATGTCTTTAACCATAGTTCCCTCTGGTACCTGCATACTGGGCTACATAAGACATGAAGTGCTTCTACTTCTTTTTACAATGAACACATGACTGTTCCAGGATCTCTCTTTTGTCCACCTAATATATTCAGGGAAGATTCTTTTTAAATTCATCTCCACTTCAAAGGAAGAAATCGATATTCTTCCTTCCTCTTTGACAGTGACATATTTATGCCAATGGACTGACTTAACAAGTTAGATTTTTAGCTTTCTATGTCTAATTAGAGAAGGAAAGACTTGACCCTTACAAAGGACAATTGCTATCAAGTGTCTGAGTGCACAGTGTGGTAGGGTGGAAGGAGAGGGAATAGGGTTAGTATCAAAAAATGTACATTAAAAAGCTTGTTTTTAAAATTAAAACTCTTTTCATAACTCCTTTTATTCAGAATGGAGAACAAGGGAAAGAACTAGATTGAATAGCCGGGTGCCAAAAGGCCCCCAGTGCTTTTTCCTCTGCCCCAGAACTCCCAGATTCAAAGGTTCCACAACTCATATTCATGGTGCCTTCTTCTCTTCTCTCCAAATGGCCTCAAGAATTCCAGGTTGCACCAAGAATAAAACAATGTTTGAAGACTCCAGTGACAGTGGGGATAAATGATGGAAGAGAAGACATGGATGGCACAGGCAGGATAGTTGAGAGAGAGTAAGAGAAAAGAACATTTACTGATAACCTATTTTATGTCTGGGGCTAAGGGTAAAGCAAGTGGGTGGTCAAAGATGAGGGAACTCCAACTCTGGGAGGGTAAGACTCAGGATCTCTCCCTCTTAAAAACTATGTGTGTCTATGTGACATTTATGAGATCTCTTTGCTTTACCATGCATATAATGATTATGTATACTCAATATGTTTAATATATGTCAGATTAATTTTATTGTGAATGTTATTTGATAAGTACTATAAATTCTAGAGTTATACAGTTGTTTTCATAGTTTCCTACTGAAATATCATGGCCTGAAACTTTTTTAAAATCTGAAAACTCCTTGAATTTTCTTCCTTAGTGAAAGGGAAGCAAATTATCATTGCCAAACCTGCATAATGCAAGACTGAAATAAATCATGAAGTGCCTTGTCTCTTTTGATGTAGGTAAACATATTTTTAGTATTGGCTCTCTCAACTCTTGCAAGATGATCTTATAATTTTTGTTTAAGCCTAATTTCTAATTTATTTGCTATGAAATCTTATGGGATTCTCATGAGGAATTTTATTAATTAATTAATTTAGTTAGTTAGTTAGTTATTTCGGTACGCGGGCCTCTCACTGTTGTGGCCTCTCCTGTCGCGAAGCACAGGTTCCGGACGCGCAGGCTCAGCGGCCATGGCTCACGGGTCCAGCCGCTCCGCGGCAAGTGGGATCTTCCCGGACCGGGGCACGAACCCGTGTCCCCACATTGGCAGGCGGACTCTCAACCACTGCGCCACCAGGGAAGCCTTCCTTATTTATTATTTTTAAGGAACAAACACTACCACAAAGTACCTCATTTACCCTATGAGCTCTTTCATTGTGCAAATGAGCTAATAAGCAGGGCACTGACCTAAGTGTCTGATTTTGATCCAAACTTTCCTCAGATATCTAATAAATAGGAAGTAGGTTCTATGCAGGGTATTTATTAAATTCTTCTTTTCAACTATTCCCTGATATCCCAATTCAAGAAAAATTCCATTAAAAATAAAAAGTCATCAAATAAATTTGAATTTTTCTTGTGGCAAGACTGTGGACTGGCCTCCTAAAAGGCATTTGTAACTCTTTTTCCCTTGCCTTCTACCTCTACTAAGGCTGAAAAACTAAAATGATTCCCTATACTTCCTTACTGCTGGGGGAGGCCACGTGATTTAGTTCTAGCCAATGAGATATAAGTGGAACTTCTAGGAAAGCATTTTAAAAAACCAAAACCTGGCTGACATGTCTCTTTGGCATGCCTTACGCCTCACTCTTTTTCTTGAAAGATGGATACCTAGGGGTGCATTAGCCATCTTGCAGCCATGGAGACAAAAACCCTGTGCTATGGATGATGGAGGAGAAAGCCAATAAGAGCCATGCATGCTCCTTGATTACAATATTGCTGAGCTGCCATACTAACCCAGGGCTTATCACACAAGACAGATAATTCCTTTTCTTGCTTAAGCCACTATTCATTAGATTTTGCTAGGACTCGCAGCTATTGCATTACAACTGTTCCATCTCCACACCTGCCCAACCCATCTCCACCACCCCCCATAATTGTGAAAATACTACAAATTTAAAACTTTCCATCTATTATTGATCTTCCCTAATTTAACAGCACGATAAGGTATATTATGCTTTAAAAAATGTCTGAAAAACTCAAAGGCATATTTAAAATACATAATTAATTTTTCTTTCATTCTGCATATTCATTGAAATTGATGGCTAACTTCACTTAATAAATTTCAAAATTAAAAAAACTGATTTAAACCTGAATTTTTATTATTATTATTATTTTTTTAAATTTTTATTTATTTATTTTAATTTATTTTATTTTTGGCTGCGTTGGGTCTTTGCTGCTGCGTGCAGGCTTTCTCTAGTTGCGGCAAGCGGGGGCTACCCTTCGCTGTGGTGTGTGGGCCTCTCATTGCGGTGGCTTCTCTTGTTGTGGAGCACAGGCTCTAGGTGTGCGGGCTTCAGTAGTTGCAGCACACGGGCTCAGCAGTTGTGGCTCGCAGGCTCTAGAGTGCAGGCTCAGTAGTTGTGGCACACGGGCTTAGTTGCTCTGTGGCATGTGGGATCTTCCCGGACCAGGGCTCAAACCTGTGTCCCCTGCATTGGCAGACGGATTCTTAACCACTGCGCCATTAGGGCTTCAGGGAAGCCCTAAATCTGAATTATTTATTTATACAAAGATAGCTTCTAAACTCAAATACTTTTTAGCATACTTATTTTTTTAATGATGTACTTTTTTGCTAGCCAAATTTGCAATGTATCTCAAATTATCAAATCCTATTCTGTAATGCTTTATGTAATCTTGAGAAACACTCTAATTCTCCTCCCTAGAGTTATTAAATTCAGACATATGTAATTTAGTGCCTGGAGACACTTCAGTGCTGCTGACATTTTTGACACTAGATGTAATTAGTAACCTAGAATTCCTTCTCCAAAACTACCTATGACATATGCTAAGATCTAAAATTATGACTCAAGATTAAAGTCTTACTAACCTTTGCTACAAAATATTAAAGCTGTCTAATCTCATATTTTTGCAAGTATAATAAAGGAAACTGAAAATGCCAATAGCAATGGCAAGTTATGACCATTTCATACCTAGACAAAACAATACTGCGTTTTCAGGTATTTATTTATTTCAGAACAAATTATAAAGCTGGTTATTTTCTCTGAGGAGTTGCTTCAAACTGCTTGAGATGTAACTTAAAGGTGGCATGAACAACCATGAGAGAAAGGGGAGATTTTCCTAAAAAAAACTATTTTGACCCTGTCATTCCCATGCCCCAAATCCTATTCTCCCAACTACTTTCATACATTCAAACTCCAGGGGTCAGCCCATCCTCCCTTTCCAGCTTTACTTCTCCCTACTTTCCCATACTCATTAAAATTACTCTATTTATTCCAAAAGAATTTCACACTGCTCAATTTTTTATATAAGAATGCTCACAATTATTACATGAAGAAATTGGAAACAATTTAAAAGTCAAAGAGGCATCCAAAAAAATACCACATAACCATTAAAAGTCATAATTTTTGAGAGCACTGCAATATGCTTTTGTATCTATTTAAGAGAATTGTAACTATTTTTTTTTTGGTAACTATTTTTTAAAATGCTATGAAGAATAACAGACTATCCCAGAAATACCAAAAAGCACATTACTACTACTATAAAACAGCTAGGTAGTACAGTTCAAAAGTATATTCACCAGTATAATGAAGACATAATAGAGAGAGAGTTTTCCTAAATATTGGATACAAATAATAATCATAGGATTTGCTATACTGCCACCAAGAGCTAAATGTGATAGAAACAGCTAAACATCTAACTTATTAAATACAGCTTTAAAGAACACAACTATAATTTATTCCTGCAAAAAACTACTGAAGTGCTAAATAGATCTTACCTTAAAACAGACTAAAAGCAACTCTGGAGAGGTCTGGGGGTTCCAAAATCACTCTTAGAATTTTATTATTACCAAACCCTAAGATGGTGTGAAAAAAACTCAAACGAACTTTTTGGCCAGCCCAATATTTCAGTATATGCTTAGTAAATTAAATAAATTTTCTTTAAAAAAAAAGGCTGGGCTTCCCTTGTGGCGCAGTGGTTGAGAGTCCGCCTGCTGATGCAGGGGACGCGGGTTCGTGCCCCGGTCTGGGAAGATTCCCACGTGCCGCGGAGCGGCTGGGCCCATGAGCCATGGCCGCTGAGCCTGCGCGTCCGGAGCCTGTGCTCTGCGACGGGAGAGGCCACAACAGTGAGAGGCCTGCGTACCACAAAAAAAAAAAAAAAAAAAAAAGGCTGAGGATCCCTTAAGGACACTGTTTTTTTTTTTTCTTCCCTATTTCAGCCATAAAATTCTGGGATTCTATTTTCATTATGAAACTTCATGGGCTTAATAAAGAAATTCTGTAGACAACATCTTGATAAATGCTCTAAAATCTTTAATAGACAACTAGATTTATGCAAATTCCAAGAAGCATAACATAACTGCTATTAAAATTGCTATGCAGAATATTCAGAAAACACCAACTCAACTTTGGTTGAGTTGTTTGTTGGTTATTAGCTCAACAAATTAGCTAATAACTAGTGACAAGTTTTACTCATTTAGGAATCCAAAGAACCCAAACAAGTCCAATTAAAACACGTTGAGAGGGCCTTTCCTGGTGGTGCAGTGGTTAAGAATCTGCCTGCCAGCGCAGGGGGCATGGGTTCAAGCCCTGGTCTGGGAAGATCCCACATGCAGTGGAGCAACTAAGCCTGTGGGCCACAACTACTGAGCCTGCGCTCTAGAGCCCATGAGCCTAGAGCCCATGCTCCACAACAAGAGAAGCCACTGCAATGAGAAGCCCGTGGCGCAGCAATGAAGAGTAGCCCCTGCTCGCTGCAACTAGAGAAAAGCCTGCATGCAGCAATGAAGACCCAACACAGTCAAAAATAAATAAATAAAATTTTTAAAAAATGTTGAGAGTAAAGCACTGTTTTTGTGTATTTTTTTTTTTTTTTTTTTTTTTTTTTCCGTACGCGGGCCTCTCACTGTTGTGGCCTCTCCCGTTGCGGAGCACAGGCTCCGGATGCGCAGGCTCAGCGGCCATGGCTCACGGGCCCAGCCGCTCCGCGGCATATGGGATCCTCCCAGACCGGGGCACGAACCCGTATCCCCTGCATCGGCAGGCGGACTCTCAACCACTGCGCCACCAGGGAGGCCCTTGTGTATTTTTAATTATAGCACTTAAAATATTTTAAAAGCCTTTGCATTTTTTTCAAAGCCTTGCAATTTAGGTGAGTTTCTTTTGAGAGAGATCAAAAAAGAAACTGGAACTCTAAGTCCTTCACACACCAAAAGTATGTCCCAAATCCATTCTCTTCTTTCCATTTCCTTGGCTACCACCTAGTTAAAGTAGCCAACACCTCCCCCTAAATACCTCCTAACTGATCTGATCTCTCAGGTTTACCCCATTGTCCTATAATCCTTTCTCTCTACAGGCAGACGATTATCAAACCTCTCCCCTATGACAGCACCACAAAAACAGGGTCTCTTGTCTTGAACTGTTTCCCCAGCATCTAACACAGTGCCTGGTACAAAGTAAGTGCTCATGAAATATCTGATCAATGAATGAATGCTCTGAATTTACAAGCTTTCTAAGGTGTTCGGAATCATTTCCTCCTGATTCCACAACTATGAAACAACTTTAAAGTTATAAAAGGAAAATTAGTTAGACAAGGTTTCTTATGCAAGCAATTAATACTATAGTTTTACATGATTCATTTTATTATGGATATATTGCAACAAGACAAATTAAGAGCTATTCATAACTATTTGCATATGACCAAAAATAACTCTAGGATACAGAAATATTAATAAAACAACACTTATAGAATATAAACTTTATACAGATGTAAAGCTATGCAAATCTATTTTACCGTCTTAATAGAACTCCTTTGCTTTTCTTCCCAAACGCCACTGCTCAGCTCAAGTGTGCAATGAATATTTGCCTCTCTGTCATAGGATCCAAAAATAAGTAACCTGCAGTATAAAATAAAACAAGGGGACTATTATACCAATTATATGCATTAAACTTTTTCTTTCTGATCATTATACTAAAAAGTAATAAATCACTGTCAACAGAGGAAAAAATTTAATTAAACACTTCGTATACCCTCTACTGGAAAAATAAAGCTAAAAATTAGGTGAAATTCTAGGACAAGCTGTTATTCAGCAGCTAAATCAAAGAAATAGAAAGTGGAATCTATTCATGAGGTAAACAAATTGACCAGATATCTATACACAGTAGCAAAAGCTATAGATTTTCAAATCAGCTATAGATTTGAATTTTAAAAATAAGTTGCAGAGTGATACATATATACAGTATGATACCATATCTGTAAAAATTAAACACAAAATAGTACAATATAGTTGCTATGAACACACATACATACACGTACATCTCTACCTACTAATGTGACCTTGGGCAAGTTATTTAACTTCTCTAAACCCATCTCTTCCTCTGGAAAATTCAGGCCAAAAATAAAACTTACCTCTTAGAGCTGTTGTGAGAATAAAAGACAATGCATATAAGACATTTAGCATAGTGTCTCGCAAACAGTCAGTGCTCAATAAATGTTTATTATTTCTATTATCTTGAAAATAACTGTCAAGGAATAATTGTATCACTTAATTTTACTGTTTAATATTCAGATCTAAAAAGGAAATCTTGGGTCCAATCTTGAGAAGACATAAAGCAGTTTTTCTTATTGAAGGAAAAAACTGTTACCCACATGCTCAACTTCTATGTTATCTATCTTCTAAGTCAGAATGTAAGTCTGCCAATGTTTTTTAGGAGTAAGTTTGAGACTATCTTTAGCATTAATCAACATTTTGACTGCTACTCTATTACTTTATCTCTACACGAAGATCACAGGGATAGGAGTGAGATAATGAAAGAAAAGTGGATAAAAGACCTTAGAGTAATAAGAGAAAATTGTGTCCTAAGGTTGGAGAACTCAAGCAAATCATGTCCATACCTCATAAACTGGCTTCATAACCTGAAAAGTCAGAATAAACTCATGGCAAAGAAAAGTTCATAAATTTAAATAATTTTTAATCTGAAAGGCAATTTAAATTTACTGCTCAACAATTTACTGCCAAGAGCATTAAGAAGATTCATAATTATAAAATACTAAGTTTAGGAAAATGAGAATTTTCATTCATCAAAGCTCTGCTGCCACCATGTGTCCAAAAGAGCAAACTACCTAAAGGCCTTTATGGTCATGCAGAGAAGGCTATGCACCAGCTAGTACTCTCAAATTCTCAACAGATATTACAGGATTCAGGAATAAGAAAGCATAATGCTTGGAATCTCCCCCTAAAACCATAAGTCATTCTGTATTTTTCATAACACCTTTTTTTACATTTTAAAAAAGCACAACAAAAATTAACTCAAAATAAGTCACAGACCTAAATGTCTAATAAGAAAACATAAAAGCAAATCTTTGTGACCTTGGGTTAGGCAATGATTTAAGATAGGACACCAAAAGCACAAGTAACAAAAGAAAAAATAGGTGAATGGGACTTCACTGAAAAATTTTTGTGCTTCAAAGGATACCACCAAGTAAGCAAAAAGACAATCCACAAAATGGGAGAAAATATGTGCAAATCATGTATCTCGTAAGGACCTAGTATAACCTAATTTAAAAATGGACAAAGAAAATGAATAGACATTTCTCCAGAGAAGATATGCAAAAAGCCAATAAGCACATGAAAATATGCTCAACACCATTAGCCATCAGGAAATGCAAATCAAAACCACAATGAGATACCACTTCATACCCACTAGATGGCTAATTAAAAAAGAGACAATAACAAGTATGGGTGAGGATGTGGAGAACCTAGAATCTTCACACATTGCTGGAGGGGTTGTAAAATGATGCAGCCACTTTGAAAAATATTTTGGCAATTCCATAAAAAGTTAACATAGAGTTAACATATGACCTAGAAATTCCACTCCTAGGTAAATAACCAAGAAAAATGAAAGCATACATTCATACAAAACTTGACATGAATGTTCATAACAGCATCATTCATAATAGTAAAAAAGTGAATACAACCCTTATGTCCATCAGCTCATGAATAGGTAAATAAGACGTGGCATATACATTCAATGGAATATTATTGGGCAACAAAAGGAACTGAAGTAATGATACCTGCTACAATATGGATGAACCCTGAAAACAAGCTAAGTGAAAAAAGCCAGTCACAAAAGACCACATACTGTATGAAATGTCTGGAAATGGGCAAATTTATAGAGGCAGAAAGTAGACTATTGATTACTTAAGGGCTGGGGGAGGAGGACTAGGGGGATTAGGAATTGACTATTAATGAGTATGGAGTTTTTTTGAGAGGGACAAAAATGTTCTAAAATTAGACTGTGATGATGGCTGTAGAACCCTTTGAACATACTAAAA
The DNA here is from genome assembly GCF_964341445.2 of Mesoplodon mirus. NCBI lineage: Eukaryota > Metazoa > Chordata > Mammalia > Artiodactyla > Ziphiidae > Mesoplodon > Mesoplodon mirus. The sequence continues at coordinate 217,257,263 of NC_138977.1, forward strand.
CACACTAAATCATATACTTTAAATGGATAGATTATATGGTATGTGAATTATATCTCAATAAAGCTGTTTAAAGAGAAAAAGAATAATGAGCGTTCATTAGGGTTATATCAAAAGTCTCAGAGATTTGTTACAAAAAGATATAATAATAAATGCTTGTTTTATTTTTACTATGAATCAATACACTGCAATAAGATTATGTATTTCAATAAAATAGAAAATGGATTTTTATCTGATGTTGACATTTGATAACAGAAAATATTAAAAGAAGGGTCCCTTAAAATAAATTCCAGGGCTTCCCTGGTGGCGCAGTGGTTGAGAGTCCGCCTGCCGATGCAGGGGACACGGGTTCGTGCCCCGGTCTGGGAAGATCCCACATGCCGCGGAGCGGCTGGGCCCGTGAGCCATGGCTGCTGAGCCTGCGCGTCCGGAGCCTGTGCTTCGCAACGGGAGAGGCCACAACAATGAGAGGCCCACATACCGCAAAAAAAAAAAAAAAAAAATTCCAAATAAAAATCATTTAAAATATTGAAATACCACAAATATTTAACATTTAATAGTTATCATTCTTAACAATGACATTTTTTTTCTTTTTTTTTTTTTTTTGCGGTAGGCGGGCCTCTCACTGTTGTGGCCTCTGCCATTGCAGAGCAAAGGCTCCGGACGCGCAGGCCCAACGGCCATGGCCCACGGGCCCAGCCGCTCCGCGGCATGTGGGATCCTCCCTGACCGGGGCACGAACCCGCGTCCCCTGCATTGGCAGGCGGACTCTAAACCACTGCACCACCAGGGAAGCCCAACAATGAAATTTTAAAGTACATAAAACATTAACTGCCCTATCAGATAGCCTTGATCTTTGTTTTGTGACAAATATTCCAGATACAGAGAACTTTCATTTTAAAAGCAACTGATCAACTATTAAAAGTACTTCCAAAAACACCTTTAGGTTGGTTTGTTAGGCTCTATGTTGCTTCAGATGTTTATTTCTTTTCTTAAGGATGAAAATATTTTGTCTGATTACCCTGAATTTAATTTTGCCATTGAAATAGATACTGCTTTTATTAATTCTGATTTTTCTGATTCTATGTCAGAGCACTCCACGATACTCACTTCTACTCTTTACATTTCTTCTGTTAAAGTAGTTACAAAGATCTGTAGCCAATGGTGAATATTCTGGAAGAACTGAGCAAACATTACTAGTACTCTAGAAAAGCTAACAACACTACACTAAACCATGTGTCATAAATGCCAATTTAGTAAGGATCTATTTTGCTTAGAAAATTTATTTCTTTTAAAAAAGTATTATTTCTTAGGATCTGTATAAAGTATATTATGTGTATAAACTTCTTAATATTTAGTTTTCAAGAATGACCCACCATTAGCAACAGACAGGGAAAAAGAGATACCTGAGACTGACTGCTTAGATTGACTGTTTCTCTCCTACAAGCACCAGATCTGGTTCCCAGGACATAATTCCTATGTTAGCCTGAACCTGCTTTTGACTTGCAATCAGTGGATTCCTTCAACTACTAATGACTCTATGTTGATTAAGATTTAATTCTTTTAGAAGAATAATAATAGTATCCCCCATTTTCCTGATTTCTTGACTGATATCTTGACTGATTTGGAAAAACATATAATTTTCTAGATAAACGCCAGAAAGGAGTTTCCACTGTACCACTAGTACCAGCCAACTGGGTGAATTAAGAAGGCATTTGCTTTAGTTTACATAGAACATTTAAAACAAAAGTATCCACTTTCATTGTACATCTACAATTCAGTCTTGAGTTAAACAAAGATTTACCATTCAAATTATATAATCACCAGAAACAAGTAGCAACAGCCACTGGTTAATACATATTTTGAGTGAAATGAACACTCAACATATACTGAATTAGCAAGAAACGAGTACAAATACATTTGTACTATTACTACTTCCTAAGGGAGTAGGAGGAGTCTGTACTGCAAACAAAAAAGGCAAAGAAAATCGCCTTTAGACATCTGTCTCTGGAAAGAGCTATTAGCTCTATAAAAGTTCTTTCCAATTTCAAAATGTTTATTTTTTTTAAGGCAAAGGTATATTGAAACCTCATGTTGAGCATAATAAGCACAAACATCACCTATCAAGAAACAAACAGAGAATTTATATGACTCAAGACCAAACCACTGAGAAAAGGAAAGGAATTCCCTGTGCACCCTTCTATAAGAAAGTCATTTTTATAATCAAAAGTGAAAACCAAAAATCTTTTTTTCCTTTTTTGGATGATTAAACTTAATTTGAAAGAAGAATCTCACACCTGAAAGGAGTCAAATATCACCTCAAGGGTTGTGAAAAGAATCAAACTTGGCTGACCTCCTATATATGCTTACCTCTGGTCTATACTCCTCCCCCTTGGAAATTATCCCACCCAGGACTTAACTCTCCCTGTCTATGACGAAGACCTCCAAACCTAATCTCCAGTCCCTGTCTTTCTCCTTCTCCATGTCTAAACCGTCAAGTTTGCAGAACACTTCTACAAGGAAATCTAACCATGCCCTACTACTTAAGACATATAAAGTCAAACTCATCTCCCTCTGAAACAAGCACCTCTATTGCCCCCATAGTCCTGAAAGGGAGAAGCTTTGTCTTGATCTTTATATCTCTAATATTAGAAAATGATCAATACTTGATGACCAAATCAAAATCAATGAGACCATAATTCTCCTAAACGCAAATCCTTAACATTCCTTTGCCTCTTCCACCTATTCCCATCCACATATTCAGTCAGTCACTAAACCCTATCCTACTTATACCAGTTATCCCTTCCTGTTTCTACTAATACACGTCTTTCAAGAATTTACTTCCTCACCTTTAACCTAAATACCTCTTGTCTCTGGGCCTTCAATTTCTCTTTCTATGCAATCTATATATAAACAGCAATTTCTGAAAACAGTGTATCTTAATATCACCTTCAGACATCAATAAATTCATTAGAAGAACTAATTGACAGTCATGGAATAACGGTGCAAAGAGAGGGAAAATTCAGATAAAACACTATTTTGAATTCTTATTTTTCTGACCACAGTTCATTTTACAGTTCACTTTTGTTGAAAGTATCATATATAAGTATATAGCATGCCAACATTACACTTAAACATTTTGGAGTTTGGCATTTTAAAACATAGTGTTGGCTTTATGTCATCTGGGTTCATACTTAATTTCTTAAATTCGTTTACAATTCAGACATCAGAAGAATTAAAACAGCTGTTTTGCTGTATGAAGTAGCAGTAGAGGTATACAGGCATACCCTCGTTTTATTGTGCCTTGCTTTGTTGCTCTTTGCTTTACTATATCGTTCGTAGATATTGCATTTTTTACAAATTGAGGGTTTGTGACAACCCCGCATCGAGCAAGTCTATCAGCACCATTTTTCCAACAGCATTTGCTCACTTCGTGTCTGTGTCACATTTTGTTAATTCTCGGAGTATTTCAAACTTTTTCATTATTATTATATTTGTTAGGGTGATCTATGATCAGTGATCTTTGATGCTACTATTATAATTATTTTGGGGCACCACCAATCATTCCCATGTAAGATGGCAAACTCAACTGATTTTTGAAATGACAACAAAGGATTTAGACTATTACATAAACTTAGTTGATAAAGCAGTGGCAGGATTTGAGAGGATTGACTCCAATTTTGAAAAAAGTTCTGCTGTGGGTAAAATGCTATCAAGCAGCACTGCACACTACAGAGAAATCATCTGTGAAAGGAAAAGTCAATCAATGCAGCAAACTTCTCTGTTGTCTTACTGTAAGAAATTACCACAGCCGCCCCTACCTTCAGCAACCACCACCCTGATCAGTTGCAGCAGCCATCAACATCGAGGCAAGATTATCCAGAAGCAAAAAGATTTTACGACTCGCTGAAGGCTCAGATGACGGTTAGCATTTTTTAGCAATAAAGTAGTTTGCAATTAAGGTATGTACAGTTTTTTAGACATAATACTATCACACACTTAACAGACTACAGTATAGTATAAATATAACTTTTATATGTACTGGGAAACCAAAAAATTCATGTCATTCGCTTTATTGTCATATTCACTTTATTGTGGTGTTCTGGAGCTATGCCTGTACAATTACAAAAGAAAAAATACTATTTTCCAACACAGTAATCTTAGGAAAGAGGAGGTGGGGAAAGAATACCTACATAAACCCAGGACAAATGAACTCTAAATTTGGAATCTTCTGAAAAGTCTTCTTCTATTCAAAAGCAACCTTGACAGGCCTTTATGATTATAGATCTATATAGCTTTAAAAACCACTAGGAGTATATTCAGCAACAGCTCCAAGTAATTCATTCTGAGTGGAAGTTTTCCCTTACAAAAATTTAAATGTCTCATGTTTCAGCTAATTTCCTTTCATCTCTCCTCCATGAAGGAAACAACTTCAGCCTTTATCTTAATGATGCTTCATTACTAATGCACATTTCTATATCCCAAGATCTTCTTGAAAAGGTAATTTTTAAAAAAATATAATGACTTGCCTTCAAATAGGTAAAAAAAATTTCCAAAATTTATATACTCTAACATAATATGAAAAATTTAAGAAACAAAATTTTCTTCAACAAGTTTTAAAAAAAGGCTATGAAGATAGAACGAGTGAAGGATTTTGAAGTCAAACAAACCTAGATTCAAATTCCAGCTATGGGGTCTTGGGCAAGTAACTTATGGATCTCAGTTCTTCATCTGTAAAATGGATATAATACTAATCTCATAAAGATGTTCTGAGGGCTGAAATAATGAATGCAAAGTACCTACCATATATTACATATTGCAGGTAATAAGTAAACGCTATTAGTAACAACAGAGGTATTTGTAGAGTCATGCCCCCAAATATACTCAAATTTAGTTAGATATTTTCTCTTTTTAAAAAAGATAAACTGTCAAACATTAAAATAAATGCAGAGTATAAGGAACACACATTTACCAACTACTCGGGGTGGCAGGGAGTTAATATTTAGCCTTATTTACTTCAGATAAAATTTTTAAAAAAACAGTTACCACTTGAGTCAAAAATAAACAAGTGAATATAATCAAACTCAATACTAAAATAAATGGAAGACCACAAACAAATGCAAGCTAGAAATATTTCTTTGGTTTTAACTTCTAAAACAGCTCATCTTGTAAGCGAATTTCAAAATTCCATGTTAACAGCCTTCTCTATAGAAGAACTAAACATTTCACTATATAATATGGATATAATGCTACTTAAAGTATTAATTCCTTCTACCAAATTTTTACCTTGAAGCTGCCTCACCTAATAAAAGAAACAGCTGATTCTATTTCAAAATAGTTTAATCACATAATTAAATCCTTTCCTTTGCCTTATAAAATCAAAGTAAAAATATGTATTTCTGGTTCTAGAAGGATGGCAGTGGTGGTAGCATGGTTTTGAGTCTCCCCAAATCCTCCCATTAAAGCACAAAGAACAACCAGGAAAACAAAGGCAATACCTGTCAACAACATCTACAAGAAAACCAAGTGAACAGTACTTTTGGTAATAGTGGTAAAGTGGTCACACAAACTCTCCAACAGACTGAAGTTATAAAAACTGGATAAAAAGAATTTTAAAAACACATTTAAGGACAATGTAAACCTTCCCAAAGCAGACAGAAGGCAGAGGACAGTCTAATTTCATAAAATTGCAACAAGGAGTACAAACTGCTAGCGTGGGGTTTTCACAGCTCAGGGCTATGGCTGCAGGAAAACGGTGGTGTAGTTCAAGCAGCAGAAAGTTGAAGCCTTATGGGTTTCAAGAATCAGGATACAGTGCAAAGCCAGCAGAGCCAGCAGAGCAGCTAGAAATTATGGGGAGACAAAGAAATCACTGAGAGGGTAAGTCCCATCTCTGCTCAAATCCTTGGCTGACTGCTAAATAAAGAAGGAAAAATTAGGGCACCAGTCTAAAAAGGCAGCAGTGGGAAGACAAAGGAAGAAGAGAAATATATGAGAGAAATATATGTTTTGCTGGGAAGATGGGGAGGGTGGGAAGAGTACGGAGACAAAGTTTGCAACTTGATAATAGGCAAGTTAACTGCCCACTAGAACAGAAAATCAATCATCCTCAGAATATAAGAGAATACAGAGTTGCTACAACTCATCATCTACAATGTCCAGTTTTCAATCAAAGAAAAGAAGAAAGTATGACCGATGGTCAACAGGACAGGGGTCAATAAAAACTGACTCCTAATGGGTCCAGATGATAAGACTTCAATGCAGCATTTATGTATTTTTTTTTCAAAGAAAAAAAATATATATACTCAAAGAATTGAAAGAACATCTTGTTCAAAGAATGAAAGAAAACACAATAATGAGTGAAAAGATAGGTATTCTCAACAGAGAAATGATAACTGTACAAAATTGAACTTCTAGAGCTGAATAGCATAATAAATGAAATTAAAAATTGGAGATAGCAGACTGGAGATTGCAGAAGACTCAGTGAACTTGAAGACAGATTAGTATTACTCAATCCAAAGAACACAGAGAAAAAAAGAAGAGTTTAAAGAAACAAACTGAACCTCAAGGACCTATGGGGAAAATGAAACAGCCCAACATATATGTAATTTGGAATCCCATAAGGAGAGGTGAAAAAGAAAGAAGCAGAAAAAATATCTGAAAAAATAATGCCCCCACACTTCCCAAATTTGACTGAAAACATTAATGCACATATCCAAGAAGTTCACTGAAATAGAAGCATTAAAAACAAACAAACAAAGAAAATTACCCCTAGACATAGTTAAAGGACTGAAAGCCAAAGTGAAAACTTGGAAAGCAGCTACAGAAAAATGACACATTGCACATGGAGAGGAGCCGTAAGATTGATTGCTGACTTCTCATCAGAATATAGGATTGAAATAAAGTGTTGAAGGAAAATAACTGTCAGCTTAGACGTCTATATCAGGAAAACTATCCTTCACAACTGAATGAAAAATAAATTTCCAGATAAACAAAAAAAGAGAATTTGTTGCCAGCAAACCTAAATAACAAGAAATGCTAAAGGAAGTTCTTGAGGCTGGAGGGACGGGATACCAGATGGTAACTTTGATCTAAAGGAAGGAATGAAGGGCAATAGAAATGTTAAATATACAGTAGATGTAAAAAAAAATTGTTTCTTTTAATTTCTTTAAAAGACATATGACTGTTTAAAGCTAAAAATAACACTACTGATGGGTTAATAACATATATGAATGTAATATACAGGTTTCCCCCCGCTATCCAAAAGTAGAGCATTCCTATGAAACTTTTTGTAAGCAAAAATGGTGTAAAGGGCAGAAGCAATTATCTTAGGACACATCTTACTAACGGATGAACAAAATAAATCAAGACAAAGCACAGATGTTCACAGACACAGTTCAAAGCTACAGCGGCTTGATGCTGGGATGCTGAATGTTCCCAGAGAAGGAGCTTGGTGGTGTCACTCTCACTGCTGCTAGGGTACACAGCTACCTCTATAACAGCTTGCTGCAAAACAAAGGTTGAATGACATTTTCTCTTTTCAATTTCTGTAAAAGTAAAAATCCTCTTCAAATTTCTTTCAGTTAGCAAAAACAGGTACTAAAGTAGGTCTTTCATAAAGGTGAAGTGGTGTAAAGCAAACTTTCAAAAAGCAGGGGATACCTGTATATGACCAACACTGATGATGTGGGCATAAATGGAAATATACTATTATGAGGTTCTTGTAATTTACCTTAAGTAACAATATTCTAAGTATATGGGATACATTAAAGGTGCATACTCCAATTCTTAGAGCAACTATATACACAGTGTAAAACTACAGTTAGCAAGCCAATAAAGGAATTAAAATGGAATACTAAAAAAGATTTGATTCACAAGACAGGAAGGATGAAAAGAAACAGAGGAGAGAAAAAAAAAACACGAGACAAAAAACAAATGGCAAAATGGCAGACCTAAAAACACAAGCTCATCAATAACTACGTTAAGTATAAGGGAACTAAATATGCCAATGAAAAGGCAGAGATTGTTATACACATAAAAGCAAGAGCCAACTGTTTATGACATATGATACAATTTAAATATAAAGACAGAAATAGATCGAAAGTAAAAGGTTGTTAAAAAAAAGATAGGGCTTCCCTGGTGGCGCAGTAGTTGAGAGTCCACCTGCTGATGCAGGGGACACGGGTTCGTGCCCTGGTCCAGGAAGATCCCACATGCCGTGGAGTGGCTGGGCCCGTGAGCCATGGCCGCTGAGCCTGCGTGTCTGGAGCCTGTGTTCCGCAACGGGAGAGGCCACAACAGTGAGAGGCCCACGTACCGCAAAAAAAAAAAAAAAAAAAAAAAATATATATATATATATATATCTACCACACACACACACACACACACACACATACACCATGAAAATAATAAGAAATCTGTAGCTGCTATATCAATATCAGATGAAATAAATATTAAGACAAGAAATATTATGAGACAAAGAGGGAACCTTCATAATGATAAGAGTCATTATGTCAAGAAGAAATATGAAACAGAAATGAAACTGAGTTATTTGTAGTGAGGGGATGGACCTAGAGTCTGTCATACAGAGTGAAGTAAGTCAGAAAGAGAAAAACAAATACCGTATGCTAACACATATATATGGAATCTAAAAAAAACAGGTTCTGAAGAACCTAGGGACAGGACAGGAATAATGATGCAGATGTAGAGAATGGACCTGAGGACACGGGGAGGGGGAAGGGTAAGTTGAGATGAAGTGAGAGAGTGGCATGGACTTATATATACTACCAAATGTAAAACAGATAGCTAGTGGGAAGCAACCGCATAGCACAGGGAGATCAGCTTGGTGCTTTGTGACCACCTAGAGGGGTGGGATAGGGAGGGTGGGAGGGAGACGCAAGAGGGAGGAGATATGGGGATATATGTATATGTATAGCTGATTCACTTTGTTATACAGCAGAAACTAACACACCATTGTAAAGCAATTATACTCCAATAAAGATGTTAAAAAAATGAAGAAATATGCACCTAATAACCAAATTATAAAAGAAGAGATAAATTAATAGTCATGGTTGAAGATTTAACACACTTCATTCACTAACTGACAGAACTAGATAAAAAAAAAAAAACAGTAAACAAGATCCAAATGATAGTACTGGCAGTCCTCACTTTGTGTTAACTGCATATCAGAATTGTGTCCCTGCTTTGCACTGTTCTGACATGCAAGGTTTTGTTTAACACAGTGCCAGGCTGAGTAAGGGCTGTCTGTAGATATTTTTGTAGTTTTGTGTCATAGAAGCATGTTAATGCTCTACATATGAAAAAATAGGAATCAATAAGGATAGAAAGGCAGGGGTGGGGGGAGACTGAAACTGAGAGCAAACTGAAACGAACCCAGCTACATTTCAAATGAACAACATAATCACACTAAAGGGGAAAAATTATTCTAATTTATGAATACAGTACATGACCACATGCCCTCAACGGGTAGGGTAGGGGAGAACTGCAAATAAATCCTGAATTCCTTTTAGTAAGTATGTTCTCTGTTCACGTAGGGACAAAGCAATTTCAAAACTATCTGAGATGTAGAATAGGACTGAGCAAATGAGTCAAAGTGCTGATGTTATTCGGAGTCAGGGCTCAAGGGACATAAAAATACAAAAGGGGGAAGAACCAAGGCGGGGAAGAACCAAGGCAAGGAACAACCCTATGAGGATGAAATAGAATTGGAAGTATCAGGTGAACTCATGATTTCTAAAGTGTGTGTGTGTGTGTGTGTGTGTGTGTGTATGTTTACAAGTGTCTTCACATATATGTATTTCCTAACTCTGTTCACTGAAGGGCCCTATGAATACATGAAGTAGCAATGAACATACCCAACACCCAGATCTTGATTCCTAATATCATTCTCTACCAGAAGGAACCAGGGCTTTTTGGAAAAATAGCCGATTCTAGGACTCTGATGGGGAAGATACAAAATGAACCTGGAACAGCTTGTTATATGTACCAGAAAGTAGTGAAGACCTAAAAAGAAGAAAAAAAGAAAAAAAAGAAGAAGAAAGAAAAGAAGGAGGAGGACGGGGGTGGGGAGGAGGAGGGGGAGGGGGAGAAGAAGAAGAAAAGCAAAGAAAAAAATACAGGGTTATTTGAAGAGGCTCCTAGTGGTCATATATGAGATAATTTAGGCACCAAAATAATTAAGGATGGTAAAGAATTATAGTGATTGAAAAAAATAGGAATACATGAGTCCATGCTGATGATAGATAATTATGGAATAAGGGAGAACTCTTGGTAATGAAAGAAGAATGTCAAGCGCTGTGGTTTTTCTGTATTTGTGTTAACATTTAAAAATTTTAAAAATGATGTATTTTTGGAACCCAGAAAAAACAACGCTCTAAAAGGTGCTGAGAAAATAGAGGCTTTAGAACAGTGTAAGTGTGACTCAGTGAAGAAATGACCTTAATTAGAACTTCTATCTATAATTAGGACAGACTATCCTAAATATACTGCTCTAGAGTACAGAACTCTCACACAACAGAACTTTATAGGCTTTGCCTTCACTGACTATAATCTTAAGTTTGTTTTTTAAAGAATATAACTGGTTGCTAAAACCAGGAAAAGAAAAGAGAGAAGAGAAGAGAAGAGAAAAGAGAAAAGAAGGGAAAAGAGACCCATTACATTGTTCAGTGTCTTTTACACAAAGATGTAGGGGACAAATCCCTCCTAGAATTTGAGGTCAGAATTTCTTTTCCCCTGAAAAACATGCACAGTTTATCAAGAAATAAAAACTAGGAACTCCATCAAGTTTCCTTTGCTGCCAGAAAACTGATCTTCTCTTCTCTACATGGTTGTTTTTGATCTAATTTATTTTCTATTTAACTGCACATGGGTATATTATTTTCTTTGCAAAATACCTAAAATCCTTTAGAAGATGGACTATAAATTATAAATTTAAAAATAATAATCTTAATATGATTGTAATACTAATAGATGCAGAAAAAGCTTTTGACAAAATTCAACACCCATTTATGATAAAAACTCTCCAGAAAATGGGCATAGAGGGAAACTACCTCAACATAATAAAGGCCATATACGACAAACCCACAGCAATCATCATACTCAATGGTGAAAAACTGAAAGCATGTCCACTAAGATCAGGAACAAGACAAGGATGTCCACTCTCCACACTCTTATTCAACATAGTTTTGGAAGTCATGGCAATCAGAGAAGAAAAAGAAATAAAAGGAATCCAAATTGGAAAAGAAGAAGTAAAACTGTTACTGTTTGCAGATGACATGATACTATACATAGAAAATCCTAAAGATGCTACCAGAAAACTACTAGAACTAACCAATGGATTTGGTAAGGTTGCAGGATACAAAATTAATGCACAGAATCTCTGGCATTCCTATACACCAAGCAACGAAAAATCAGAAAGAGAAGTTAAGGAAACAATCCCATTTACCATCACAACAAAAAGAATAAAATACTTAGGAATAAACCTGCTTAAGGAGGTGAAAGACTTGTACTCAGAAAACTATAAAACATTGATGAAAGAAATCAAAGATGATATAAACAGATGGAGAAATATACCATGTTCTTGGATTGGAAGAATCAATATTGTGAAAATGACTATACTACCCAAAGCAATCTACAGATTCAGTGCAATCCCTTTCAAACTACCAATGGCATTCTTCACAGAATTAGAACAAAAAATTTTACAATTCATATGGAAACACAAAAGACCCCGAATAGCCAAAGCAATCTTGAGAAAGAAAAACGGAGTTGGAGGAATCAGGCTCCCCAACTTCAAACTATACCACAAAGCTACAGTAATCAAGACAGTATGGTACTGGCACAAAAACAGAAATATAGATCAATGGTACAGGATAGAATGCCCAGAGATAAACCCATGCACATATGGTCACCTTATTTATGACAAAGGAGGCAAGAACATGCAGTGGAGAAAAGACAGCCTCTTCCATATGTGGTGCTGGGAAAACTGAACAGCTACATGTGAAAGAATGAAATTAGAACACTACCTAATACCATACACAAAAATAAACTCCAAAAGGATTAAAGACCTAAATGAAAGACTAGACACTATAAAATTCTTAGAGGAAAACACAGGAAAAACACTCTTTGACATAAAATACAGCAAGATCTTTTTTGACCCACCTTTCAGAGTAACGGAAATAAAAACAAAAATAAACAAATGGGACTTAATTAAACTTAAAAGCTTTTGCATAGCAAAGGAAACCATAAACAAGACAAAAAGACAACCCTCAGAATGGGAGAAAATATTTGCAAATGAAACATCACACAAAGGATTAATCTCCAAAATATACAAACAGCTTATGGAGCTCAGTATCAAAAAAACAAACAATCCAATCCAAAAATGGGCAGAAGACCTAAATAGACATTTCACCAAGGAAGACATACAGATGGCCAAGAGGCACATGAAAAGCTGCTCAACATCACTAATTATTAGAGAAATGAAAATCACAACTACAATGAGGTATCACCTCACTCTGGTCAGAATGGCCATTATCAAAAAATCTAGGGCTTCCCTGGTGGCGCAGTGGTTGAGCGTCCGCCTGCCAATGCCGGACACACGGGTTCGAGCCCTGGTCTGGGAGGATCCCACATGCCACGGAGCAGCTGGCCCCGTGAGCCACAATTGCTGAGCCTGCGCGTCTGGAGCCTATGGTCCGCGGCAGGAGAGGCCGCGATAGTGAGAGGCCCGCGCACCGCGATGAGGAGTGGCCCCCACTTGCCACAACTAGAGAAAGCCCTCGCACAGAAACGAAGACCCAACACAGCCATAAAAAAAAAAAAAAAAAAAAAGAGCTGGTGACACGTACGTGCGCCGAGACAGCGCGAATTGGAGAAAAAAAAAAAAACAAACCTCAATAGGTTACCAGAGTAATTCAAGGTAAACTACAAATAAAGGATAATTGAGACAGCACCCAATTTTTGAAAAAAAAAAAACAAACTAGAAACAATAAATGCTGGAGAGGGTGTGGTGAAAAGGGAACCCTCCTGCACTGTTGGTGGGGATGCAAACTGATATAACCACTATGGAAAACAGTATGAAGGTTCCTTAAAAAACTAAAAATAGAACTACCATACGACCCACTACTGGGCATACACCCTGAGAAAACCATAATTCAAAAAGAGTCATGTACCACAATGTTCACTGCAGCTCTATTTACAATAGCCAGGACATGGAAGCAACCTAAGTGTCCATCGACAGATGAATAGATAAAGAAGATGTGGCACATATATACAATGGAATATTAGCCATAAAGAGAAACAAAATTGAGTTATTTGTAGTGAGGTGGATGGACCCAGAGTCTGTCATACAGAGTGAAGTAAGTCAGAAAGAGAAAAACTAATACCGTATGCTAACGCATATATATATGGAATCTAAAAAAAAAAAAAAAAAGGTACTGATGAACCTAGTTTCAGGGCAGGAAGAAAGATGTAGACACAGAGAATGGACCTGAGGACACGGGGTGAGAGGGAGAAGCTGGGGCATAGTGAGAGTAGCATGGACATATGTACACTACAGAATGTAAAATAGTTAGCTAGTGGGAAGCAGCAGCGTAGCACAGGGAGATCAGCTCGGTGCTCTGCACGTGACCTAGAGGAGTGGGATAGGGAGGATGGAAGGGAGGCTCAAGAGGGAGAGGATATGGGGACATATGTATGCATATGACTAATTCACTCTGGTGTACAAGAGAAACTAACACAGTATTGTGAAGCAATTATACTCCAATAAAGATCTATTAAAAAAATAAGCTTAAAAAGTAAACATTTATAAGAATATTAAGCTAAAACTATAACAATGACATTATAACAACCTATGACATTATAACAACCTGGACATGTTTAAATAGTGCTCGGTCAAGCAGGAGAAATGTTAATATGTATGCCTAAAGGCTAAGAACTCAAGAAACTTCAACTCATGACAGTAAGCTAATTCAAAACAACGTTATATACATACAAGTGGTCTATGGAAGTGTTCTAATCTTAATTGGTTTATGTGCTCTTAAAAATTTGATCATTCTAAAACTTTCCTCTATTTGTTTCAAATCTTCTCATATCACTAAGTGAACTTGTCACGGTAAAAATATCTCAAGAGGTCTTAAGCCTTAAATTTCCAAAATTGAAATAAATGATAAGCATTTTTCTGTCCTTCCTCCAAAAAAGGGGGCACTGTTATTTGTTCTTCCATTTTCTCTAGAGTGTCATTTTCTTTCTGTTTTAGAGATTACAATAAACCCCACAAGATGGATTTATATTCAGAAGCAGGAAAAATGAAAATACTTAGATTACAGTAGTATCTCCTCTTTTGTTTGACTCTTACAAACTTGTAATCTATATGAATTGAGAGTTCTTTTTTTTCTACTAACAAAACTGTTCAGAAGAAAAACAACAATGTAAGAAAGATTTTAATAAGAATATGAGAAGAATAAAAAAGCAGGAATGAGCTGAAAATAGTAATTAGTAATTTATTCTCTCCTTCATTAACAATTTTAAGTAATCCTTAAACTGTGTGAATAACACATAGCACCACAACACTAAGTAACTTTACATGGTTGGGTTTATAAAGATAGTGACTAAAACACTATTGAGATAGTGTGCTTGTTCCCAAGATTAAGCTGTCACCTGGGGAAAGGTGCTGGCCTACAAGGACTAACATAAGAACATGAACTACTGTCCATGCTTTCTCCTTCAACTCTCCAGAAATACTGGTCTTTATTTTTACATTTTTTGACAAGGTGATACAGTCACAAAAATCAAACAGTATAAAAAAGGTTATAGTGAAAAGTTTGGCTCTCACCTTCACCCCTGTCCATCATCGTTAACCCAGTTCCCTCAACCTTTTCCCCATAAAAATTTTTATTGGTTTCTTGTATATTCTTTCAGAGATTCATTATACAGTTCCTTATTAAAATAAAATAGGATACATATACTTCACAAATTATAATGTTTTTCTTTGTATTATTTATCTCAATTCAACATGTCCTAAATAATGCCTGACTACACTCTCTCAATGCCTTCATGCAGTCTTGGGTTCAAGGTTGACCCAAGGTTTTAAGGGAGCAGTATCTCAAATAAAGCAAGAGAATGGTGAGCAAAGGAGACAACAATAGCTAGTGGTTAAAAAGCCGCAAACAGGGGGCTTCCCTGGTGGCGCAGTGGTTGAGAGTCTGCCTGCCGATGCAGGGGACACGGGTTTGTGCCCCAGTCCGGGAAGATCCCACACGCTGCGGAGCGGCTAGGCCCGTGAGCCATGGCCACTGAGCCTGCGTGTCCAGAGCCTGTGCTCCGCAACGGGAGAGGCCACAACAGTGAGAGGCCCGCGTACTGCAAAAAAAAAAAAAAAAAAAAAAAAGCCGCAAACAACAGACATATAATTAATCCATAATCCCATCAGCAACACCAAGACAAAAGAACTAGTTTTTTAAAGTTCTTAGCACAGTACCTATTACACACCATATACACTGCATTAAATATCTGTTCAATGAATCAATCAAGGAATCTTCTTCAAGGCTATCTTTGCAAGTTTGGGGATGGGCAGGTAAATAGGTAGGTAGGAATTAACAACAGGAGAGTCAAGAAATTTTGTACAAAGCTGCCTTTCAAATGTTTAGAAGTTGCTATGATTATTTTGGAAAAGGTAATCCAATGGTATGATGTTGATGCCTGTGAATCTATAAGAAAATTCACTGAAAGAAAGTATCAGTCCAAAATTTCCTCAGACACAGGCCACTTGAAAAACATCCTTCCAAATGATAATATGACAAGCCCAAATTATAATTAGATATTTAATACTTATGCTTACCATAGCGTATTGGCTTAGCTACTTCAAATTCAGACTTATGTAGAGCCGTATTTTTATTGTATATATCATTTTACTGTACATTGCAGTCCCTTTTACAAAATGTACAGCATATTCAGTCTTTCTTTGATAAAAGAATTCCCTTTAAACTAGACTTTCTGACATAATCATACATAATATTGATTCACTCCAAGACTTAAAAAAAATTTAGCATATTATTAGTATACTCAAAATTAACCTATTAGCAAGGATACAGATATATCTGGTATAAAATAAAACCTTGGACTCAAGCACTTATTTTTTATTATGGGCTGAAAATAAAAATAGAGTGATTAAGCATCAAATAAGTGGTCACAGAAATGTAGCATAAGGATACTATATTTGTAGTTGGAATGATCAGGAGACACAGTAAGGAGGCAGCTTTTAAGGTGAAGCAAGAAAGGCTAGTCTCAAGGAACAGAAGATGGGGTAGGGCCTTCAGCCAGGAAAATAGTGGAGAGTCAACACAGGAGCTTGGTATGTTAAAATATCTAAGGCAGGGAATGGCAAACTATGGTCCATGGGCCAAATCCAGTCCACTGCTTGTTTTTATACGGCCTGTGGGCTACCAATCGTTTTCACATTTTTTTTTTTTTTTTTTTTTTTTTTTTTTTGCGGTATGCGGGCCTCTCACTGTTGTGGCCTCCCCCGTTGCGGAGCACAGGCTCCGGATGCGCAGGCCCAGCGGCCATGGCTCACGGGCCCAGCCGCTCCGCGGCATATGGGATCCTCCCAGACCGGGGCACGAACCCGTATCCCCTGCATCGGCAGGCGGACTCTCAACCACTGCGCCACCAGGGAGGCCCCGTTTTCACATTTTTAAATGGCTGAAAAAAACAAATCAAAAGAACTTTATGACACATAAAAATTATAAAATTCATATAATAAAGTTTTACGGGCACACAGCCATGCCATGCCCATTCATTTACCTGTTGTCTATCTATGACTGCTTTCACAGTACAAGGCAGAGTTGAGTAGTTGCAACAGAAACCATGTGAATCACAAAGCCTAAAATATTTACTATCTGGGCCTTTAGAGAAAAAGTTTGCCAACCTCTTAGGAAGGCCTATGTGGCTGAAGCACTGTGAGTGAGGGGCTGGGTGGAGAAAGAAACTAGAGAGGTAAAGAGGGGCATGCAAGCCATGAAAAAGATTTGGGTCTATATTCTAAGAGGAATGGGGAAGCCATTAGAGAATTTTAAGTAGGAAAGTGACAATCAGATATGCATTTTGAAAAGCTCATTCTGGTTGTCATAATGGTAACCCGTGTTAGGAGATAAGTAAGGAGGCTAATGTAGTAAGTAGTTCAAGCAAAGTATGAACATAGCTTAGACTATGGGGCTGGAAAAATAAAGAGGCTGGGCAAGATTATTTCTGAGATTCCCTTCCAGCTCTAAAATTTTAAGAATCACAGGAGTTTACAAGTCTGGTTTTGCAACTTTCCAGGGTATTTCCAATTATCACAAACAGTTCTCAAAACTGTTATGCTATGAACAGCTTTCTAATAGGTAGTAAGAAATATGCCAACAGAGCATTATGTATCTAAAAAGTTTGGAAATTACTGCAGGATAAATGATCACCCCTGCCATTAGAATGCTTTCTAAAATATAGTTTGTATTTTTTATAAGTTGGAAAGGACTACTTTTATGAAATTTACAATTAAAGAATTTACAGATAATACAATATAAATTAACACAGCGGGGAATAAACACAAATACTGCTCAAGTACATTTTCAGTGTACTTTCTATCCTATAATGTAGTAATGACAAAACAAAGAACATACCTGCTACATTCTAACAATGTAACTTTAAGGCGGCCTTCAGTAAGTGCCCATTGTTGTATATGGATATGCTCTTCATCATCTTCTTCGAATCCTTGCAAGGTTTGGAATGGGAAAAACGGCTTAAACCTGACAAAAGTAAAGATAAGTCTAAATTTCTGAATAATAAACACCACACTTTAAAGCGTAATAACAAAACCTACCTGTAGGAAAACAACACAAAACAAACATCTAATATTGCATGTGCCCTATAAAACCAGAGCTTACCACACTCCCCCATAACTGGCAGCAAATAGTGCCTTCTTGGTGGCACCCAGACTTCCTGGTTTTTTGGCATGCCCTCATTGACAAGGCAGGACAACTAGAACAAAGGAAAAGAAAATCTAGAAGCCACCAGTGGGCCCTGAAACTTGGGTGGGACAGGAGAGAGATTCTTTCTGGACCAGATGGGAAGAGTGTTCCTACAATAAAAGATCAAACTTCAGAATGCAATGTTCCATGGAAACAATAAAATTGGATAGCGATTAGTACTAGATAATGACAAATAACAACAACAATTAACAGCAGCAAAGGTATTTATCAGAGATGTTTACTATTTGCCAGGCAGTGTGCTAAGAGCTTTACATGCTTTATATGATCTTGTTCAATGCTCAAAATCCTGAGTGGGCAATATGATTAGCTTCCCACTCCAGGGTCTAACCCTGACACT
This sequence comes from Mesoplodon mirus, assembly GCF_964341445.2. NCBI lineage: Eukaryota > Metazoa > Chordata > Mammalia > Artiodactyla > Ziphiidae > Mesoplodon > Mesoplodon mirus. Next base: position 217,275,638 of record NC_138977.1, read on the forward strand.
CCAGGTCAGGGTTAGAAAGGTTAAAGAATTTGTTCAACATTACACAGTGAGTGGCATAACCAGAATTCAAGCTAGTTTGACTAGTTGACTACGTAACACTTCAGTTACCTATGAACTATTCAGGTCTTTACATGCTCATTGTTAATACTCTTGGGTTTTACGTAGAAGCTTGTGGTGAGTTATAAACTGTAAGCTTTAAAAACTTTAATTTGAAACATAATTCATACTCCTCCATTAAAGCAAAGGACAAAGAAAATGAGAAAATTGGGCTTGAGGGCCTATAGTTTTCAACTAACCCTACATGCTGTCACTAGCCATGACATCTGTCTGCTCAAAAGCTTTAATGCCTTCTCACTAACCACACACGGTATAAACGATAGTCAAAAGTTCTTGGTTTCATATTCAAGGTCTACCACAATTAATCTTTCCAATGGTATTTTTCCTTATTAGAAACCTTCCAATCTAGGAAGTGTAGTCACCTCATGTACCCAGAAGATGCCATGCATATTGCTGCTTTCAAGCCTTTTGTACCAACTGGAGGTTTTCCCTATTCCTCAAAGCCTACCCAAACCCTAAACACTTTCTATAATCAGCTTTAGGTCCTACATCACAGCAGACCACACGCACTGCTTTCACTCTTCTTTATCTTGCAGTCATTTAAATTGCTGGGCACCTATGCCTTGAAATCTCAAATGTGACCTGGTTTCACAATTATCTTTACCCCTTACACACACTATCAGGACTGAAGTATGTATTGATCTGATTTATAAAAATCCAACATAAAAAATGAAACAAACATTTAGAAAATATGAATAGCCCACAACAATTTATACTGAAAGATACTGATAGAGAGGGAGAAATACTATTTTACAGTTTCCCAATGAACAGGATTAAAGAAAAAATTCTTAGGGAAAGATAAGGAGGTATACAGACAATGCTCAGTGCTTTTCTCTTGCTTCTGAAAACAGATGGAAAACAGAAAGCCCCTTTAGTTTCCTAATTTCCATTGAAATCATTTGATTCAGACAGACTGGCACCAAATTTTTGAGAGGAAAAAAAGCAACTACATTTATCATGTTAATACGATGTTGTAGCTGAGTGTTTTTAATAAACAAGCCTTATGGCTCCTGAAGAACATATAACTGTCACTCTATTTAAAAAAATCACAAAAAGCACTACATAAACTAGCAACTTTGAATATAATAATCCAAGTTTGCTAAATCACAGCTGCTCTATGAATCAACTTTTCTTGTCAAGTATAAAGCTAAAATTTGATTTAAAAATTTCTCACAGGTGTGTGACTTCAATGTTATAAGTAGTAAAGTCTAATTTGGGTTTATTAATGCTTCTAGGGGGTTTGCTAAAAGGATTTATGCACAAAAATAAACTAAAATCAGAAAAAAATGTATTCCATTTTAAAATAACACACTAAACAGTGGGATAGAGCTACTTGTTCAACACCCTCTCACCATACACAAAAATAAACTCAAAATGGCTTAAAGACTTAAACATAAGACATGATACCATAAAACTCCTAGAAGAGAACATAGGCAAAACATTCTCTGACATAAATCATACCAATGTTTTCACAGGTCAGTATTCCAAGGCAATAGAAATAAAAGTGAAAATAAACAAATGGGACCTAATCAAACTTACAAGCTTTTGCACAGCAAAGGAAACCATAAACAAAACAAAAAGATAACCTATAGAATGGAAGAAAACATTTGCAAACGATGCGACCGACAAGGGCTTAATTTCCCAAAATTTACAAACAGCTCATACAACTCAACAACAAAAACGAAAACAACCCAATCAAAAAATGGGCAAAAGTTCTAAAGAGACATTTCTCCAAAGAAATACAGATGGCCAATAGGCATATGAAAGGATGCTCAACACTGCTAATTATTAGAGAAATGCAAATCAAAATTACAATTAGGTACCACCTCACACTGGTCAGAATGACCATCATTAAAAAGTCTACAAGTAACAAATGCTGGGGAGGCTGTGGAGAAAAGGGAACCCTCCTACCCTGTTGATGGGAATGTAAGTTGGTGCAGCCACTGTGGGAAACAGTATGGAGGTTCCTCAGAAAACTAAAAATAGAATTACCATATGATCCAGCAATCCCACTCCTGGGCATATATCCAGACAAAACTATAATTCAAAAAAAATACATGCACCCTTATGTTCATAGTAGCACTATTCACAATAGCCAAGACATGGAAACAACCTAAATGTCCATTGACAGACGAATGGATAAAGAAGATGTGCTAAATATATACAATGGAATACTACTCAGCCATAAAAAAGAACAAAATAATGCCATTTGCAGCAACATGGATGCAACTAGAAATTATCATACTAACTGAAGTAAGTCAGAAAGAGAAAGACAGATACCATATGATATAACTTATATGTGGAATCTAAAATATGACACAAAAAATGAACCTATCTATGAAACAGAAACAGAACCATGGACATAGAGAACAGACTGGTGGTTGTCAAGGGGGAGAGGGTTGGGGGAGGTATGGAGTTGGAGGTTGGGGTTAGCAGATGTAAGTTTTTATATATAGAATGGATAAACAACAAGGTCTTACTGTAGAGCACAGGGAACTATATTCAATATCCTGTGATAAACCATAATGGAAAGGAATGTCTATGCGTATAACTGAGTCACTCTGCTGCACAGCAGTAATTAACACAACATTGTAAAACAACTATACGTCAATAAAACAAAACAAAAGCTATTTGTTCAGCAAGCTACTAAACAGAAAAAGAAACCACACATTCACAAAGAACACTTGGTTTTCAAAACTTTTAGTCCAAGTCTTTAAATAGCCCAAACTCATAAAGGAATCCAAACAATGAAGTAGGCCACTTCTATCCCTTCCTTTTATCTTCCCATCATACCACAAAATCCTTCCCTCATTAGCCTGTATCTCCTGTGAACCTATCAACTTAAAAATGTCACTGTTTTCTCACTCAAGTTCCCCTTCTTTCTCTTTCTTGAGTCCCCTCACTCAAACCTTCTTTTACAAGCTATCTGTACTTCCTCTTGTAGAAAACTTTAAAAACCAACCTGGAAGATGGACTTTTATAATGACAGCATGAGACACTCCACTGACCTGCTCCCAGTGAAACTGGTGAAATTATTAAAACAAATATTAAAGCCTCTGGAAATGGTCCTAAGGGCAAACAAAGAAACTTCCATTCAAGAAAACCTACAGAAATATGGTAAGAAAGGTGAGAGTCTGTGGTGTTGGAGCCAGGATTGCTCAGCAGGGAAGAGATTCCACTCTGGACTGCTGAAGCGAAGAACACAGGCTGCCTCACTTCCCCAGCACACTGTCAGAGGGCTTTCTTCCTGGTTAAGAGCAGGGCATCAATGTTTCTCATCTGGCCCTCGAACACCTATTACTAGGCTAAGTTCTGGGAAAGAATGGTCAAGAAGTTGGAAGCTCCTTTCTTTGACCAAGTTCCCACTTGAGAAACAGAGACTCTACTTTGGGCATAGCACACTAAGAATACTGAGGCCTTGACTGTCCTTGCCCTGGCTCATGAAACAGTGGTTCTATGCCAAGAGAGGCAAGCCAAGAGAACCTTAGGCTGCTACCACCCCTCATCCCACCTCCATCTAGTGTCCAACAGCTAGAGTGGGGCTGTCACTCACAGAGAAGCTTGCCATTGTCCCCAACCCTAGCTCCAGAGCCCTGGCTCAAGGATTTTGCTGAGGGAGAAGGAGAGGGAAAGGCAGAACATAAAACAGCTCCTAAACTCTTCCCACACTTTGATTGGATTTGTGTGTAGAACAATGTCCCAGGGCATTGTTGAAAACAAAAGGCACAACGTCAGAAATTTAACACTCCACTATAATGATCCAGGCAAATCACTAAAACACAAATAAATAAATAATAAATCCTGGGAGGGGGAACCAGTATCCAGAGATACTACAATATATTATCTAAAATATTTGGTTTCCAACAAAAATTATGAGGCATATAAAGAAACAGGAAAGCATGATCCATAAAGCAGAAAGAAAGCAGTCAACACAAACTGCCAGTTAAAGTGGCCAGGTATTGGACTTAAGAGAAAAAGACTTCAAAATAGCCCTTACAAATATGTTCACAAAAAAATTTTTAAAGCATGATTAAAGAAGTAAAGGGAGGTATTATGACAATGTCACATCAAACATATAATATCAATAGATATAAGAATAATTTTTTAAAAAAACAAGTGGAAATTCTGGAGTTGAAAAATACAATAGGGACTTCCCTGGGGCACAGTGGTTAAGAATCCACCTGCCAACGCAGGGGACACAGGTTCGATCCCTGATCCGGGAAGATCCCACATGCTGCGGAGCAACTAAGCCCGTGTGCCACAACTACTGAGCCCGTGCACCACAACTACCGAAGCCTGTGCGCCTAGAGCCCGTGCTCTGCAACAAGAGAAGCCACCGCAATGGGAAGTCTGCGCACCACAACGAAGAGCAGCACCCGCTCACCGCAACTAGAGAAAGCCCGTGTACAGCAACAAAGACCCAAAGTGGCCAAAAAAAAAAAAAGTACAATGCAATTTTGAAGTTCACCAAAAGGGTTCTGAATAGTAGATATGAACTGTCAGAAGAAAAAAAAAAGTAGTGAATTCAAAGACAGAGCAACAGAGGTTACGTAAGCCAAAGAACAGAGGAAAAAAATGAAGAAAAATAAACTGAGCCTTAGAGAAATGATACCATTAAGTATACCAACATACACATAAAGGGAGTGCCAGCAGGAGGGGAGGGGAGAAGAGAGGGAAGAGCAGAAAAAATATTCAAATAGAGGTAGGTAGCTAGTAAGCCCCAAAGCCACAAATTATGTGAGTTCATTCATATGAAAATCCAGAATAGAGAAATCTATAGAGACAGAAAGTAATCAGTGGTTGCTTAGGTTTGGGGGTGGTAGGTAGGCTAGGAGGATGATTGGTTGAGGGTATGGGGTTTTGTTTTTGAGGTGATAAAAATGTTCTAAAATGACTGTGGTAATAGTTGTAATGTATCTGTGAACGTACTAAAAACCACTGAATTGTAGGTTTAAATAGGTGAATTATACAGAGTATGAATTATATCTCAATAAAGCTACTTTAAAAAAAATTTAACCCAGTTGCCCAGAGATAATTGCTCTTGTCATTGTTTTGGTATGTAAATGTTTAGTTAGAATTATCTGATTAAAGAAACAAAACCACAAATGACACAGCTCCATTAAAATAACTTAAAGCCCCTTTTAAGGCTTACGAAAAACAAAGATTTGTTGAAAGGCTACCATACCAGGTACTGACTGTATAAAGCATTTATTTGCTCACTTAATCCCCCCAAACCAGGCATTAGCACACTGTACATAAGGAAACAGTCCTAGAGGTCTAACAAACACTATACACTGGAGCCAAAATTGGAACCTATATTAGTTTCCTAGCACTGCCACAACAGAATATCACAGACAGGGTGGTTTAAAAAACAGAAACTTATTTTCTCACAGTGGAAGTCTAAGATCAAGGTGCCAAGAGGGCTGGTTTCTGGTAAAACCTCTCTCCTTGCTTACAGACAGCCACCTTCTTGTTGTATCCTCTCATGACTTTTTTCTCTGCACACATACTCCTGGTATCTCTTCCTTTTCTTTTAAGGACACCAGTCCTATTGGACTAGAGCTCCATCCTTATGACCTCATTTAACTTAAATTACCTCCTTAAAGGTCCTATAACCTCAAATACAGTTACACTGAGGGTTAGGGCTTCAACATTTTGGGGGATACAATTTGTCCATAAAGGAACTCAAATATAACTCTGGAGCCTGGTCCATAGTTCCAGAGGCTGATTTGATTATCGACCTGTTTTCTGCTGGAATACATGCTCTAAACCTGGTCTGAAGTTATCTGACGAGGATGGTCATGGTTTCACGTATATTACTGTGCTTGATCCTCACTCACAATAACATGGTGAGGCACGGTTGCAAACCATTTCCCCATTTCACACAACAGGTTCAGAGAGAACAAAGAGCCTTGCTGCAGACTGAATACTTTATTAAAAAGTTACATGAAGATATATGCCAGCAAAATGAGGGCCTAAAGCAAGAAAGAAGAAAGTGATCCAGAAAATAGTGGATCCAAGTCAAGCAGGCAATGATGTCCCAAACCCAGATGACAGAGGTCTGGCAAACCAAGAGAGAAGTCCAATTTGGGGAAGGTGATGAAAACTCCAAGAAGGAGATCTCCAGGAAATAGGGAATGAATAGAAGAGGCAGAAGACATGAGAAGAGGTTCATTTTTCAATTAAATCTTGAAGATTTGGTTAAGGCAACTTGGTAAGAGAATAAAAAAGAATTCAAACTTGACTCTAGGAACGTAGTGCTTTAATGGCACAAAGATTTTGAAACTGGAATATAGAAAAGGAAGCATAAACTTGCATATTAGGCAGCTCTGCAATAAAAAAAATTGTATAGACCTAACAATAACATAAATATTTCAATCAAGGAAGATTTAAGTCTGAACATAAATGTTATTATATATAAATAAGGATGTAGTTCAATGAATGAATTGAAAATAGTGACATAACTAGATTGGGAAAAGACAGAAGGGAAGGTGAGAGAGGATATCACTTAGCTAAATCTTCATCTATCTTAGCAGGAAGTCAATCAGTAGAAAATATCTAAAGTCGCTGAATCAAGACAGCTGTATGACTTTGTTGAGCAAAATATAGGTAACGTCATAATTAATTACTATAGCTAACATTTACTGAGTATTTACCACATAATAAAAGTTATTACATTTATTGGGCTTCCCTGGTGGCGCAGTGGTTGAGAGTCTGCCTGCCGATGCAGGGGACATGGGTTCGAGCCCTGGTCTGCAAGGATCCCACATGCCGCAGAGCAACTAGGCCTGTGAGCCACAACTGCTGAGCCTGCGCGTCTGGAGCTTGTGCTCCACAACAGGAGAGGACGCGATGGTGGGAGGCCCGCGCACCGCGATGAAGAGTGGTCCCCACTTGCCACAACTAGGGGAAGCCCTCGCACAGAAACGAAGACCCAACACAGCAAAAATAAATAAATAAACTCCTACCCCCAACATCTAAAAAAAAAAACAAAGAAAAATCTCCTTATAAAAAAAAAGTTATTACATTTATTAATTCTCACAATTCTGTGAGATAGGTACTATAATTAATCTCCATTTTGTAGATGAGGAAATTGAGACACAGGTTAAATAACTTGCTCAAGGTTACACAGTAAGTAGTGAAGCCAAGAAAAGAATCTAAGCAGTCTGGCTTCAAAACCTGTGTTATTAATCACCGCCTCTTAAAAGTTGTTAAAAATAGAAATAGTACTTATGGTTGCTTCTGAGGAGTGTGACCTAGGGGAGGAAAGTAGAGGGTTTAGGGAAGTAATTGTTGATTTTAATTCTAAGTCCTTCTGTTATATTTGATTTTTAAATTATGTACATTAACTCAAATGAAAAGACAGATAATATCAAATGTTGAAAGGATGTGAAACTGCTAGTGTGCCATAACTATTTTGAAAACTGTGTGGCAATTATCTGCTACACAGGGATAGATGCTTAACCTATGACCCAGCAATCCTAGATATCCAATAGAAATATGCATAAATGTTCACCAAAAAACATGTATAAGAATATTCATAACAGCAATATCCAATTGTCCATCAACAATAAAAGGGATAAATTGAGGTACATGTGGAAGACGCCACAGCAAATATTAATAAACAAAGTACATCAATACACAATAACATGGATTAATCTCACAAACATACTGCTGAGTCAAAGAAGCTAGAAAAACGATGTGTAAACACTATGGCTCAATTTATGTACAGTTAAGAAACAGGCACCTCCCTGCCCCACACCCAGAGCAATGGTGGTAGAAGTCAGGATAGTAGTTACTCTTAGGCAGAGCAGGGAAGGTAGTGTAGCATATGAGGGACTTTCTGGATGCTGGTAATAATTCTATTACTTGTTCTGATTGCTGTTTTGTTCATTTTGTAAAAATTCATTGAACTAAATTTTTACAGTTAGTGTACTTTTTAAGCAGTGAGTTACACTTCAGTAAAAGTTTAAAAGAAAAACATGTTTAATTTAAAAATATGTGTTACTCTGATAACATTTTTAAAATACATATTTAAAATTTTACACCTACAAGAGACGCCAAGCCTTCTTCTCATATGTGGATCTGAGATACTCTTTTTTAACATCTAAAATATGTTTTTGCTCCAAGATGTTTCTTCAAGACTGTTCTATAAGCACCCTGAATGCCAGCTGGTGACATCTCCATCACATGGCACAGTAAAACCGTTTGCAAACACTGTGATCTTTAGAGAAAAAGGGTTTACTACAAACCCAATATAAAAATATTCTGCAGTCTAAATCTACTCTTAACTTCAGCATGGGTTCTTGTGTCCTTGCCAAAATAATAAATCTGCTAGAGTTTTCAACTCAACAAAAGGGAAAACTTTCTAACAATTAGAGCCAGTCAAAAAGAACACAACTGTCTCAATGCACTGCATGCCTTCTATCTCTAAAAATATTCAGGTAGAGGTTGGATGAGGCTTCGTCAAGGAGGGAAGGTGTATAAAGAACACAAAATTTAGAACCATACAAACATAGATTATGGTCCCAACTCCGAGAGATGTGTTTCAGAATCATCAAGGGAGGGGAGCGTGGGAAGATACCGATGATCAAAAGTGGCCACAAGTTAATGATTGTCTGGCTACATGTATAATGGGGGTTCACTGAATTCTTAACTCTTGAGTAAGTTTGAAATTTCCCATAATGGAGAATTAGAAGAAGTTTGTTGTGCATACTAAAACAACCTGGGTTCTCTCTTCCTGTTTCCTTTCTCTTCTATATTTTCCTCAGCAACATCATTTGCTCTCACGGGTTCTATAAATTCCATATATTTCTGCTTAAAAGTAAATGGAACACCTTTGCTTCCAACTTGCTCCTCCTCTCCTGTTTTACTGGCACCACTGATTTCACAGACTCTAAGAAACCTGAAGTTACCTTTTACTTCCCCCTTTCTCACAACCAACCAGTTCCACCTCCATTTCCCCAACTTCATATGGCTAAAATATGTCTTCTACTTTTCTTCTGTGTTCCCCACTGGCTTGGTTCAGGTTTTCAACGATTACTTAGCATTTTATGACTTCTAAAATCGTGTTTCCTCTTCTTAAAAAAGACTATTTTCCTTTATTTATTTATTTTTATTTTTTATTTTTTAATGAACATTTAAGGTTCATATATAAAAGCTAACAGAGCAATAAGTCAATCATGAAATAACATACAGGGAAATAAAATGGAAAATAACTCATTTACAATTTCTCACCACTGAAGCACTACACACTGGCTGCAGTGAGGTGTGGTCAATGTTTCAGACAGTGGATGCTCAGGCCAAATGCCATGACTGTCATCACACTACTTTTTGTTTTAAGATCTTTTCTTTCTTGGTCATTGTTCAGTTAGTGGGGGGAGTCGGAGGGAGAGAAGTAAGTTTCATTCCCACCTCCCACCCAAAAAATATTTTTTAAGCAGTTAAATTTTTCCTTGGGGAAACATTGTATCTGTTAATCTAATGTACCATATATTTCTGTTATTAAATGTCTGCATAAATATTTGTTCATTCTATTTCTTAACATAAGGTCATGCAGTACTTTTAATTTCAGAACAGTACGAATTATCAAAGGTAATTAGTTTTGTACATAAATGCCCCCAGTTTCTTTTTCAATGAAAAATGTGCTCTTTGTGGTATTTGTTTCTTGTGAGAGTTGGTCAAGTAATAATCATGGAGTATTTCCTAAAATATTTACTTGCTGGGAAAATTTGTATGAAATGACATTCAAAGTATAAAAAACATTGTTGGGTAACACTTGTAACAGTTAAAAATATACTTGTTTGTAAACTATCAATGTAAGATACTGAGCATCTGAGTGTCAGAGCCATTGTCTCCTGTTTTTCTGGAAAGTGGCTTGATTTGTCAATGTGACATCTTTGAAACATCTGACATTATATATAGAAACATCAAGGCAATATTATTTGTACATATTATTAAATATGCAAAAAGTTCCTGAAAGATAGTGCCCAAATAAGGGAGGTCTCCCAAGCTCAACCTCTCCTTGGTGCCCGTCACTGAACGTATGGCTGTCTTGGAGTTTGGGAGCATGGCAGCTCATCTTGGAGAGGTAGCCCCTTTAATCACTGGCTCCCTATTCAAATATGTTGCCCAGTAAACTAGGTTGAAAGTGCCAAACAGGACTGGGAGTATAATTCGGGACATTTTGTGGATCTTGCTGATGCTGTTGTAAGTCTTTTTGTTTTCAGAAGTCTTGTCTTCAGGTTTTACTGAGGCTGAAGAGGCATTTGAGGTCCCTGCCGGGGGTCTGCTCCTTTGCGATGTTTGGGGGGTGGGTCATCTTCCCAGTAGTATAAGCATTTATTGATTTATTTAGTGTAAGTTCACACTCCTTTTTCTTGATCTTGGCTGCTTCCAAGGCTTTTTTGCCGTCACAGGCCCAGCCTCTCTTTGTGAAATAGTTGACGGTGGCAAACTCAATCAGCACAGAGAACACAAAAGCGTAGCACACGGCTATGAACCAGTCCATGGTCGTCGCATAAGCCACTTTGGGCAGAGAGTTTCGGGCACTGATGCTGAGGGTTGTCATGGTCAGCACCGTGGTCAACCCAAACACTGTCCTGGCTGGGACTGATTCTTGGTTCAGCCAAAAGGACACTTGCGACAAGATCACAGTCATTATGCAGGGGAGATAGGTCTGGATGACAAAGTACCCTATCTTCCTCTTCAGACGGAAATGAGCCGTCATGATTGTGTATTCACCTGTGCTGGTGCTGATGTTCTCTGTGCCCACTGTCTGCCCCATCAGGTGGTATTGGTTCAGCCTGGAGCCGTCTTCTGCCACCACCACCGACTTGGCTGTGCCGTTGGTCCAGACATAGACAACTTCGGAATGAGGATATGCATAGCTGCCAAATTTCAGAGGGCAGGCATGGGCATCCATCGGAAGTCTTCAGGTTGCACTGGGCACTCTGCTGAGATGGTCAAGCGCATGGTGTACAGCAGAGTGCCATCATACTCCAGCCGCAGCAGCTTGTTGGGCGTGGTCATGTTGTGGGCGATGGACTTCTTCCCATTGTAGAAGAAGGTGTCTGGAGTCCAGATTTTGCTGGCAAGGAGGTTGTTGAGAGGCAGGCGCTGCATGGGACCTTTAAACTGAAGCCTTTCGTCTTTCCAGCTTTGTCAGAAAAACACGTCTATGGTGCATTCCATTTCCGTGTCAGACACTGGGCCGAAGCTGGTGACGTAGATGTCCGTTCTCACCTGAGTGACACGCTCTCTGAGCCCAGGCCTCAGTCTGGTGTTGTAGCCATCCAGGAGCCCATCCAAGATCCTGGTGAATATTGTAATGTTGTCATTGGTTTCATCTTTTACAGAACTGGTTGGCATTTGTGAAAAGCCAAAGTGACTGGCTAAGTTCATGGAAACAGAAGGAGGTTTTTGATCATGATAAGGCTAGAGAACGTTCCATTGTCCATTCCCAATAAGAATAGCTGAAGCAGATAAATTTGGAAGAATAACTGTTCCTTTCTCCACCTTGATCTTGAAACTTTCTGAAATATTTGCCACGCGTTCAAAGTCAGCAAGCTACTCCTTGTTCTGCAAGGTGCCTGCGCGCCCGCCCAGGAAGGCAAGCCGTCAGCGAGGGTGCATCCTCCTCCTCCTCCGCCTGCTCTCAACCAGCTGGCAGGAGCGGAAGGCCAGTGCGGTGTCACCGCCCCATGCTGCCAGCGTGAACTTCCCCAGTCCTCCCGGGCGAAGGGCTCCGGTGCCCCCCACCGCGCTCCTGCCGCCATCCTGCGGCTCCGCTCCGCAACTGAGGCCGCGCTCTGCCCTGCTGCAGATACCCCCCAAAAAAGACTATTTTCTTAACCAAAAGCAAAAGTCCGTGTCTTTTATTTTCTTTAATAAAACACTACCTCACAGGATTATTACAAAGATTTAGGAGTTCATACATGTGAAGCACCTCGTAGAATTCCCAGCATGTAACAGGTACACGAATCCTGGTTTTCTTCCTTCTCTGTGCTTGAGTCTCATCAAACTGGCTTCCTTACTGAATCCCTAAAGATATCATACAGTGTCCTGATTCTGTTCCTTTGCTATTTCTCCTACCTACACTGAACTTCCATCCCATCTTCCTATGTCTAAAGCTACACTATCCCTTAACAAGCAGCTCAAATGTCATCTCATCCCTTCAACAAATATGTTTACTGTATTCAAGGATAGAGAGACCAATCAAAGTCAGGCACTCAGAGACTACAGACTTATTTCAGGGTCAGGAATGCAAGCATCACTACATCCTGCCCAAGGAAGAGAGGAGAACAAGTAGATATAAATTAGGTAATTGGGAGTTCTGTGTGGTTTTTGCCTTTCAGTCTGACAGTCTTGACTCTCTCACATTAGGAACAAACATAAATGTGCTCCCAAATCTCCTAAACCAAATATATAAACTAGATAAATCAGTGGTGATTGTTTCAAATTGTGTCTTCATTTACGTTCTTCAGAGGCTCCTCAGTGGTCCTTTAAATAATGAGTTCCCCTGCTGCACTTAAATATCATCACAAACCTCTATTAGCCATTACTTGTATGGTGCACATTATTATGCAAAGTATGGCTCACTAATACAAAACTACATGTAACTAGAAAGAAAACAAAGTACAAATAGTTCGAAACATTCTTAATTTTCTATATTCGTAAACCATGAACATAAATTTCAAATCTATTTTACGTAGACAATTCAACTGATATTACATTAAAAAGACAATTCATACACCAAGCTCCTCCACACTTAGCAAGGTTAACACAGCCACATTATTTCTCCTGAGAGACGTGTCTGCCTGCTAATCACTCTGATCCCATAACTAGCCCCACATGGTAAGCTCCTTTTCACTATTCAAGTTCTTCAGAGCCACCTCCTCTCTAACCAGCACCCCTACCCCCCCCACCATCTGGTCACTGCTTCCCCATCTATGTTCTACAAGCACTTTATACACACTTCTGTTATGCCACTAATCACCCCATTTACATGTCTGTCTCTCTGTAGTTCTCCCACACCTCCCACTCCTCCCAACTAAACAGGGAGTTGCCTGAGGAGAGGAAACATATATGGCAGGTAGTACAGAACTGTGGTAAGAGCAGACTCTGTAGCCAGACAGCTTGGCTTGGGATCCCATTCTGCTGCTTCGTAGCAATATGACCCTGAGCAAACTCTTGCCTTTAAGCCTGTTTCCTCATATGCAGAAGGAGGATAATAATTACACCAACCTCACAGTGCTGTTATAAGAATTACATGAAATAATTTAAAGCACTTAGCATCCCTCACTTCTCAGCTTCTTTGTGGCATGGTAGTTTAAAGCAGTGTTAAGGACACAGGTTTTAGTTAGGGCTTGGTTTCGAATTTTAGGTCCAACACTTATTAGCTCTGAGACCTTGGGCAAACTATTTCAACTTTGAGAGCCTCAGTCTCTTCATCTGTAAAAGTAGGATAATAACTAGCATCTATGTTAGGGTTACTGTAAGGATTAGACGAGAAAGTTCACATAAAGCCTCTGGCACAGGGAAGTGCTCTAGAAATATTTCCTATCAAGCTTTCTATTTATTTATTTGAAGGCTGGTCTCCTAGAGACATGTCAGACAGCAAACTTCTTTCCTTCCACAAGGAACTATATCAGGACTCAGCATTTGCCAAGTATGATGTTCAAGGTTATAGCTGTTTGTCTTCCTTGGACTTCAGATTTCCCACGGCCATGATTTCAGTCACTATACTAGTTGTCCTTTGTGAGGATATAAACTTGCAAGTGCAAGGAAACAAGTTAATAATAGCCAGTGCGCTTTCCTACCTTAGGTATCACCTTTATACCTCCGTGTCATTAAGCTTCTTAACTAAGGCTTATATTAAACTGAATATATTAAGAAACTGACTTAAGGAAACCCATGCAGAATTGTTCTATTTATGGAATTCCTTGGTGTGCACTAGGCTGACAAAGTTCATATTTGGGAAAATGATTTTAATTTCTGTACTCCTAGGGAGAAAAAAGTACTCCTAAGTGGTAATGAAACTAAAATGAACAAGGATAACAAATACTGTTACACAGAAACATTTCCCACCTGCTCATCCATACACCGTCTACCTAATATGAAAGCTTCACTTTTACCTGAACTCCTAATTCTGCACAGACTGATCAAGATCTAAAATGCTTCAAAATTTTCTGAAGCAGTTTTATATATACGTTGAACAAGAGTGATAATAGAGGCTGTAAGTCCCTCATAACAGAACTCAATAGCTGGTGACTCAAAGATGAGTCAATGTTAACTGATCTCCTATGCAGGAGAGAGATAAAGTATCAAATGAGATGAGTGGCTCAGGGAACCAAAGTAATTCTCTTGACCATGTCTAATAAATCGCCTATCTTTTTATGTTCATCACAACCTACAATGTGAAGGTCTCTTACCGTAGCCTATGATCAATTAAATTGAAACTCTCAGCTTTCACAAAGCTAAGAAAAAGGGCAGAGCAGTGAGAACTGTCCTCAAATCCCAACTCCTTCTATTCCTCTCTACCAGCTTTCCAATACATGCCTTTGAATACGGAATATAAAAATTACCACTTTATATGACTCTAGCACATTTACAAATTACATAATAATTTCATAGACATCCTTGATTCTCAAAACTCATAACAATGTACAGCATTATAAGTCTTATTTTACATGTGAAAAAACTAAGGATAAAAAAAAACTAAGGATGAGGAAGTTCAAGTAATAGCTTTCTGTGATCACATAGCAAATGGTACAGTCAAAACTGCAACACATCCACCCAGCCTGTGCTCCTTACAACACCAAGATGTACAAGCAATACTATAAAGCAACAAAAAAATGTATGTATTTAATATTCATTAAAGCTGACTCAGAAAGTGAGGCAATAGGGGTATCTCCTTTACATATGGCAAAAAATAAACTTCAGGTTAGACCAGCAGTTCTCAAATATTCTGTTCACAGGGCCCCTATACATTTAAAAAACTTATTAAGGACTCCAAAAAGCTGTTGTTTATATGGGTTATATGAATTCATATTTGCCACATTAGAAACTAGAAATAATACGTTTAAACATAAGACTACAAAAGCTCACATTCCATTAGCCTTCAGGGTGATGATGTCATCGCATATCAGGAAACTCCTGGAAAATTCCATTGTACACTTATGAGAAAATGAGAGTGAAAAAGGTGAATAACATGTTTGTATTATAATGAGAATAGTTTTGACTTGGTAGACTGCCCTGTAAGGCTCTCAAAGTCCAAAGGGGTCCTCAAACCATACTTTGAAAACCATTAGTAACAACTCTTAGTCATGGCAAATCTTCTTAAATTCCAAGTTGTAACTCATTATTTTACTTTAAGTACATTGTTTCTCACACTAGATTAAAAAAAATCTTGAAGGAAGGAAGGACTGTTTTATTTATTCCCTCACTGCGCTAATTCTCTTTGCAGTGCACTGTGCCCTGGACAAAGATGGTATCAAACATTTACTGAGTAAACTGAATCTCCTCTGAAATCTAGTGGATGGGGGAAAAGAAAACATCTTATGCCAAAATTATCACCTCCCTACTATGTAAAGATAAGAAAGATGAAGTATGTAACACAGAGGTCTGTCTTAAGTCAGTTAGCTGTATTGAACAGACAAAAACTCCATTCCAGATATGAAGTAAGAAACAGCAAAAGATTTGAACAAGAGAAATGAGGCAAAAGTTAATACTTTAAGGTTATAAATGTCCAGCTTTCCCCTCAATTTTCTCTATCCAAATAAAAGTAGCAAAGCATTTTCTGAACTATAAATGATTTTTAATATTATCTATATCTATGCTACACTTAGTTCATAACGAATCACCTAACTAAAGTCAGAACTTATTTTTTTTTAATTTAATTAATTTATTTATTTTTGGCTGTGTTGGGTCTTCATTTCTGTGCGAGGGCTTTCTCTAGTTGCGGTGAGCGGGGGCCACTCTTCATCGCGGTGTGCGGGCCTCTCACTGTCGCGGCCTCTATTGTTGCGGAGCACAAGTTCCAGACGCACAGGCTCAGTAGTTGTGGCTCACGGGCCTAGCTGCTCTGCGGCATGTGGGATCTTCCCAGACCAGGGCTCGAACCCGTGTCCCCTGCATTGGCAGGCAGATTCTCAACCACTGCGCCACCAGGGAAGCCCAGTCAGAACTTATTAAATGAAAATATATTAAAGATGATTTGTACCTGCACATTTAGGAGAAATTCCTACATTACACCTATGCAGAAGTAACAGAGAAGTGAATAATAACGCCACCTCATTCTTTTCTCTAAGAACTTTAAAAACTTTAGATTTTTGTTTCATTCAGTATCAAAAATTACAAGTTACATGACTTACCCAACTATGCACTAAATAAAGAAATCCACAGTAAACAGATGTTCCTAATCATATAATCCTACTATTTCAGGGCAAGAGGCTGAGTTACTTTCAAGAAAAACCTTAAGAGCACAGAGGCTCCAACAATTATTACCACAGATTCTGGTCTAAAATGCTTGTTGAGTGGCATGAATCTCAGAATGAATCCAAATCCTAACTCTATAGTACTAAAAAATTCAAATAGTTTGAATAATTTACTTAAATATTTTAAGTAAGCAATTTACCCCCAAAATGGCTTATAATTTAGATAAATTGTATTCATGGGCTTTACTACAGACTAAGATGGTCATGAATTTTCTCCTTACACTTCACTAATTTCAAAATAGCTGAACTAAATTCAATCTGTGCTATCTACCACTCCAGCAACAGTAAACAAAAGGAATCTTTTTTTTTTTTTTTTGCGGTACGAGGGCCTCTCACTGTTGTGGCCTCTTCCGTTGCGGAGCACAGGCTCCGGACACGCTGGATCAGCAGCCATGGCTCACGGACCCAGCCGCTCCGCGGCACGTGGGATCTTCCCGGACCGGGGCAGGAACCCATGTCCCCTGCATCGGCAGGCGGACTCTCAACCACTGCACCACCAGGGAAGCCCAGGAATCATATTTTGCTGCAAACATTTACTTAAATTCTTACCATGTCAAGAGTCTGCAATTCTAGTTCTGATTAAAATCCAAAGTTAAATACTGAGAACTAATAACCTTTCCAAATATTAAAATAGATGAGGCATACTCTTTGTAAACTTTCCAAAAATAATATTGTACTTAATAATAGTGAGAACAAAATAAAATTTTCAGTGTATTATAAAAATAATTATCGGGCTTCCCTGGTGGCGCAGTGGTTGAGAGGCCGCCTGCCAATGCAGGGGACACGGGTTCATGCCCCGGTCCGGGAAGATCCCACATGCCGCGGAGCGACTGGGCCCGTGAGCCATGGCCGCTGAGCCTGCGCGTCCGGAGCCTGTGCTCCGCAACGGGAGAGGCCACAACAGTGAGAGGCCCGCATACCGCAAAAAAAAAAAAAAAAAAAAATTATCACAATGAAATTAGCTATGGAAGAATGGCTCTTAACTTCAGCCTCAGCAACTTTCACAGAACTAAAAGCTTTGAATTATTTACTTGCTTGACCAAATAACTAAGGTAGCGAGACTGTGTAGTCAGCAACCACATTCATCCTTAGTAATAAGTATGAGTATAATCTAATATGCATGAAAAGCTATTGTGTGAAAAGAACAATGAATGAGTGTGCACACCACACCAGATGCACTATTTAGTAGATACTGATGTCTGCATGAAATAGCTGTACTAAGAAAACAACACAGTCATTTTTCAAAACAGAGATTCTTATAGCCAGCTACTAAACAGAAATAATATCTTCCCCATTATTGCTACTTAAGATTTTACAGCAAAGAAAACAACAGTCACTTATAATTACAGATTATATAGGAGGATATGGAGTTGATCCTGGCAGAAACACCATTTCTAAACATACGTAGGTTACAAATACCTATTCAACTGGCACATACCTCACCAATGAAACAAGTACACATAACAGGTACTTAATACAAAAGAATAAACTCAACTAAAACATCTTTACTATGTTTGCTAATCAGCATTTTTGTTCTAAGTACATATCACGAAGAATTATGCTGGAGAGTGGGAAATTGTGTAGCCTTTTTTTTTTTAAATCAAAGTTATGCAAATCAGAGCATGGACATTCCAGTAATCCACCTACCATATCATCAGCTCCATTCTCCCTACAATACATGAAGAATTTATGGGAATAAAGACCCAATGTGCTGACTAGAGAAGAAATACATGTTCTAAAGCATTCTGCTGGTTTCAGGAAAACTGGTAATTATGCACCAAACCAGTGAAAATAAGTTTTATTGTTATTCAATATCAGTCCAAGGGAACGATGATAATCTGCAGTTTATCAATATTGGACCTTTCCTAAGAATGTGAAATTAAAACGCAAGGCTTCTGGAGTGTCAGAGAAGGTTGCAAACACATTTGTGTTTTGTCTTTGTGTGTGGGAATGACAGGAGGAGAGATGGTGTCAGTAAGGTGCCTGACAGACCTTGAAGTCAGCACTATGAACTGTTGGAAACCTCAATCAGCATCATTCGAGTGCGTGTGTGTGCCTGTGTATGTGTAGGGGAGAAGGCATTCCTCTTCAATACTGATTTTACAGTCAGAACTGGGTTATATATCATTATTCTGTGTTTATAACAACAACCTTCAACCATTAAAAAAAAGGTTAATATGTTCTATACATTCTATTTAAAGAAATTCAATTAACAGGTATTCTTTAGACAGACTAACTTCTAAATCCCAGGACTTCAGTTACAAGGCTGAGTTCATTTTGTGAAAATTTATTAACTGTATACTTATGATTTGGGCAGTTTCTGTATATACACACAGAAACATACACACACACACTGTGTCAGTAAAAAGTCTGTGCAAAAAAAAAAATTCTGCGTTTAACAGGCTAGTGTACTTTTTTATATAGGATAGTCAAAAAGTGATACGGAAGCAAGGAACTGAAAAGTGAAAGGGTGAGCTCTTTGGCTATCTGGGGGAAAAACATTCTTGGAGAAGGACTAGCAAAGGCCTTGTGATGGGTGCAAGCTTGGAGTGTGAAACACCCAGGAAGCCAGAAAAGAGTAAGTGAGAGGAAGAGTTATAGAAAATAAGAGTTACAGAAAATAAGGTATGGCCGAAAGTGGAGTACATCAGTAAATGACTTAGACCAATGCATAGTGCCTGGAGAAATGTCTATGTTACACCTACAAACCAATTTTCAGGGTCACATTTATATTATACTCCCCACTTTATTATTAAGGAGAAAAGGATGGGGAGATGGAGAGGGAGGGAGAGATGGGGAGGGGAAGATGGAGCGGGAGGGACAGAGGAAGAGACAGGCACCTCCTCAGCATATAAGAGGCTTGTATTTGCGTGTTTGAGCACAGAGCTGGGTGTACAACTCAAACTTAACGCTTCGGTATATCAGAGGAATGAAATTAAAACGGAGAGGAGTACATTTATTCAGCAGGTATCATATGTGACATTTATTATCTCCAATTAGATAGATATTATTTCCATTTCCATTTTACAAATCTGGAAACTGAGACTTAAGAGAAGATAAGGCCTTTTGTCCAAGGCCTTTTTGCACAGTAGAGCGCTGAATTCAGGTATACGTTAATTCAAAATTCTATCTACTGGAGTAGACAATTTAAGTACTTCCCTATAGCTTCAACCAAAAGAATGAAATAATTCCATGGTATTGCCAGTCTCTGCGTAGTACCTGCAGTCCTACTCATTTGAAGGTAAATATTTAACACTTACACCTCATTTTTCCCTAGTACAAATACAGTAAGTATGTGGTTTTAAGGGAGCCCTAGCAATCTGGCAAGAGAGATTTCGAAACTACTCTGTAAAACTTCTGCTGATGACCCAGTAGTTGCTTTATGACTTTCCAATGAAGTGCGAAGTGCTCTCATGCCATGCCCAAAGAGTTGGTAGGTCCTATGACTCTAAAAAGGAACAAAGGTATTTAACGGCACTTGTTTCCTGGTGACACTGTTCTGAGGAAACGGAGAATGTGAAGGGAAGAAATGCTGGGTCAGTATTTAACTTCTAAAGTAGATATTTAGTGGTAGAAACTAACTAACTTGTTCGTATTGAACAACTGATTCAGAAAGTCTCAGCCTACTATAGGGAATCTTACTAAGAGAAAAAAAAAAGAGGGGCTTCCCTGGTGGCACAGTGGTTGAGAGTCCGCCTGCCGATGCAGGGGACACGGGTTCGTGCCCCGGTCCGGGAAGATTCCACATGCCGCGGAGCGGCTGGGCCCGTGAGCCTGCGCGTCCGGAGCCTGTGCTCCGCAACGGGAGAGGCCACGACAGTGAGAGGCCCGCGTACCGCAAAAAAAAAAAAAAAGAGACAGGTTATACTTTCTTGGATAGTGAGAGGTTTTTTAGAAATGCCTGAGCTGGGGCTTCCCTGGTGGTGTAGTGATTAAGAATCCGCCTGCCAATGCAGGGTACACAGGTTTGAGCCCCAGGTGGGAAAGATCCCACATGCTGCAGAGCAACTAAGCCCGTGCGCCACAACTACTGAGCCTGCGCTCTAGAGCCCGTGCTGCACAACAAGAGAAGCCACCGCAATGAAAAGTCTGCGCACCGCTACGAAGAGTAGCCCCCGCTCGCCGCAACTAGAGAAAGCCTGTGCGCAGCAAGGAGGACTCAACGCAGCCAAAAATTAATTAATTAATTAACTAACTAATTAATTAATTAAAAAAGAAAAATGCCGGAGCCATTGAAGGCACACAAGAAGGACAGCAAAAGTATTGAGTGCTTAATATTTGTTTTAGCAGGTTAGTTTTAGTTATATTTATGGAAAGTTGTATCCTTCTGTCTGTGTTTACTATGCAACAGGGAGTTAAGGACCCCAGACAGGTTTCCAGGGGACTAAAAATTCCATGAAATTAAATTGTTTATGCATTTTTCTGCAGAGAATATCCACAGTTTTCATTAGCTTTCCAAAAAGGACCCTCAAAAAAAGGTTTAAAAGTACCTTTCAAAATATATGCGTACACGTTCCTTTTTTGTACGCACTTAACATAGTTTTTTTGTTTTTTAGGGTTTTCTGTTTAAGGGTTTAGAGCAGGAATTAGCAAATCATTTTTTATAAAGGGCCAGACAGGAAATATTTTAGAATCTGTGGGTGCATACAGTCTGTTGCACATTCTTATTCTTCTTCTTCTTCCTCTCTTTTTTTTGGAACAACTTTAAATGTAAAGTTAAAAAATGTAAAAGCCATTCTTAATTTGTGGGCCTAACACCAGCTTGTTCGCAAACTCCTGGTTTATTCAGAGTAACCACTGATACATCTCTGCAAAAGTAACACAGCATGGCTTTGGGAGTCCAGGACTTTTTTTAAAAGGACTTTGAGAAAGTCACTAACCCCCTCAAAGTCTCAAGTTTCCACATCTTTGTAAAAATGAGATACTGACCTCTCCTACACAGTTCCTTTAACTATTAAGAGAGATAGCAAGTGTATGGAACTGCACAGACATTGCCTGGCATATAGTTAGCAAACTGATTTTATTACCTGTGCCTCTATCTCATATGATAAATTAGTAATATTTATAAGTCAATACTAAGTTTTTGGTCAGGCATGCTCCTCCAATGCAATCTACTTTATAATGATCTGCTTTGGCTACTACTTCTAGTAACAAAGTGAGGCTTTCCCAGAAGCCAACAGACCTGTACCCCACTGATTAGAATCCAACAGTTCCCTCATAATTACTCTTCTCCTTTCAATATGTAAATCAAATTTCTAGAGCAAAGATTTAATGTTCAATATATTATTTTCCATCTGAAGTGTTTTAAATGCCTAAATCATAGTAATTCAAAACAGCTTAAGAAAACCCAACTTGCAAGAAGTTATTAAAACCAACACTAAACTGGAGCATACTTAGGTGTACCAAGGAACCTAAGGTCACAAAATATTATACAACACAAAGTAATCAAGTATTTGCCTAGCAGAGACACTGATCTCTCCTGTTTCTCACAAAACTGAAGGTCTTAAATGTATCCAAATGTCATTATAATGAGCTTTAATTGTTCATTGTTTTCCCCTGGAAGACTAACCAGCTTGAAAGCATGAACTCTGTTTTAACCATTTTTTATCACCGTACTCTCACACACCAGGAGGTATGGTAATCTTCAGGAAAAATAGTTACTGAAAATAAGCGTCTATTTTCAAAATGACAACTATCTAAGATAATGATCTTACAATTCCATTTATATAGAGATACTCATCTGAGCAGGAGTACAAGAAAAAGCATAACAGATAAAAAATTAGCAAACACATTATATCATTACTCCAGAACAGCTAGCGTGATACCCCAACGTCCTTGTCTCCACTCTCCCAAAGTATCAAAGGTGAGTTATATTTCCTACTAACATTAGTAAAACTATGATTCCTATAATCACTAAGGAATTTTAGCCGCTATTTTAAAGTATTTTCCAGCCTAAGCAAAGATACCTTTTAGAAGTTGTCTATATATAGAAAGAAAAGTATGAAAGCATAAGTGAATAAACACAGCACATTACACTTAACTTTACAAATGATTTTGTCAGGTTTCAGCGAATTTACTTTGAAAGTTTTTAAGAAGACATCGATTACTATCTTTACCTCAAATAATGAGTAAAATTTTAAATGTTATAATTAACATTAAGAATAAATATTTTTCTTCCTCATCTCAGAAGACCAAGGAAGAAATAACACAATTACAAGCCACATTATAGAGTATGAGGCTTTCCAGACCAAGCCTAATTTAGTTCTCTGAAATTAATGGTATATTTAGAGAAGATGTAGTTAAAGATGCTAAAAGACCCTGTCTAGCTAAATACCGTCCTGTCCTCGCCTCCTCAATCTCCAGTCACTAAGAATACGTGAAAGTTTTTTACAAATACATATTGGAATATTTTCAAGAGTAAAAGAACAAAACAGTTATGACAAAACAGTCATGTTCAGAAGACACTCCGTAAACCTGAAAAGTGAAGTTTCCCCCAAATATTTGTTCCATACTCATTCATTAAATTCAAATGGTGTCAATAAGTAGATTCACCCTTATTTGTAAGTCAGAGAAGTAAACACTTATATATAGTTAATTAATGACCCAAACCTTGCACTAAAGCAAAAGTCCACCAAACTCAAGGTAAAAGCAGCCACTGTCTACTTACTATCACTGTACTGCAGAGAAACGAAAAATGTTTCAAGGGATTTTTAAAAGATTCCTAACAGAATGATTTTTTTAACATTCAACATTATAATGATAATGTCTTTTATAAAATAAAGTTGCTCAGTGAAAGTCTCTTCAAAGATATAATGTTTAAAGAGGGATAGAAATCATCACCCTCTACTATCCAGCTGTTAACTAACTCTTCCCATTTTCAATGAAGAGCAACAGTAACGCTCCTCATTTAGTAAGCATCTCAAGTTTATATTGCCAGGCCAGGCAAGTACCATCAGTAAATGTAGCAAGTGGGTGGGAACTACAAGCTACACGTTAAGAGGTTCCTGCAGCTGCTACTAGACTCCATCTCTCCATCTTATTCTTGCTAGGACAAATGCAGGCCTACTGCTACCAGATCTTCCAAATTTTCCTAAAAAAGGCCAGAAATCCAAATCATGCAAAATTTTCCATTTTTAAATGTTGGCGATTAAGAAATAAGAAAACCACAGTGCAGGCCAAATTCATAGTACCTACAAACTGAATCTGGCCTTTCAGTATGCAACGACTGCTAACTACACAGCAATAATACCCAAGGAACAGAAGCATCAGTAAGAATCTCAAACGTCTGACTCCCAAACCCTAAACTCCTCAGGACTGTTACTCAGATTTCACGTTGAAGATGGATTCTCCGTGTAGTCAAGAACACTGGTGGTAATCCTTCTCTCTTGAAGACTAATTTTTGACTAATAATAATTTTTTAAACACTACGGCTTTTACTATTTTAAAGTATACATTTTAAGAAAAAAAATCAAAACAATGAACACTGAGGTGGTGAAATCAGAATATTAGTAAAGTTAATAAAATTAAAATTATAATATGTAGAAAATGTATACTTATTAAAAAATACTATAATGCTTTACAAACTGTGTTAGTTGGGTAAACGTCTATCAGCTGGGTCCCCAGAAAGCAAGCAAGCACTTGAGCTCCCTTCTCATCTCTTTATGAGACATCAGGAATGGGTAGTCCTGATGGGCCACTTTTACTTTAGCAACATGAAAATAAAAAACAAATGAAGAGGGGCAAGAGGTGACAACAATGTTAATTGGCAAGGTATTTCTGTTTTATAATAATTTCAAGTGCCAAAAGATCCTAAGACTCAATACAACTTTCTTTACTGCTTTAGCTCTAAGTAGATTAGATGGCTAAAAAGGATAAACTAGCAAGACCTTCTATTTAGAAATAAAATCTGCTGGATTAAAAAAGAAATGCTACGTGGGGCAGCACCCAAAGATTTAACCTTATGATTTAACCTTGAAAGGATCGTTTCTCAAAATTTCCAAAAAAATTTTTTTAAGGAAAAAAAAAGCTTTATAGTCATACTCAGAGTTCTCAGTTAATTTGGAAGGCTACCCCCACATATATTATTTTGATGACATACTGGAAAAAAAATCCTTAAGAACAACACAGCAGAGTTTAAGGAAAAAGGGCAGCTTGGCTTTATCAGAACTTGACAGCTGTTGTGATTTTAAGCAAGTTATTTAACTACTCTGGGCACTATCCCCTGATCTATAGAAAAGGATAAACCATAGCTACTTTAATTCTCATGATGAGAATTGTGATACATCTTAAATGTATTTTAATTCATTCTCTTAGCTGAAACTTGAATCTGTACCACAACATCAGTACTTTAAAATATTCCTGGCAGAACAGCTACACACAGGTGAGAGAACTCAACACTTCTTGAAGCAGCCCTTTTCATCCTCACACTTCTATCATTTTCTTTTACTAAACTATAATCAGCTTCCTAGTTACTTCAACCCCATCAATCACATTCTAGTTTACATCTTATGAAGTAGAGCTAATTCAATTCTCACTAAACTCCAACCTCCATAAGGATTGAGGCTGTTCGGTATTGAAACCCCGGCACCTAGAACAATGATAAGCACATAGCAGGTGTACAATAACTATTTACAGATTGAGTGATATGTTCCGTACAGTATTTACTGACTGACCATTGAAATGCCTTCGAATATAAAGAGCACAAGTGTGTATAGTTCTGGAGGTGATCATTTAAAGTTTAAGGTTTAAAAGTTGAAATATCATACGTAACCAAACACAGGCATGCTATGTGTTTAAAAACCCCTTTGGATACAGTAAATAAAAGCAATTTTGCTACATTTTAAATGATGATGCTATTCAATGATACAGATCATAAAGTTCCTTCAAAGCAATACACCTATTAATGGCTCCATAACTTCTAATCATAATTTCCTTCAGATTTAACGAATTCCAAGTCTACATTAAAAAAAAAAAACCACCTCAAAATGACATGTACCCTCACTACCACTGGCTATCCTGCAAATAACCCCCAAATACTAACTTAGTCAAGTTTTATCACCTGAAAGTTACCCAGAAAACATCAGAATAGAAATTGTGAGAGAATTATCAAAATCCGTAACAACTTTCTCTCATGACTTTCTTAGCCACACACTGCTATAAACACCTCACTGCTTAAACACTAGAACTCATTTATAATTTAGTCACTTATATTCCAGAGCTGAAAGAGTAGGTTTCATAAAGTTATGTTCTACTTCACAGAACAGGAAATCAAACAGTGGATGACCAGTTCACCATCCTCTGCAAATCTATGGAAATATTTCCATTATAAATTTCTCCTGCCACCTGACGGTTTTAAGCTGCCACTCTGTGCTATTAGCGTAAACAAAACACAATTACTAAGGTAAATCTGCCACATAACACAAGTCAATACTCCATCCCAAACCCAAACATCAAATATTCCTGAATTCTTTGGGTCACTGATGCTTGAAACTGTGGTAGAAAATCAGCGATCTAGAAACATGTAACTTCCACCAAAGGAAACTAGGTAAGGCAAATACCAGATGGACATAATTTTATAGTAAAGAACAAAATCTAAAAGGGTCAGACATTTTAATGAACACAAAATTAAAGGAGGACAGAAAGTAAAATTAAAAATGCATCTGTGTTGGAAGAAATAGCCATACATGACCCTTTCAACACCGACAAGCCTTCCCAGACCAAAGTGGATGAAGCCTCTAGTCCTACAAAACTTCCTTTCCCCTTCCACTTCTATGATATTAAAAGAAAAAAAAAAAAACCCCAACCCTTGTACCTTAATCAAAATAGTATACTACAGAAAATCAAACCGCCAGATACAGAGAGACCTTAAAACAGTCAACGTCACTACCAATCTTTAAAATGCTATCTGCAGGGCCATTTCGGGTACTGTGGGAGGAACTCAGAGCCAGGAAGAGCTGAAACGTGAGAGGCAGTCTGGGTCCCCCAAAGGGCAGAGGACGCTAACACAGAATGTACACAGAACTACCGCACGCACAGGCTCCCAACTCGTTTCCAGTTTGCAGCGGAAGAGTATTCCTTTCCAAGACACTCCCTCTACCCGGAAAGTTGCCGAGGCAGCACAGCAAAACGCGCCTGCAGCTGCGAACTACCACAGCCCTGGGCTACCAGCAAGCACACTCTTCACGCCTGTACTCTGCGTCCAGGAACAATGTCTCAACGTGGCCAAGGGGATGCTGCAAAGCTGCCCTCAATGCAGCAACCACGGATAGGAGGGGTTTCGCAACAGTCCCACAGCCGTCCCGGGGAGGAGGGTGGACTTCCCTTCCATCTTCAGTATGCTGCTTCGACCCATGCCGACAGCACCTTGGCTGCCCAAGAACACACGAAGGGGGTTCTAGCTCCCATTAAGGGCCTTCGGAAGCAAAGAACGTAGGCACTACCTGCCTTTATCTAGGGCCCTGTCCAGGGCTGGGAAGGGCCCTGGAGAGCAGGGACTGGGATTCGGTCGTTGCCCTTGCCACCCACGCAGGCGGCAGCGCGCCTCCGGGCCCGGGGTCCCAGCAGCCAGGCCCCCGCGCCCGGGCGACCCTTCCCCCCACGCCCCCTCTCACCTGATCTTGTAACTCGGGAGGGTGTGCTTGCGCTTGATGACTTTCTTGAGCTGGTTGACGATGATGGAGGTGAGCTGGGGCATGGGCCGCCCTTCGAACTGGGAGCGCACCTCGAAGTCGATCAGCGGGTCCTCCACGAAGGAGAAGAACCAGTGGGTGAAGGGCACGCGGGTGAGGACGAAGCGCAGCCTCCCCACCACCCGGGACAGCTTGACGAACAGGTAGGCGGACTTGCCGAAGACCAAGTCCACGTCGATGGCCAGGTGGAAGCCCCCGCTGTACTCCACCTCCGCCTCGAAGGCCAGCTCCTCGGGGGAGGTGGCGGGCAGCGCCTCCCCCTCAGGAACGTCGGGCTCCCCGGTGGCCGAGGGCACCACGGGCCGGACGAGCCGGATGGTCTTGATGAAGGGCACGGTCTCGCCCAGGAACACGTCCCTCAGGCTCAGCCCCTCCAGCAGGCGCCCGGCCGTCTTGGTCTGCAGCAGCTCCTCGAACTCCACCTTGATCTTCTTGGTGACCCAGCGGCGGGCCAGCGCGGTGTCCCGCAGCTCCCGGAACAGGAACAGGATGGTGGCGTTGAGGAAGTAGCAGGTCTCCCGCGTCGGCGGGGCGGGGGTCTCGGGGGCCGGAGTCGTGCCGCCCTCGGGTGGCCCGCCGGAGGGCTCCTCAGCCCCGCCGCCGCCATAAAGGTACTCTCTCAGGGCCAGGTCCGGCACCGGCTTGATGTAGCGGAAGCCGTCGGCCGCGCGGGCGGCCTCGTCCGGCGGCGGCTCGGGCTGTTTGCGGTAAAGCAGCAGGAACTGGGTGAGCAGCGTGAGGAAGGAGCCCAGAACGGCCGACGCCAGGATCATGAGCAGCAGCCCCATCCCGCCACCGCCTCCGCCCGGAGCGCCCGCGCCCTGGCCCCCGCGCCCACAGCGCCGCTTTCTTCACGCCGCCCTCCCCCCTGCCTCCATCTTGAGGACATCGGGCGGCGGGGTCTGGGCGAGCGGCTCCCTGGGCCTCGTCCAGGGGCTCCGGACGGCGCACTGCAGCACCCCAGCCTGCAACGGCCCGCGCCTCCTCAGAAGCTCCCGGAGGCGGCTGCTGTGGTGGCGGCAGCGGGGGCGGGAGGGAGCGGAACGGCGCCTTCCTCTGGCCGCCGCTCATTGGACAAACGGCGGGTGACGTCAGGAGCGTACTCGCTCCCGGCGGCGTCGCCTGGCAGCCGGCGCCCGGGCACGCGTACGCGGGTCCTTCTTCACCTCTCGGGCGCCCTTCCAACCCCGCCCCCACGCCAACATTCCAGTACCCCGCGATACACGTGGCTGTCACTTCTGAAGCCGCTGCGCGGATCTGGGAGCATAACTGGGGCCACCGGTTGGAGGATAAGGAGGCCGGGCGGAGATGTGGCGGCGCGTTCTTGACTCCGGTCATCCCGTTATCTTCTAATGCGCCCATCCCCCCTCATTGGCCGCGGTCCCTGTTACCCCTGCTGCAGAGTGATTCTTCCACTCCCGTCCCTGAGAATGGGCTGGCGGCTTTCCCTGCCGGGCAGCGCCGCAAAAGATCTGAGCTGGCAGTTCGGAGACTTCCCAAGCCGGGGACACGATTACACTGCCTCTGAGACCGCCTTCGCCGATCAACAATCTGACCAGCAGACGCTCTGCGTTCGCGGAGGGTGGGCCGTGGGAAGGAGGGACAGAGAAAAAAGGAGTCAGATGCGGACTAACTTTACTACCTAGGCGGATATTCGAGATTTAAACGAGAAGGACATAAAAAAAAAAAAAAGAGCCGGTTTGAGGAATGATGAGTGGGATGAACTTGCCAGATGATTGGAAGATGAATAGTCACTGTCAAGCTATCGCAGTGCGTTAAGCCCCTGAGTGTATTACCACATTTAGTTCATTTAAGAGACAGTTATAGTTAGCCACCACCCATTTTACAGATGCAAACACTGGCGCAGAGAGGCAAAGGAAGTTGCCTAAGGTCACACAATGGTGCCTGGTTTTGTCTAAAACTAAACCCTAAGTCCTTGGTCACTACTCAGTACTAGGATACCAAGATTGCTAGAGTTGGAAGGGGGCTTATTGGTTCCATGGTGCACAGGAAGGGGGCGTTAGAAAGGGGGGGTGAGGAAAGACTTCAGGGAATTTTGCACAAGGTAGCACCTTGACCAAAGCCATAGAGTTAATGAAGCCAGGTTGCCCAGCAACAACGTTATCCTCCTGCCATCTGGTTACCTCATAAATGCTTATGTGCTCCAACCACATGGACAACACAAAGATCCACCCCTAATCCCACAAGGGTCAGATATTCCATACCTAAAAGTCAGGTTGGTTCTGGCTGGCCTTAAGGGGCCAGGGCAGGGCTCCTCTTTAGCCCTGGAAGATCCCCAAGCCAGTGACAGTCCTGAGTCTGGGTGATTCTAGAAGAAAAAACAGAATTCTGACCCAACTGGAGGAGGTACAGAACTTTGGAACCAAGCTGTTCTCATCTTACTTACTCATCCCCAGGTGTGAGACCAGAATGGCTCCTTTGTTGCAAAAATGTTAGCCTGCTGAGAGGGCCAGGCTCAAAACCGTATTCCACATCCTATCGAAGTCCAGAGCCCTGCCGGGATATCTGGGAGCTCCAGGCAGCTTCTTTTCTTGTGATCATCTCTGGGCTGCCGTCTCAGTTCTACACTGTTTCAACCCAAATGGGAAATGCAGACCCTTAATATCCACCAAAAACCTTATTTATAATGCTCCTGCACCATTGTAATAAATGTCTCAGAAGCTGGAGGTGGGGTGGAAGATTATCTGAGTAATTTTCAGAGTACTGAGATACAATATCCTCAAACTGTGTATTAATCCATTCTGCATCTCAAAATATTCTTCAAGTACCTCCTTCCCCGACAAGGAAAGTTGGTGATTTTCCTGGGAGTGAGTTCTCAGTCTTACACTCCATCTTGCAGGCTTCTCCCTTTTCTCCCCGCCTCCTACCTCATTAGTAACAGAACTCCCATTTGACATCATGAATGTCAATGCATTGAGATAAAAGACACTTATTCCCCAATCTCCCTTACATCTAGATGTGTCAATGTTACTGGTTTCTGATATGTAAGAAGTTGTGTAGGACCTTCTGGAATCTCTTAAAGGGGACTGACTCAGCTGGAAGCTACACCGTTTTGCTTTCCTCTCTTTGTTCTTCCTTCCAGCTGTCTGGAATGCAGTCATGATTTCTGGGGCTCCGGCAGCTACTTTGGATCTTGAAGTAACTTTGACAATGGAAGCCATATGCTAAAGATGGCAAAGTAGACAGATACGCCTGGATCCCTGATGATTTCTTGGAGCTACCATAGCAGCCCTAGATTTTCTGTTATATTTGTTCCTCTCTTTGTTCCTCCTTCCAGCTGTCTGGAATGCAGTCATGATTTCTGGAGCTCCAGCAGCTACTTTGGATCTTGAAGTAACTTTGACAATGGAAGCCATATGCTAAAGATGGCAAAGTAGACAGATACGCCTGGATCCCTGATGACTTCTTGGAGCTACCACAGCAGCCCTGGATTTTCTGTTATATTTGGTCAAACCTAATCTTAATTGTTTCATCCAATAACCATCCTTCCCAAGTTGCCCCCTCCTCTATGTTCCCTACCATTCACCCACCTGTCCAAACATTGCTTGCCCTCCTTACTCCCCCTCATTATTTTTTCTCTCTCTCTTTTTTTTAAGATGTTGGGGGTAGGAGTTTATTAATTTATTTTATTTATTTTTGCTGTGCTGGGTCTTCGTTTCTGTGCGAGGGCTTTCTCTAGTTGTGGCACGCGGGGGCCACTCTTCATCGCGGTGCGCGGGCCTCTCACTATCGCAGCCTCTCTTGTTGCGGAGCACAGGCTCCAGACGCGCAGGCTCAGTAGTTGTGGCTCACGGGCCTAGTTGCTCTGCGGCACGTGGGATCCTCCCAGACCAGGGCTCGAACCCGTGTCCCTTGCATTAGCAGGCAGATTCTCAACCACTGCACCACCAGGGAAGCCCCCCCTCATTATTTTAATTCTATCTCCTTAGTATATCTCAAGTGTGTCCTCACTTCTCTAGCCCTATCACCAGGCCCTTATTTCAGGCCCCCTTCTTTTCTCTTGCAATGACTTTAGTTCTTCGTTATCTCCTACCTAGTCACTCTGCCTGTCTTGCCTCCTGTAATCATTCTCCACACTGTTGCTGCAATGATCTTTCTTCAGTACAAAACTGATCTTGTCACCTTGTAGCTAAAAGTTCTTCAGTGGCTCCCCACAGCCATATTCATAATAATGGCTATTATACATCAAGAGCATAGTAAATGGGAAGCATTGTGCTAAGCACTTTAGAAGCATTTACACTCCCACAATTGTCCTTTGCGGTAGGTACTATCATCTCCAGTTTATGGATGAGGAAACAGGCACTTAATGCAGATAAATAACCTGCCAAAAGTCACTAAGTTAATAAGTGGAGGAGTGGAGATTTGAATAAACTCTGTCTAACCCCAAGCCCTCTCATTTTAGGTCAATATTCCTTTAGGATACAGTCCAAACTCATTAGCATCCTTTGTGAGCTTGCCTTTGCTTACACTTCAGCTTCTCTCACTACTCCAGACATAGATTTTGAAGATTTTTTTCCTGTCTTTATTTTTTTAGGTCCTTGTTGTTTATCTATTTTATATATAGTAGTGTGTATATGTTAATTCCAAACTCCTAATTTATCTCTCCCCCGCTCCATTATCCCCTTAGGTAACCATGTTTGTTTTCTATGCCTGTGAGTCTATTTCTATTTTGTAAATAAGTCCATTTGCATCATTTTTTTAGATTCCACGTATAAGTGCTATCATATGATATTTGTCTTTGACTTACTTCACTTAGTATGATAATCTTTAGGTCTGTCTATGTTGCAAATGTCATTATTTCATTATTTTTTATGGCTGAGTAATATTCCATTGTATATGTATAACACATCTTCCTTATCCACTCATCAGTCGATGGATGAAGATATTATTGATGAATTTGCTTTCGTTAAAGCCAGAAAGTAAAATTATAATAAACGCTGTTTGGGGTACAAACAAAATATTTAAACTTAATGTGAACTTTAATATATCTACTTTTCAAATTTACTATATTTTTTCAACTACTTTAATGTTCCGGAATAAACTGGCCATTAAAAAATATTAAAAGGTATATACAGGGTTTCACATGTTGACTGAAGAAAGACACACAACCTAAAAGTTGCAAGTTATGTTTTATTTGGGAAACTTACTGAGGACTACAGCCTGGGAGACAGCCTCTCAGATAGCTCTGAGGAACTGCTCCAAAGAGGAAAGGGAAGAGCCCAGATGAATAGGAATTTTTGCTGAAAACAAAACAAAACATGTAGTCAAACATCAAAAGATTACTGCTAGTCATGAAAAACAGACATCTCGAGTTAATGATTTTAGTGCTTTTCTGTGTATGGGAAAATGCAATAGTCTGGGTTCACTGAAGTTATTCCTTAGATATGAATCTTAACTGTCTAGGGCCAGTATCCTGTTTTCCTCCACCCTGAATTTTCCTCAGGGCACACTGCAGGGGTTAGCTGCAGTGCCTGATGACTTGATGGTGGGCAACATTCTGTGTTTATGGAAAGGGCAGGCAACATTTTTTTGTCCACCCACATTTGTCCTTTTGCCTCAGGCTCTGGTATTTCTTGGCCTGGCACTGTCAGATCCTGTCTTTATTTGAAATCTTGATGTTTTGTTTATCATAGAGAACATATTATTTTTATTTTTTAGATGTTGCAGTAAATGTTACTTATCTTGTTGATTGATTTTTTGGGGCCCCTTCAAATTTTCTGCCCAAGGTGAGTACCTCACTCACCTCACCCTAATCCTGGCCCTGCTCTTCAGCCATTTGGGACTGTTTGCCGACTCCTAAACACACAATTATCTATCTTACTTCCTTTATTTTTGTCAGTCTTGCCTAGCACATGGTGGGTACTCCATAAATATTTGTGGATGTGAATGAATGCTTTTCCTTCTGACCTTAACTCTTTGGTTCCCCTGCCCATTGTCTGAATAACTCCTACTTGGGGTTTAAGACTGAACAGAAGGGTCACCTCTACCAGGAAGTTTTCCCTGACTGTTCACACCCCTGTCCCTCCTGACCTCCTCTAAGTCTGGGTTAGGAGCTTTTCCATTGTCCTCAGTGCAGTTTGATGTCACCTTGGAAACAGCATTTCTTATCATGTTCTGAGATTCCCTGTTCCTTGCTCGGAATCACGAGTCCACTTGTGAGCTTCTCAAGAGCAAAGACGATGGCTTTTTTGTCTCTGTATCCTCAGCCCTCAAAGTGCATACTAGGAAGCATGCTCATAGGATGAATGGATGGCTGAATGGATGGAGAGATGGTAGAGTGAGATCTGCTTTAAGATATAACTGGTAGCAAATTGCAAGTGGAGTCTGTATGGAGGGAGAGTGAGATTTGTGAAGAAGTTTTGCCAGAATCCAGACAAAAGTTGATCAGGGATTAGACTAAGGCAGTAGGTTGGACTTACGAGACATTGTAGAGGAAAAATCAAGGGAATTGGTTGTAAATTAAGTGGATGGAGAAGAACTCAAAGGCAACTGAGGTTTTATAATTGAGTGAGTAGGGAGATGGGGGCTCCATAAACAAAGACAAGCAACACAGAAGAGCAAGCTGTAGGCCTATCACCTACACGTGGTCGTGGACCCAGAGAACAGGGAGCGCAACCATAATCAGATTCTTACTAGATAGATGAGGCCTTAATCAGCATTTATATTCCTCCTAAATTCTTCTCCAAACCATTCCACTTTTCTTTATCCTCTGAAATTGCTTTAGCCTGGGCCATTGTCATCTTTTATCTAAATTCCTGCCACTGCCTTCTTATTGGTCTACCACCTCCAACTTTCCTTTCCTTACTTTATTCACCATTCTCAGTCAAGCCAAATTAAGCTATTCTCTGCTTAAAATCTTTCAACAGCTCTCCATAGGCTTCTGGATGAAGTGCTAATTCCTGAGCACGATCCCTCAGGCTTTCACGATCTAGCCCTTGCCTACATCTTCCACTCCATTTCACAATATGCCCCCACTTGTGGCTGTGCTCCAGGATTCCTAAAGTTCCTGTGACTCCTCCTTGTCCCTTGCTCTTTCTCTTATCTCTAGGGCTTTGCACATGCTACTTCTTCTACCTGAAACTCTTTCCCTCTTCCCTTTGTAGGCAACTGCTGCCCTTCAAGTTTAAATACTTATTTCTAGGAGACTGTCCCTGCTCCTAGCCTTAACTTGGCCCCCTGCTACATACTCATATAACAACCTGTTCTTTCCTGATGCTTGTGACAGAGACTGCTAGTTGCCTATTCACATTACATACAGATGTGATGACTGGCGCTGTCATGGCCATCTTACAATCATGTGGTAACCTTGAGGATAGATGCCACACACTGAACATAGTTAAACAGAAAGATAGAAGAACCTTGGGACACTAATGATATTGAAGCTGTATACAACCTTGCAATCCTCACCTCTGGACTTCTTCTACATTTGAGAAACATGTCCTTTAAGCTGTCACGCTAGTACTTCTCAGGTCTCTGTTGCTAGTTGCCAAATGCAATCCTGATAAAAGTTCATCACACCTTTTTGTTATCACTTGTACAATGTGTCTTATAAACCACAGTATTTCCCAGTCCTCAACATAAATCTTGGAACATAGCAAGTGCTCAGCTGATATTTATTAAATGAATGAATATATTCACATGACACCCTCTCCACTTTTGGTGAGAAAGAGCTACCCTGTTCTCCTGAAACTTTGGGACCACTCGTTTGAAGGAAGAGGCTAGGGAGGAGGGAGCAGAATGTCCCAGTAGACTGGGAGAAGAGGCACTGCTGTTGGCTATGCTCCCCTGCAAAGCAGGGGAAGGTAACTGTGGGAGAGAATAACAGGCTGCAGCAGCAAGAGGCTTGGAGACTGTAAGTCCTTGAGATCTATTGGTGGATCCAAATCTACTGCTGGGAATCGGTATAACTGTTGGGGTCCCAGGCACACTCACCTCTTCTGTATTTACATTCACTCCTTAGGTGATCTAATCCAACTTCATGGCTTCAAATACTATCCATCTGCTGTGCTTCCAAATGTATTTAATCAGTCTGGACCCCTCCCTTGAACTCCCCTAGGAAACCCATATATCCTACAGCCTACTGGACATCTCCATTTGGGTGTAGAATGACTTAGTGTGTGCAAAACTGAGCTGATATTCAGCCCCACTGGTTCTCTGGGAAGGCTTCAGTTAATGGTGCCTCTGTTCTTCCAGTTACTAAGACCAAAAGCCTTGTGTTGTCCTTGACACCTTTCTTTTGCTCATATCTATACCTGGTCTGTTGACAAATCCTGTTGGCTCTATCTTCAAAATATATTTGGAATTTTACCACATTCATCATCCTGGTTCAAGCACAAGGTTGGGCCTGGATTTTTGGAATGGACTCTTAACTGGCCTCTCTGCTTCCTCTCTTGCTACCCTGATGTCTATTCAAACACAGATGCCACAATGATTACGTTAAAGGACAAGACTGATTGTGCCACTCATCTGCTCAAAACCACCAGTGGTTCCTGTGGTGGGCGGAATGGTGACCCTTCCAAAGATGTCCACATCCTAATCCCTAGGACCTGTGAGTATGTTGTGTTAGATGACAAAGGGGAATTAATGTTGAAGATAGAATTAAGTTTGCTACTCAGCTCACCTTATGAGAGGGATATTTTTCTGGATT
Organism: Mesoplodon mirus; assembly: GCF_964341445.2. NCBI lineage: Eukaryota > Metazoa > Chordata > Mammalia > Artiodactyla > Ziphiidae > Mesoplodon > Mesoplodon mirus. Next base: position 217,311,607 of record NC_138977.1, read on the forward strand.
ATCCATTTATGTCCAATGTGATCACAAGAGTCCTTAAAAGTGGAAGAGGGAGGCAGAACAGAAGAAAATCAAAGTGATGTGATGTGAGAATGACTCAGTCCACTATTGCTGGCTTTGAAGCTGGAAGGGGGATAGGAGCACGAAATGTGGGCAGCCTCCAGAAGCTGGAAAAGACAAAGAGCCTCCAGAAAGAAACACAGCCCTGCCCACACTTTAATTTCAGTCCAGTGAGATGTGCTGGAAGTTGGGCTTTTGACCGCCAGAACTGTAAGAGAATAAACTTGTGTTGTTTTAAGCCATTAAGTTTATGGCAATTTGCTATAACAGCCACAAGAACTAATACAGTTCCCTGTCGCATACAAGGTGAAAGCTGAAGTTCAGCAGTGAAGTCCAAAGTTCCAAATGATCTGGTCCCTGTTACCTATCATCTCCCACTTTCCACCTTATTCACTCATCAGCCACAGTGCCCTCTTGATCCAGCCATTAATCTACAGCTTTGTAGGGGAATGAATGATTTTGAAACTTCATTTTCCAGAAGAAAGAGAGGAGAGGCGACCTGCCCCTGGTGCCCCAGCAGGGACTTGAACTCAGGACTCCTGCCCAACTACCAGTGGGCTACTAATTCTATGGTACTTAGCTTTTACTTCAGCTTCCTCCCCAAGAAATTCTTGTGGTTACATCTCCCTGGCCACCTACTGGTGTTTAAATTCTCCTCCAATGCGGTTATCTTTCTTTTGAGCCTATTCCTTGCAGAGAGTAGCTCATTTCTTGCTGTCTGAAATTCAAAGACAGAAACATTTTCCCTTGAAAAGGCAGGGGAAGATATTCCCAGGGCATCAGACTGTAGTGATTGAGACAGCCAACTTCCTTAGGAAGAAAAGTCAGGCCTGCCTTTCTTTCAGCCAAGGAGGTTTGCTGTATGGATTCCTGTTTATACCCTGTAGAGCGATTTACATAGAAACCAGGACACATTTCTAAGTGTTGTTGGCCTTGTCAATCTGAGTGCAAACAGCCCTGCTTGTTTTGCTGACCTGGCACTTACAGTTCCAAAAGAGAAGGTCTGATTGGTTAGCTTCCTTCCGTGGAGCCCCCAAAGCCCCCTACCCCACATTTGTGCTGAGTCACCTTGGTATTGATCAGCCTCCCTTGTGTCCAGCTGATATATGTGTTGCAGGCTGCTCTGGGACTGATTTCTGGTCCACTTAGCTCTGGCCACAAGAGCAGAGGTGGCTTCCTCTACAAAGCTTGTGGGTACCAGCCTGGCAGATATGACAGGCCTATTATGTCGTTTGGATTTTTTTTTTTTTTTTTGGTCTGCCTAGCATTGCTTTCATTTGGGAACTCCCCTTGGATCAGGGGTCTGCAAACTTTTTCTGTAAATGGCGAAGAGTAAATATTTTAGGTTTTGTGGGCTGTCAGTTCTCTATTGTAGCCAGTCAATTCTGCCATTGCAGCCAAGCGCAGCCATAGGCAGTAGATAAACAAAGGAGTGTGGCTATGTTCCAAGAAAACTTTATTTACAAAAATAGGCAGGGGGCCATAATTTGCCTATTTCCTGGTCTGGAAGGCCTGGAACCTTGCCCTCTATTCACAATCCATCCTCCCTTGCCTCCTCTCAGAATCTTCATGCTCTAATCCACAGGGTCCCTTCCTCACAGGGCTCCCAGCCTGGAAAATTCTCCTGAACCTTTGTATGGCTAACCCCTACTATCACCTCGATCATTGCTCAAATGTCCTCAGGGAAGTCTTCCCTGATTCCCCTAGTACACTTTCCTAGGGCACCTACTGCTCCTTCATGGCATTTTGGATCATCGTTGTAATTTTCAGTCTTTTCGTGTTAATTTGCTGTCTGTCTCCCCACTAGGCATAAGGGTGAGGCCCTGTCTGTTTTGTTCAGTAGCTGGCATAGTGCTTAGTGCATAGCAGTAACTCAGTGTGTATTTCCTGGAAGAAAGAGAGAGAGCGAGAGAGAGAGAGAGAGAAAGGAAGGAAGAAGGAATCAGTCTTCTGAACTTGCCTGTTAAATGACTGAGCATCTAAGAGTAACAAAAATAAATGGGACATTCTACTTACCTGTGCATTGTTAAAGTCAGGAGAACAGGAAGAACTGGCAACACTGGCACTCCTCCCCACCTATTCAGACATCTGGTAGCCTTTGGTGCTTGGGGATGTTCCCTGGAGGTGACCTCCCATCTCAGGTCTGACTGTAGAGTTGGTGGGGACTTGTCCTCACAGCCCTTTCTTCCAACACCCTGACCCTCCCGCATCGCCTTCCTTCTGTCTAAGCTCCCAGCAGGATGTGCATCAAGGTCATCTCCCCTAAGTGTCCTTTCCCAAAGTTACTCAGGCCTCCTGGGGTCAGATCCCAGATCCAGGACTTAGTGGTTATATGACCTTGAGCACGTCACTTATACCCTCCAAGCCTCAGTCTCCTCTCTGTAAAGCAAGGATAATAAAATTACCTGTGACACAGGGCTGTCGGGAGGCTTTAATAAGGTAACATGTAGAAAGTACTTAATAGGACGTCTGACACATACTTAGTATCAATAAGTTATTACTAGCTAAGTTTTAGAAAAAGAACGACCTGATTATCTGATTGAAGCTTTCAGGCCCATCTTTAAAATATGTGGGATCCACATGCCGCGGAGCGGCTGGGCCCGTGAGCCATGACCACTGAGCCTGCGCGTCCGGAGCCTGTGCTCCGCAATGGGAGAGGCCATGGCAGTGAGAGGCCCGCGTACCGCAAAAAAAAAAGTAAAAAATAAAAAATAAAAATGTGGGATCAGGGCTAAAGTACAAATGCTTGAAATGTTTGAAAATTATAAATCAAGCTGTTAAATAAGATTTGTCTGTCTTCTCCCTCTACATTGACAAATATGGCTTCACAATGGCAAAACTTTTTAAAAATTGGAAAACTCTAGTTTTTACATGACTGAAAGATGGCAAAATCACAAAGGCAACTGAATTTAATTATTATTGTGCATTGCTATCGAGGGCCAAGAAATATTTGCATTGTAACAAAGACTCCTACTCAACCCCAAAGAATCCCTGGGATGAATGGGACCTTAAAAGGCAATTTTGAGCCAAAAAAGATGTACAGCGCCTCCTGCCCTCACTGTCCCTTACTGCCCCCCACACATCAGAAGAATGGGGTTCTTCAGCTCCGCGTCCTCATTCTGACTCTGCACTCTCTATGCTTTTGCTAAGCAGAAGTAGAGCCACAACTGTTAAGTAACAAAAGACACAGCAACCAAATGCTTTACTTCTTTATTTCCTGATTGATATCAGAGTTTCAGGGAAGTACTTTGACAAGTAACTCAATAATAAACACATCAAAATAAAACAGAACTAATGAAAGAAGAATAAGATACTGATCTGCAGAAAATGCCAACACTATTTTTTTTAAGTCAGGAAAAAGTCACAAAGATGTATTGCTCATAAATGCCTATTAAAAGCTTTTTTTAAAACACAGGTACCTGCAACAGGCTAGACCCTCAAATAAAAACTGAGGTAAGGATAGAATTCCTATTTTACAGAGAGGGGATGGAAGCACAGAGAGGCTAAGCAGCATGCAGAAGGTCACACAGCTACTAAGTGGCAAGGGAAGAATTCTAATCCAGGTTCATCTGTGTCCAGGTTCTGACCTGGTGACCACCATGACACACCGGCTCTTTGCTCCCTACCGCCTCACATCCAGAGAAACCAAATAATCAACACTAGTGAAGAAAAATCCAGTCGGAACCCTGGCTGAGCATCCTTATTCTGCTGAGTCTTCAGTTTCTTCAAAAAGACAAATAAGTCTTATTAACACCATGCAAACAGTTAATAAGCATGTGTTAAAGGGTTGGGTTATAAGATGTTGTAAAACAACACTTACTGACCTACCCTTTCCTATTGAGTAAAAACCTGACCGTTGAACTTTAAATTACCTCTTCCTTCTAATTACAAAACGTTGACTTGCTTAATCTTAATGTTGAAGACCAAGCGGCTTTACAATGTTATTACAAGTTGAAAAAGTGCCAAGAGGACCTTGAATAGCAAGGTGGGGAAACATGTTGTAGTGCTATGAAGATGTTGACAGTATCTTTATGGTTCGTCGATATCTTTATGATTAGTGAGATTTTTAATAGCTTTGTTGAAATATTTTTCATATACCATAAGATTCACCCACTTAAAGTGTATAGTGGATTAGTTTTCATATATTCAGAGTTGTGACACCATCACCATGATCTAAGTTTAGAACATTTTCAACACCCTAAAAAGAAACCCCACGCCCATTAGCAGTCACTCCCCATTTCCTCTCACCCCAACTCCAGGCAACCACGCATCACCTTCTGTCTCTATCTATGTGCTTAGTCTGGATATTTCATGAAAAAGGAATTGTACAATATGTGATTTTCGGGTCACTGGCTACTTGCACTTAGGATAATGTCTTTAAGATTCATCCATGCTATAGCATTTATAAGTATTTCATTGTTTTTTATGACCAAATAATATTCCATTGTATGACTATCCAATTTGTTTATGCATTTAGCAGATGTTAGACATTTAGGTTTTTCCGCTTTTTGTCTATGATGAATGATGCTGCTATGAACTTTTGTATACAAGTTTTTGTGTGGACATAATTTCCATTTCTCTTGGATAGATACCTATGAGTACGATTGCTGGGTCATATGGAGGCACTATGTTTAACCTTCTGAGGAACGGCTAGACTGTTTTTCAAAGCAGTTGCACCATTTAACATTCCTAACAGCAGTGTATATGGGTTCCAACTTCTCCACTTGTTTGCCATCGCTTGTTTTCTTGATTTTAGCCATCCTAATGGGTGTGAGGTAGGATCTCATTGTGGTTTTGATGTGCATTTCCCTCTTGTCTAATGATGATCTTCTCTGGAGAAGTGTCTATTCAAATCCTTTGCCCATTTTTAAATTGGGCTACTTGTCTTTTATTATTAATTTTTGTTATTAATTTGTAAGAGTTCTTTGTATTTCTGGATACAACTCCCTTCTCAGGTATATGATTTGCAAATATTTTCTCCCATTCTGTGAGTTGTCTTTTCACTTTCTTGATAGCGTCCATTGAGGCATAAGCGTTTTTGACTTTGATCAAGTCAAATTTATGTCTTTTTTTCTTTGGCTGCTTGTGTTTTTTGCATTATACCTAAGAAACTATTGATTAACCCAAGGTCATGAAGATTTACTACTATATTTTATTCTAGGAATTTTATAGTTTTAGCTCTTTCATGTAGGTTTATAATCCATCTTGAATAAATTTTTGTATATGGTGTGAGGTAGGGGGTCCAACTTCATTCCTTTTCATGTAGATATCCAGTTGTCCCAGACCATCTGTTGAAAATACTGTTCTTTCCTCTGTTGAATGGTCTTGTACCCTTTTCAAAAATCAGTTGACCATGAATGTGAGTGTTATGTCTCAGGAGTCAGGGAATCCTGGTTGTCTGCATATATTTAAGAGAGGTGGGCCAAAAAGCTGATGGGATCTTTGAGTATGTTGGTGGGCTTCTAGATTTTGAACGTTGCTATAGAATGATCTGAATCAGCCATTCTTAGGGTAATTGTTCATGCTATATCTTTAGATATTTCCTTTTGGGCAAGTCAGATTTCTTAGAGAATGCTCTTTGATTCTCTTAGCTTGAAGATAGAGACCAGGATGTCAGGGTTCTGGGAATTGAATAAGGGAAGAAATCAGGAGGAACTCAGAGATCAGTATGCATCCATTACTGATTTCCCATTATTTTACTACAGCATTCCTACCCTCAGCTGTGTTTTACTTGCTCCAAGGGTTATACTTCCAGTCTTCTGCCAGGGTGAGAGAGGGGCAGTCACCAGTGATGTAGAGTGGGAGAAGGGAATCTATTTCTCAAACAGCTTTAAACCAGTCCTCCTAATTTTAGTCTCCCAACCTCACCCTCATTTCTAAAGGTATGCAGTGCCACTAATTCCTGAGTCTTTTGAATTTTCTCCATATTCCTTTATTTCATGTTAGCTCTCACATTCCCCATCGCCAGTTTACGATTTGGCTTCCTTGTGTCTGTCAAGTCAATTAACACTCATCTATCTGCTTTCTAGAATTTTGATGTTGTCTCTTAGCCTTGTCCTTGTGGGTTTAAGTCTTACAAAAAATTCCTTTAATATTGTTTTAAGTGAGGTTTTAAGAGGAGGAAAATCAGATGCTTGGCTTAATCCACTCTCTTTAGCTGGGAATCTGATAACCATCTATTTAAAAAATACCAGTGAAAGGTGAGTGATGGAGTGGAGGCCTTTCTTCTCCTCATACTCCGTTTTCCCCTTGGATTCCATTACTCTGTCCTCTCCCAACTTATGTCTGAAACCTCTGATTATTTATTTTGGTTTCCTTTTCTGCCTCTTCTTCCTCTCTCTGTCCCCTAAATTATAGGAAGCTCCACATTTGGGTCCTTTCTGACCTTTCCATCCTTTGCCTCTTTAATAGCCTTCATCTCAGAATAGCCTTTCCAGACCATGCCTTCTAAGCTGCTCTCCAAACCCATTTCTCTGTCTCATTTCCCTGATTATTTCCTTCATAGCACTCATCACTGTCTGAAATTAAGTTTATTAGCTTGTGTATTCTGTCTCTTCCCATCAGAACATAAACTCCACAAGGGCAGGAACTGCATCTGTCTTGTTCAGTGCTGTATTCAGCAGTACCTTCCTGGTGCATAACAGGTACTCGGTAATGCTATCTGAAGCAGTGAGTGAAAGATCTGACCTCTCCCAGTGTGGAGAAAAGGGAACGCTCCTACACTGTTGGTGGGAATGTAAGTTGGTACAGCCACTGTGAAAAACAGTATGGAGGTTCCTCAGAAAACTAAAAATAGAATTACCATATGATCCAGCAATCCCACTCCTGGGCATATATCCAGACAAAACTATAATTCAAAAAGATACATGCGCTGCTATATTTATAGCAGCGCTATTCACAATAGCCAAGACATGGAAACAACATAAATGTCCATCGACAGATGAATGGATAAAGACGATGTGCTGCATATATACAATGGAATACAACTCAGCCATAAGAAGAAGGAAATAATGTCATTTGCAGCAACATGGATGCAACTGGAGATTATCATACTAAGTGAAGTAAGTCAGAAAGAGAAAGACAAATCCCATATGATATCACTTATATGTGGAATCTAAAATACGACACAAATGAACTTATCTATGAAAGAGAAACAGAATCACAAACATAGAGAACAGACTGGTGGTTGCCAAGGGGGACGGTGTTGGGGGAGGGATGGAGTTGGAGGTTGGGGTTAGCAGATGTAAGCTATCATATATGGAATGGATAAACAGCAAGGCCCTGCTGTATAGCACAGGGAACTATATTCAATATCCTATGATAAACCATAATGGGAAAGAATTTTAAAAAAAGAATGTATATATGTGTATAACTGAATCACTTTGCTGTATAGCAGAAATTAACACAACATTGTAAATCAACTATACATCAATAAAAAAATATTGATTTAAAAAAAAGATCTGACCTCTCCTTATATTTTTTCCCCTTTATCTTACATGCCTTCCTTCTCTGTTCCAATACTCATTATACATAACCATCAACAGTCCCCTGAATACTAAGACTTTACACCTCCGGGCTTTTGCACAAGCAGTTCTCTCATAATGGAGGGCCCTGGGCTTCCTGCCGGACTCCCCCTTTATTCTTGAAGACACTCTATCCCTTCCCCAGGCACTCTGACACCCCTTCCTCTGGACCTCACTGTTGTCAGTACACTTCTATCCTTGACTCTGTCACTCCACAGGGACCTTTAATTTGCTAACATGTCTGTCACTCCAACAAGACTGTGCTTCTTGAGGGCAGGGACTACATCCTATCTGTCTTTATAACTCCAGGCCCAGGAATTCAAAGTGTGTTGAATGAACGATTTGGATTCACTTGGTATATGTGAACTCCTGTGGGTAGACTAGCACACTCAAATTGTGCAACAATTGACCCGAGAAGTCACATCTGTGCACATGTTTCTCATACAAACTGAAGAGGGGCTTTGACAATTACTGGATTCATTGACAAGTATTGGTTTATTAAGAGACTTATCAGGCTTTATACACACATATTTAAGAGAAAACCATTTGAGGACCTGAATGCATTGATCAAATAAACTGATGGCTGTCAGAACTCCTCCTTTCCTGGAACTCTATACAAACTCACCTAGACGCTCATTCAACCCCAGGAAATTCTGTTCTCATTTGCCCTAAAGCTAATTTCCTCAAACCACACTTGGGCTCATTACCTCCTCTGATACCTTTGGATCAAGAGGTGGAAGATGCTCATGGGTTTCAGATGTTTTTACCCTCACTGTCTCACTTCCTGGCTCAGACCGAAATATCTTTGGACTGAAGACAATTCAAGAGCTGGCCAAAAACATTGATCCTGCCCAATTTAGACCACATGCCTTTTTATGGTCCTTCCCATCAGAGTGAGCGTAATTAAGACTCTAGACTGATGAGTGTACGGTCTTTTCCATAAAATTGCTTAGCTGGGCAGACCTTTTCTCTTCCATGTTCTTTAGTTACCTCAAAGGTCTATGAGGTGGGAGTCAGGCGTGGTGGGTCTCTTTCTTAAGGAAGAGGAACCAAAAGGTCTTTGAGCAAGGACAATTTCCCACTGCAGCACTTAATACTCCATTCATGTTGTCTAATGAACAAATCTGACACATATTTCCAATGTAATATGAAGGTTAGGAATCTTCTACTTTGAAACTATTCTCTGCTTTGCAAAGGATCCTTCCAAGGACTTCATACTACTTTTAACCACAAAGCCGCTACAAATGGTCTTGCATTACTCCCTTCCCTTACCCTTTGTGTCAGAGTTCAGAGGTCATATGTAAAGGTTGAATGAATTGCATTTAATTTCTGAAATTAAGGATACCCTTTTGCTGCACTTTAGTCATACGCTTTTATTAAAACATTCTTAACTCATTCTACTATCAAAACAGCAACATTTCAGAAGAGATTTTAGAGCTACAGTCTGTTAGAAGCAACAAAAATGAACAACAAAGGTCCACTTAGGAAAGCCCTACTTGAAGAGGGGGGAGAAAGGGTCTGAGCTGTACTCCCTTCCCCTCTATTCTCCAATCAGTAGCTCACCTCTTCCTCCTCCCTTGGGGGCAGAAAGAGGCCGGTAGCCTCACGCTGATGGAGTTTCTTTCACGTGGAAATATAAAAAGACTCACCACTCTCAAAGGTTTTTTTTTTTTTTAGTCTGATAATTTAGGGAAACAGTGGACTGACCTCTGATAAGCAAAGTCAGTCTGATTTCCTTACTGCAGACCTGGGAGCCTCTAATATGTGTGCTGCGATTCTTAAGGGACAACATGGCGGGCAGTTTTCTCTAAAGGCATTTGACCAGGGAACACTTTCTTCCCAGATCATGTCTTTTCAAGGTTAGTGTCCCATGGAACACACTTTGAGAAATTCTGCCTGACAAGAGTCTAACCCCTGGCTTTGCACATTAATTCATACTTTTTTTCATACCTAGGAACCCTCCTTTCAAAAAACAATCACTTCTCAAAAAGGAGGAATATTCCTACTGCTTAGGGCATCTCTGGTTTAACTCAGTGAAGAGTTGTCATGCTATTTGGCCAGAGCTAAGCCATGCCCTCTATTACAGCTTTATCAGTAAGAAAGGAGATATTTTCATTTCCAACTATTGGAATACTGTGTCTCTCAATTTGTTCAAAACTCAGGCCCATTTTACTGGCTCATTACAACATCAACAAGATGCATTACACTGGAGTGCCTCCAGATGCATTTTGAAAACCACTGCAGTAGGTTGATGGGGGTACATCACAGAGCTGAAAGCAAAGGAACAACAAGATCAAATCAAGAGCTAATATAGGTAGGGAGATCTGACTGAGACCAGGAAAAAGATGCTGGGGACCTGATCCAGGGCAATGCTGGCTAGGGGAGACAGGAAGTCACCGAGGTGGCAGACAGGTGGGCAGGGCTTGATGGGGCACAGGGGAGCTGAGGATGATGTCCTGGTGGCTGACGTGGGTGACTGTGTGGGTGGAATAAAGGTGGAGGTGAGTTGTGATCTTGATCTTCACTGTGTGTCCTCAACTTTTAAGGCTAGAGGAGGGGAAAGATACCATTGGCAACAAGGTGGAAGAGGGAAACTATGAGAATAGGGTGAGGCTTTTGAAAGGAAATCCTTCCCTCGGGTTGGGGTAGAAAACTGCTAAGACAAAACATGTACCAAGAGAAGCCCTTCTCTTTGGGGCTTGACCTTGGAGGCTGCTTCCCTTCAGTTCCCATCCAGGTCCACAACTTGGGAGGTGACATTAGCAGCTTCTCCAGCAAGAAGAGTATTCTAATTCAGGAGGTACTTTCTCACCTTCAGGTTACAACTGTCATTCTGGTGTCTACCTGTGTCATGTTTCCTTAAGTTGTTAGGAGTAGTTCTGTAGGGGCTGGTACTCCTGGGAATTGATAAGCAGGAACATCTGGGACTTTGCCTTACTGACTTGAGCACTTGTGTCCATGGGAAGCCCTGGCTAGTGTGATCAGCCTTCCATGAATTTCTGCACCATCTCTCTTGTGGAGGAACTATAAAGATCAAAGGAGATAACAATTGTGAAGAACCAAAGGCAGTGCTTAGCGCATAGTAGGTGCTGCCCATATTGGGCTCTTCTCTTTTCTCTAATATCCACAGCCCTCAAATGTGCCAGATCTCCAAAAAGGTCATCCTGGTGGTGAAAAGCTCTGACTTGGTACTAGACCGACTTGAGTGTGACTCCTGAGCATAATAATACCACACTTAGAAAATCATTGTTTTGCCCCATAAAGAGCTAAGTACAATGCCTGGTACCTAACAAGTGTTCAGTACACCACACTATATTATCATCAATACAAATCCAAAAGACTCTAGAGAAGATAATGAGTTCAGATGTGACAGACCAAGGCTTGACTCCATCCCAGAATATTCAAAAACAATTTGCCACAAAGCACTTTTCTCACAAAAAAATGCAAATTGCTTTTTATTTCATTTATGCATCTTTTAGATTCTATAAACAGTTTGTGTTGTGGGCTGTACATCAACTGGTCACTGACATTTTGCAAAGCTAATGAGGAATGTTTGATCAACTCACCCCAGGGCTCAGTAGGTTGCAAGGTGTAGTGAGTTGAATGGTGGCCCCCCCAAAATATATGTCCAAGTCCTAACCCACAGTGACTATAAATGTGACTTCATTTGGAAAAAGGGTCTTTGCAGATGTAATTAAGTTAAGGATCTTGAGATGAGATGATCCTGAATTAACGAGGTGGGCTCTAAATCCAATGACAAATGTCTTTTTTTTTTTTTCATAGATATTCATAATTTCATAGATTAGGACTCCTAATCCTGTGTTTTTTCCCCTCCCATAAGGTCTTATGTTTCTTTTTTTTTTTTTTTTTTTTATTTAACAAATTTAATCAGTTATACATATACATATGTTCCCATATCCCCTCCCTTTTGCGTCTCCCTCCCGCCCTCCCTATCCCACCCTGCCAGGCCGTCACAAAGCACCGAGCTGATCTCCCTGTGCTATGCGGCTGCTTCCCACTAGAAATGACAAATGTCTTTAGAAGTGACAAAGGGGGAGAGATACGGGCAGAAGAGGAGAAGTCCACGTGAAGGCAGAGGCAGAGATTGGAGTGATGCAGCCACAAGCCAAGGAATGCCAGGAGCCACCAGAAACTGGAAGAAACAAAGAAGGATTCTCCCCCATAGAGGCTTCTGAAGGAGCATGGCCCGGCTAACACCTTGATTTCAGACTTCTAGCTTCTAGAACTGTGAGAGAATAATTTCTGTTGTTCTAAGCCACCCAGTTTGTGGTAATTAGTTACAGAAGCCACAGGAAACTAATACGTAAGGAACAGAAACACACTCAAACTAACTTTGGCAACAAGAGAGGTGGAGAGAGGGCATTTTCTAGGAAGACACGGGGGGTATCATGGATTCCGAGGATGGGAATTCAGGCTGGCCTCATAAGGGACAAGGACCAGGATCTAAGAAGTTGGGAATAGGGTGGCTCTCTTGTTCATGGACACTTGACCTCTCTTATCATCCTCTCTCTATCTGCAGGCTGGCTTTCTCTGGTTCTTCACACATGCAGCCAAAACAGTCACCTTCAACGTGACCTGTCTGCACATCGCATTTCAAGTGCATAAACAGTTCTATCCACCAGCTTGACAGGTCAGGGAGAATCTGACCTTTCCAAGTCTTCTTTCCCGCATTATAGACAATGTCCTTAGCTTTCTAACATTCTGTGTCCTCAGACTCCTCTCTCTGGCGTAAGTGCATCATGTCACAGAGGGGGAGAAAGCAAAGAGCTGTCCATTAGATCCTTTTCTTGTTCTAAACATAAAGTTAATCTACTGGAACAAAAACATTATTGATTTGTATCTGTGATAGCCTTCTGAAACAACCAGTGTGTGCTCCTCTTGGCAAAACAGTTGGCTTGTTTGCACTCAGATCTTAATTTTTTAAAATTCCTATTTACTAATTTTGTATTTTGGCTTCTAAGGGCTCCTTGAGGCCAAGTGGCACAGGAGATATTGGGAGGTAGAATGATTTTGCCTTTGCCTATAATGCCTTTGATCTGAAAAACCAAGTTTCAGACCAAACAGAAATCCAAGCCAGGCAGGGGGGGTAGCAGAACAGGAGAAACAGGTTCTGGGGAGAAACTCATTCCTTGAAATTCATTGAGTAATCAAGGAGAATTTGCTGAGTGCATAGTACACGCAGAGCCCTGAGCTAGAGCTGGGATTACAGAGGGGAATAAGCGGGACTTTGTGCTTCCCACATGGAGCTTATGACCATGGGAGAGGCAGGCAGAGAGAAAAGAAAACAACCGAGAGGAATGCATAATTGCAAGCTACAACAAATGTCAGGGAGGAGAGGGATCTGGCACAGTGAGAATGAATAACTCCGGCAATCAGCCCAAGGGGTCAGGGAAGTCTTCTCTGAGGAAGGCGCATTTCCCTGAGATCTGAAGTGTGAGTAGGTGTTTAACTAGATGAAGCTGAAAGGGGTGGGGAGATGGGGGATATTCTAGGTAAAGGGAACATTGTGTGCAGATATTCATTATGCCATCCAGGTAGAAAGCCATAAAATGTAAATTAGAGACATATGTACACACACAGACCCACTGACTTGTGAAGCAATGAGACATCAGGCAGTTATGCTCTGCTTTTTTGCATACCTGCAGGTACAAGAGGCTGCGTGAGGCTTTCCACCAGGCCTCTGGCCCCAGGGAGCTCTCCCTAGAGCCTCCGGCATCCCTGGCCTGGTTGAGAGCCTTCAGGGCTGCCTCAGGGTCAGCATCCTCTAGAGCCTATCAGGGAGCCCAGTCTACAGGAGCCTAGGCAGACAGAAAACAGTAGATTTTGTCAGAAAGAAAATTTATTCTGAAATGAGGAACTGTTTTGTTTTCTTTTGTCTCTAAAGGGAGAAGATGGGATTCCTGGGGCATGCAGAGATGCCGACCTGAGATTTTCCCATTTGAGGGGTGCCCATCTGAGGTCTGCCAGTCCTCCTGAGAAGGCCACCTGGAGGAGTAAGTTTATCACCCCAGGAGAAGGAATCAATGTAGGGAAGAGCAGAGGATATTAGGAGGGGCACCTGGCTTCTCCCCAGGACATTAACCGTCACTGGCCATTCCTGATGGCCCACTCCTTCCTGGGTGTCCGAGGAGCCCGGGCTACGCCCCTCCCGTGGCCTGCGTTGTAGTGCTTTGCCGACCTGTCTCTCTCCCCCACTCACCACTGGGCTCTTTGAGGCACTGTGTCTTCTTCAGTTTTTGTTCTGTGCCTAGCACCTGGCATTCATATGATAAGCATTCAATAAATACTTATCAAAGGAATGAATACACGCGCCTTATTAATTTATACTCCGCTTTAGTCCCAAACATTCTGAGGCTGAATCATGCTGCTTAGAAATAGATGAGTGGAGATTAAAGGAAGGGTATGGGTCACACTGCCTTGTACATAGTCCGTGCTCAATTGTGACTAATTGAATGAGTGGTTATTAACATGGAGATGTTACATATCTGGTACATATATGTAGCACAATGTATTTCTTAACGGCATTGATTCTGTAACAAAGCAGCACTTTGGGGTAGGAGTCATACATTCCTAAGCTAGCTATTTCAGTGAAGCAGAAACTGCCAATTACCATTCTCTTTATACATAAGAGAATATACTTCTGCCCTTCCATTAAAGATAGGACATAGGGGCTTTGTTTTGTTTTGTCTTATTCCTGACCCTTGAAGGTCAGGACAACTGGTTCACCTAATTTGTATGTGAGTATGTGTATGTGTGTGTGTGTGTATGTGTGTTCAGGAAACAAAGGCTGAAAGTCCTTCAGCAAAGGCGGCTGCGGTTCCTGTGTCTCCTCCTTGCATAATGAGCCCTGCCAGTTAGGGCTGCACGAGGGTGGGGGCGGGTGGCGGCTTGCCAGCATGGTCCGAGGCATTTGGATAAACAGACATCAATATTTATCAAAGCTGCTCCGATGTGCTTCCACGGCGGCTGCCAGAACAGGGAGCTCTCCCGTGCTTATATATAGTTTTCTCTGTATGAGATAAAAGTTTGGGGCCATTAAGGGAAGAAAAATGTTTGTACACTGCTCCCCAGTTACCTAGGCTAATTTACTGCACTAGGGGGCCTTGTGGTTCATTAATAATATACAAATACAAACCAAGGGAAGAAATTGCCTTGTTCATTGACTTTTGTGATGCTAATCTAGGACTCCTTGGCTTTAAACATTACTCAACAACTGCGCTTACACCAAACATTTTAGAGAAAGCAGAAAGCCACACAATACAAATGCTTGAAATCATTGTCTCTGGGCTTTATAAACAGACACTCACCTCCGCTCCTTCTCTTTAGGAGTCTGGAGGTAGAAGACACAAGGAAAAGACACAGAGAGATGGGGATAGACTCAACCATCCTAGAATACAGCACAGACATGCTACAAATGAAGGCCAGGCTGTGCTGGGCAGTGCTGGGCTGTGCTGGGCTGTGCTGGGCTGTGCTGGGCTGTGTAGAGTGTTGCCAGGTTCTCTACTCCAGACCAGATGGCTGCAACGTTTGATTAGAAACAGTATTATTAGGATCAGCTGACTGGTCCAATTAGAAGCAAAGTTCATCAGTGTCTTAAGAAACCAAATTTCCCCCACTGACATCCCTAGGCTAGGCTTCTATCTCTTGTCCTCTCTGATCATTGCCTACGGAGAAGACACAGAGCTTTTGTCAGTTCACTAATGATGAACTGGGAGGTAGCGAAGTTGAGCGACAAGGTTCCCTAGGCCAGCCTTGATAGTCAAATGGATCTGAATTTGAATCCTACCTATTTTCCCACCAACTACCCATCCCTACAAGTCTGGGAGTTGGAGTTTCAAGTTCATGAATGTGACCTTAGACATTAGCCACTTCCTTATCCCCTTTGAGTCTGCTGGGGTCATCTGGATGACAAATATGGTTCCTCCTTGTAGAAGTCACTCACCCATGGTGTGGGGAGCCATGTAGATTTTACTGCAGATTTCACAGGGTAGGTAAAGGGGAGCCTTTAAGTTGCATGTCCCACAGTATACAGCTTAATCCTTCTGTTAGATTTTTCTGTTCTCCCCAAGGCCCTCCTTAATTGCTTACACTCTGTGACTTTTTCCTCTCTGATCTTGCCCTTTGGAGTCTCCTAATTCTTCTCATTCTTTCCTTTTTTGATTAATAGAATAAAAGTGAGAAAATCGATCTGGTGTGTGAAGCTTGAGATTCATTTTTCCATTCTGTAAAATGGGGATGATATTAATTTCTACCTCATAAGGTGAGAGGGACAACTAAATGAGAATTAAGTAACTGTGAACTCTAAAGAAATGTTTTTCTAACATGACCCATGAAATCAGTTTAATGGGTTGCCACCAGCATTAAAATAATGAAGTAAGATAAAATAGAATAGAAAATATCAGAGAGTATCACTTGTAGTAGGGGTCAGTCTTATTCTGTGAATCTTTTCTTCCAGCTTTATATATTTGTGTGCATGTGTGTGTGAGCAATGACGGACTGTAAATGGATTTTTTTACTGTAGGTTACAGTAAAAAAAAGTTTGAAATATTTGTCATTAAAATTTGCCTTCATCTTTGAGGCAATGATCTCTGAGAGTTAGGGAGACGCCAAATCCTAATGTTGAAAAGATCAGAGGCCCTACATCCAGCCCCCAGCCAGGAGGCTATAACATCACACCAAAGGCACAATCTAGCAGCCCAGGGACCTAATTCTGTTCACAGATATTTTTGTTAGGCTCACATTGCATTGATAAAAATTTTTGAAATCATTACTATCATTTGAAAATCAGGAGGTTGGATATGAAAATCTAGATTTTCAGTTTCTCTGGGAAATTCAGATTTGACCACACCAGGTATCTTTCCCACAGTCTCTGTCCTGCCTGCATCCTCATTTGTCTTCTGCCTGGGCTCTGGAAGCACGTGAAGCCTCAACTCTTGGTGGATTCCATGGGCCATTTGCTGCTCACTCCTTGACCTAGGGTCCTTCCCCAGCTAAGGCTCGATGTTTGTTTTAAAGAATCACAAAGCTGGATTGTACTCAAAGGTTCCTTTGGTCCAAATCCTCATTTGTGGGTGGAGGAAAGAGGCCCAGGGAGGAGGAGGTGACTCACCCAAGGTCACACAGATCATCACTGATGCGATGGGAAAGTACCCAGCTCTCCGCCCACCTGGGTCAGTGCTCCTGTCCTCATGAAAATGGAGACTTTCTTAAGAGATGTGCTCGATTCACTTCAAAGGTCATCAGCCCTCTCTTTTTCCCTCTGTCTCCATCAAGGCAAATGTTTACCTTGCAAAGGTGAAATTAGATCCAGAGTGGTTCCTGCTTGTCTTGCAAGGTGTTTTCATGACTCCGCCTTTGCCTTCCCTGACTTTTCCTTGCGGCTTTGCTGGAGCTGCAGCCACATGAGTGCAGCTTCTGCAGGAGAAAGACACCCAGGCAAGGGATTCACCTGGGTGGGTATTCAGAAAGGACATGTTTCTCCAACATTGTCTGGATGTTGGTTTCACCTTATTTAGTTGAAGGGCAGAGAAAATCAACTTTGGGTGCGTTTTTTTTGTCCAGCATGGTCGCAGGCAATGTCAGCATTAGCAGGCTGATATATAATTCCCTGATCACCCTACAAGAAGGTGCAGGGTGGTCCTAATAGGGCCATTCTTAGATGTGAGAGCCTCCCTCTGCCAGGCACATGGCCAGGAGCTTGACAGATATTTGGTTGTTTTTAATTTTTTATTTATTTACTTTTTTTGTGGTACACGGGCCACTCACCACCGTGGCCTCTCCCGTTGCGGAGCACAGGCTCTGGATGTGCAGGCTCAGCGGCCATGGCTCACGGGCCCAGCCACTCCGCGGCATGTGGGATCTTCCCAGACCGGGGCACGAACCCGTGTCCCCTGCATCGGCAGGCAGACTCTCAACCACTGAGCCACCAGGGAAGCCCTGTTTTTAATTTTTTTAAATTTGTTTTGCATTATAAAAATAGTCAAACATACACACAAGTAGAAAGCATAGTATAATGAACCTCTGTACACCTATCACTCAGATTCAACATTTATCAAGATCTTGCTATGTATACTTCCTAATCCCCCTTTTTAATTTTTCTTTGACATGTAATTTATATACAGTAAAATGCATAGATATTAAGTGTACAGGTATGAGTTTTCTTTTTATTTTGAACTTTTATTATTTTGAAATAATTTTGTACTTACAGAAAGTTACAAAATACAAAGAATTCCCATATACTCTTTAATGTGATTCCTAAATGTTAAGATTTTACCACATTTGTTTTATCATATTTTACACACACATTATCATCATTATCAACATCATCATCATCTTTCTGAATCATTTGCAGGTTGATGAGTTTTTCCGAATATTTGCAGATGTGTTTGAAGGCTGCTGAGAGCTTCCCATTCACCAGGATCTAGACCTTGAAAAGGTACCAAGTGAAATAGTCCAAATGCAGAAAAAACACATTTCCTGCCTTTAATATTTTAGGTCATATTTGCAAATGAGTTCCAATAATATACAAACTCACCTTTTATTTTTAAAAAAAGAAATAAATAAATAAAAGAAACTAACACCCACAGCAATCTGTTCTTCCAAGAGACAATTAGGTAGAAACAAATCTAAAAGGGTATTCCGACCCATCCCCACCCCACCCAAAGCCCAGCCGAGAACTCACTGGGAACAACTTGTTGTCAGCCTGAATCAACTGCTAGCAATCACGATTTTATTCAATCTCATAAATCGCAGGGCTCGTGAAGCAACTGGATAATTCAGACTTAAATGTATTCACATATCAAACCTTACACTTTTCCCAGGAGACATAGTTGTTTGGTAAATACATCCTTATTGCTTGTTTCTAAAACAGCTGGATGCAGCTGTTTAAATGGAAATGGATTTTCAGCAAAAAGATATTTCTCAATTACTTAGAAATAGAATCCTTCCCCCTTTCCCACTATCATTGTCTCTGTTCTCCACACGATGGGCCTGTTGAACCTTACAAGGTTTTCAGGCTGTGTTTCCTTTCCATGGAAATCCAAAGAAGGACCTCATGGACCAGGGGATGGAGGGTGGGGAGTGTGGGACTGAGGGGGGTGGTTGAAGCTTCCCTGTCTCTCCCTCCCTCCTTCCCTCCCTCCCTCTTTTCCTCCCTCCTAATAAGCTGTCTGGCTCCTTTTTAACCTGTTTTATGTACTAAACTTGTGTATAAGATTGCCTTTGGAGAACCACTGGCCTCATCAATCTTTTCTTTCTCTAGCATGTGAGATGCTAAGAAAGTCAACATGAGGGGGTGTAATTCCCTAGGTTGTCAGCACACTGCAGGCCTGGGAAGTGGCCTTAGGTTCTGCAGCTGTAGATTCTGGTCTGATGCCCATGGACTTGTTGCCATGGTGCTTCCCCCTCCCCAATGACTTCTTGGTATCCAGAGAGGGAAAGTGAGATTTTAAATGGGAACCAGCAATACACAGAGGCTTGAGAGGACTTTCAAAGTTCTTGACCTCCTCCTCTTTTTTCTCTTTGTCCTTATTTTCTTTTAATTAATTAATTTATTTATTTTTGGTTGCATTGAGTCTTCGTTGCTGCGCGCAGGCTTTCTCTAGTTGCGGCGAGCGGGGGCTACTCTTCATTGCGGTGCACGGGCTTCTCATTGCGGTGGCTTTTCTTGTTGTGGAGCACGGGCTCTAGGTGCGTGGGCTTCAGTAGTTGTGGCTTGCGGGCTCAGTAGTTGTGGCTTGTGGGCTCTAGAGCACAGGCTCAGTAGTTGTGGCGCACAGGCTTAGTTGCTCCGCGGCACGTGGGATGTTCCCAGACCAGGGCTCGAACCCGTGTCCCCCACATTGGCAGGCAGATTCTTAACCACTGCGCCATCAGGGAAGTCCCTCTTTGTCCTTATTATCATTATAAAGATACATGCTCATGGAAAAATTAGTAAAACACAGAAAAGCAGGAAGAAGACCAAAAAAAAAAAAAAAGCCTCATTGGCTTCTGTGTCCATTGGCTAGACATAAGAAGGTATCTATTTATCTTAAAACATTTTTAATGCATTTTAACATAGCTTGGATCATGCAGTATGCACAACTTTGTACTCTGCTTTTTTTCACAGGCCTTTTTGCACACAGCTTTTACTGACTGTGTAATACCCCACTGCAGTATTGGACCAAGATTTCCATACAAGTGGGGCTTTGCAGGAGGGTTTTCTTTTCTATGAAAATTGCTGGGGCTTCCCTGGTGGCTCAGAGGTTGAGAGTCCGCCTGCTGATGCAGGGGACATGGGTTCGTGCCCCAGTCCGGGAAGGTCCCACATGCTGTGGAGCGGCTGGGCCCGTGAGCCATGGCCGCTGAGCCTGCGCGTCCAGAGCCTGTGCTCCGCAACGGGAGAGGCCACAACAGTGAAAGGCCCGCGTACTGCAAAAAAAAAAAAGAAAAAAAAATTGCTTAAAACGTTTCCTAACATCGCACTGAGGCAGGAACTCGCTCCCCACTCTCTCTTCAGCATGAATAAGAGGGCTGAATTTTGCACAGGGCCCGTGCTGATGGGGCAGGCAGCCACAAAGCCCAGCTAAGAATGGACTTCTTATAAATTCTGACACAAAGACTAGTCACGTGGAGCATGGTGAGTGCAAGGCTAAGGTCTGGGACCCAGGAAAGTGCTCTCGAGTTCTCCCCAGTTAGTGATGCTGGAGCACCGCTGCTTCTGGGCAATAAATCACTTCCTTGGAGCAGTTTCAGGAGGTTCACTGCCCACGGGTCTCATCAGTCATACGTATGTTTCAGGCTCTTGAAGCCTTCCCCAAACCTTTATTATTCCCTCCAAAGGACCCAGAAAAAGGTCCCCTCGTCTCCCTGCACCATCAGAAGGCAAGCTCTAATATACAGCACTATAGAATGTAATGCCCCAAAAGGGATGACTGAAATATTAGCTGAATGTCTCTGCACCAGGCATTGTGCCAAGGAATTATGCGTATGAGCTTTTATTTCATCCTGGTGAGGCCGGAAGTGTTCTCCTCACTTTGCAGATGAGGAAAGTGACCCTCAGAGCTTGAATTACCTGCTTAAGACCCCCAGGTAGGAAGGGCAGAACGGGGACTAGGGCGCATCTCCCCGCCTTAATCCGCCCTGTCCTGCACTGCCGCCTCTTGGTCACGCATCAGCTGCATGACCTCTTCGCTGCGGCCAGCCAGGCCTCTCTTCCTCACCACGATGCCGCCTGCTCCTGGCTGGAGGAGCCGGCAACACATCCTCCCAGGCCTTCTCAGCACCAAAGGTAAAGGTGTACCCTTGGCCCCCTGAAAAGACCTCATGATCTCCCCAGAGCCTGACGGTGCTCAGAGAAATGAAGCAGGGAGAGCTCTCTGGAGACAGGGCCTTTTTATTGTATTTCATTTCACAAACACAATGAAAAAAAATTCTGCTAATAGGATTGCCAACTCAGCACGCCTAGGCAAGTAACTGTAGATAAATATAAAGCATCCTGGCACACCCTGGGATTGATGACAAGTTAGGAACAATGACAGGCAGCCAGAAATTAATCAGGAGAGTTGCCTTTTACTAAAGGGAGGGGCAGGGAGAGAGCAGGCACGAGGGCACAGCCATTATACCAACTCCTGTTGATTCTGTGCCTGTTTCTCTCAGGGCCCCTGTGGCCCCTAGGAGCAGGGGAAGCAGTCAGGTGGCTCTCCGGGCTGCCTGAGTGCTTGCAATTCTGACCAAACCACCATGCTTCCTCATGGCGAGTCTCACTGCCTGTGAAGGCGGGGTTTCCTCCTGTCCAGGTGTGATAAACCTTCTGTGGTCCAGAGTCCTGCCCTCCAAGCCTCGCCGGCAAGGCACAGTGTCTTCTGGGCCAAAACGGCCCTCCTTTCTAATATTGGCCTGGCACCAGCAGCTCTAACTTGGGGCTGATGGCCCATGGCCAGCCTCCAAGCTGCTGTCTGCCATCTCCTGGGTTGGGCTGGTCTTGGGTGGATCTTCTGCTCATTGCCCTTCCCTGGTCTTCTTTCACCTTCTCCAGGCAGCTGACTGTGGTAAGGGTGCTGGTAAGTGAACGGGCTGGTGCCCGCTGGGGGTGACAGAGAAACACAGGCCGCGCTCTGCTTTGGGCATGTATGGCTCACAAGCCCCCTCCTCTTTCTGGTCACAGTTAGCTCACCTGGAAAGTGATCTGTGCTTGCTCGATTCTTAGAAGATACAGTCTAAATGTGTCAGATGACACTCAGGGCTTTCATGAGCTTACCCTTGACCTCATACCCTATGCCCTGGTCAAGAGTTTTCCAGAATGCCCCATGGTCATATAACCTCTCTTTGCTCTTTATGACTTTACTTAGCTACTTACTATTCCTCCCTTAAGTCCTAGCTGCAGCATCACCTCCTCCTTGTTTCTCAGAAGGCCTTATTCCTCCTGTGTGTAATCCCTACATCTTGTCTGCCCTCTAAATGGCAGGTAAATGTCACTCACTTACTGCTATACACTTCTATATCTCAGTACTATATACCAAAGAAATACACCCAGTAGAGGTATCTCAGGCATGACTTTGTAAAATACAGGCACATTTTAGGGGTGGAAGCACTGGATCCATTTCTAAACCCTGAAATCCTGCTACAGAGGCACCAGACTCCCAATTTTCTTTTGAGATTCGGAAGGTCTTCCTGAGCCTGAGAGCCACCATGAGAAGCATTTATTGCATTTATTTTCATTTTAAGATTCAGCAGTAAATTCTAGGAGTGCTAATCCCTGTGGATGAGGAGCACTGCCTGCTTCCTTGGATTTCACTGTCTCTGTCCCACAGAGCAAAGGGCAGCGCACCATTGTGGTACTGGAGCCTTTTACATGTTTGACTCCTAAATCCAAGGAGATCTGTGTCCTCAGGAGGCCCTGGGTACCCCCTGGGGGGGCACCCACATCTCTGTAGGGAGAGATGGGCAGGGCACATCTAAGTGTCCACATGTAGGGCAGGGAGGCCTCAGAGGCTTTGGGCTCACAGGGGTGGCAGTCTGGTGGGCAGGGAGCTAGAAGACCTGGACTCTGCCCACTGCTGCACTTGTAGGCCAGTAGTTTCTTCCTGCTGCTTACAGTTCAACAGAGTTTCATCCTCTTCAGCCAAGTTTATTCTCCAGCCCCTTTAGGGTCTCTGGGTACCTGGTTTTCTGGTTCTATGAGATAGAGCAGAGGGAGGCTCACATTTGAGGAGAATGTTGGGACTATAGGGAAATTGCCGTCCAGAAACCACAGATGCGTAGGGGTTGGCAGGGACTTGAGAGGTCAGTCAGCCCACTTCTGTCTTACCACTTAAGAATGCAGAAAGTTGGAGGGTTTTGTTTTGTTTTAATTCAAGAAGAACATGAATCTCTTAGCACTATGAAAGTAACTGAAGAGGCAACATGGCGGTCAAAATTATCAGGCACCCAACTGTAGTAGATACCCATGAGGTGAAGGCCCAGAAATAGGACCAAGTCTGGGTTCTGTGGTCTCGTGCCTGTGCCACACCCATGCAATTGATTAGTTCGGTGCTGGGGCCCTGACTCAATCTGGACCAATCAGAGTTCTTCCCTGTGAATTTAAAAAATTGGAACCACTTGGAGGTGGGAGAGTCGGGATGTGAGATGTAAGATGTGAGTGAGCGTGTTCTCAGCTACATGGAGAAAACTGGGCTACAGGGAGAGAGAATTGACTCAATGGGCAGAGGAGAGGTGGTGTTGGAGTTCCTGGTTTCAGTTGCTTTTGTGGCCCAGCTGCAGCTCTCTCCTTCCCGTGGCTGGATGAGATACCT
Source organism: Mesoplodon mirus (assembly GCF_964341445.2). Classification (NCBI taxonomy): domain Eukaryota; kingdom Metazoa; phylum Chordata; class Mammalia; order Artiodactyla; family Ziphiidae; genus Mesoplodon; species Mesoplodon mirus. Next base: position 217,334,978 of record NC_138977.1, read on the forward strand.
CCTTTATGTCTGAGCTACTTTGGGTTGCATTTCTGTCACGTGCAGCCCAAAGTGTCCAGACTCACAGGAACAAAACTGTATCAAGCATTTCACATGTTCGGAGCTCTTTGTCCTTAAAATCCCCACCTGGATCTTAAGAAAGACCACGGCATCTGTAGGAGATGATGTCATGAGAGAGTTCAACAAATTGGAAGTGTCTGTATCGAAATTATATTAGGCTCCCAGAAAGAGCTTTCAGAACCAAACAAATAAACGAAGTGCAACTTCTGGTGTTCCCCTAACTACTTCTGATGCCCAAGCCTCCTCACTGCTGCTCTGATCTGCTATCTTTCACCTAACTTTTCCACGTGTTGCTAGGGTAGAAGGAACACTGGACTGAGAGCCCTGATTCTGTTCCTTTCTATCATTTGACGGCAAACAAACCACTTACCTCTCTGAATATTTCCTCACCTATAAAATGGAGATAATAATAATGCCTAACTCACAAGTTTATTGTAAGGCCGAAACGGGAGTGAAGTTCCAAATTCAAGTGCTGTGGCTATCTCTTGTGAAACAAACAAACAAAAAAACAGGCCACATGGTCTGACAACTCTTCAATCATTTGATTCAGTGCAGCACCATTCAATAAATATTGCTGAGTGGCCCACACACGCCAGTTCTGTTTTGAGAGCTGATGATCCTGTAATGAGCAGGACAGATGAGGGTTGTTCCTATGCAGCTGATGTCCTAATGGGGACAGCAGCAAATAAACAAGTCAACCAAGAAATGAGCACATAGGAAAATTTTGAATAAAGAGAAGTGCTATGAAGAGAGCGAAATGGGGTGTAGAGTGAGTGGGTGCGCTCCTGAAGAGAGCAGGGCAGGCTATTTGAAACTGGGCCAGTCCTAGAAGATCTGGGGCATGTGGCTACCATGATAATAAACCTGTCTTGTTAGGTCATACACCCAGCATGCAGTGATGGGCCTATGGCCACTGGAGGATGTGGATAAATGGCTGACGAACTCCACGCACATTGCCTACCCAGTTTTGGACTGTGCAACCCAAAGAACTGATATCAGACTCAACTTCAAGAAAAAAAAGTATATTAACTGAACAATGGCTTGAGTAAGGAAAAAAAGCCCACCCGAACTCACATTTCCTTTGCTTCCTTCCTTTGGCATTTCTTTGCTATAGAGGATATCTTGAAACTTTTCCAGGTTAAGGCTGATTTGGCCTCAGTTTTTTTCTTGGACAGTTGTGCTCCACTCAGTTTGTCCAGCTGCTGACATCCTTAGAGAAGACTTTCACAACTGGGCTTTTAAATCCTTCTTCCAAAATGATTCTAAATGTAGGGAGGAAGGCACTAATGCCTTAGACGTTGCACCAGGCACATTATATCATTTAATCCTTATAGGACTGAACTTGGAGAGGTTTTGTGACTCACCCTAGGTCACAATGCTGGTTATAAACCAGTCACGCCTGCCTCTAAGTCCTGGGTTGGTCGCCCAGCCACTTGGCTTCTGAGTTTTACCAGTGACTCTCTGTCTACAAATGACAGGAAGCATCACATGGCAGGCTTTAAACAAAGCCATTTTATGGGAGCTCTTTTGCACTCATTGTCAGTTGATCTGCACAATGGCTCTGAGGTGTCGTGGACATTTTTATTATGACTTATCAGCATTCCTTATTCTCTTTCTCAGCTTTGCTCCCCCTTTTCAAGGAACTGCACCTTCCTCATTCCAACAGATTGGGTCTAGAGCCATGGCAATAGACCCTGCCCCACACTAACCAACCAACCAACCAACCAAACAAACAAACAAACAGCAGAGCTCATTGTGGAAGCTCATTCTTCTGGCTGCAGTGATTAGTCCAAGGATGTACATGTGACCCAAGCTGGGCTAATCAGAGTTGTTCTCAGGGATTTTTATACTTTGAGCTGGAGGAATGAACCTTTTTCTCTTAAGCAATAATTGTGCAGACGTGAGCCCAGAGCTGAGGGTAGCTGTGTTCCAGCCTCATGAATAAAGCACGTTTGGGGGATGAAGCCAGAGGCTGAAGAGAGACAGAGAATATCCTGAAGTGTTGGAAGCCCTTGCTTTGATTCCTCCTGTCCTTCCTCTGTTTGGCTAAGCCAGTTTGGGTTAACTTTCTAGGCCATACATTCAAAGAGCTCTCACTGAGAGGCCAGCTTGAGCTGTTTCTGGGGTAGTGCCAAGGGGCAGTGGTAGAGGTTGCATATAGGTTGTTTTTAGAGGCCATTTAAGGGAAATACCCCTGTGGATAATATGCAAAAAAGTGTCTGTCTCTGTACGATGCAAATGACAGAAAACTCCAATATAAACTGGGTTAGGCAATAAAGTAGATTTAATAGCTGACGTGATTTAGAAGTCTAGAGAAAGCGTGCTTTCGGGTAATGCTTGATCCAGGCTCTACTGATGTCCCTGAAGTCATTTCTTTACCTCTCTACTCTACCTTTCTCAGGGTTCACAGAACAACCCCCAGAAGCTTCAGGCTTCCAGATTCCCCTAAAGGAGCAGCATGCATCCATTTCAGGCCTTCAGAAAAGGAGAGGATATTTTACCACTGATTTTTTAGAAGGGCTGGGATTTACTTTTCCTTAATGGCTCAGGCTGCATCCGAGGCCTATCCTTGAATCAGTCACTAGCTAGCCTGGGAACGGGGATATGTTGCAGGGAGGGTGGGAGGCAATTCCGTCCAGATTTCATGGTGGAGGATGGAGGAGGGAGACTTCTCTAAAGGAAAATCGAACACCACTGGGAGAGAAGCAGGGAAAGGATGTGACATACAGAGCAGCACATTCCACCGCAACACTTAGCACTCAGGCCACTGTGTATCCAGGCTTGGGATAGAATTGGCTGAGATGCTGGGGCAGCCAAGCTTGCACAGAGACAAGCTGCAGTGAAGGTTTTAAAAACAACTGCAGGGGGAACACACTTTGAAGTGGTCTGCAGCAGCTGGTGTCCACTTTGCCAAGAGATGGCACATGTCCTAGGGGGCTGTCTGGGGACCTAGCAGATGATAGGTGACCCAGCCTTCCTCCTGGTCCCTGGATCCCCATGTGGTAGAGCAGGATTCTTAACCTTAGCTCTCTGACACCCCCAACTCTACTGCTCATGGAAGTCAAAGCCATGTCCTCTCTCCTGCTCTCCCTGCCTTCTGGCTTCACCTCCCTGGACTGGGCACTAGTTAGCTGGGCATAGTTCTATCTGTTCTCAGCAGAGGGCAGGAATGGGGGGGACATGCTTAGGAACCCCTCATGCTGACAACTGAGGCTCCATCAGTGTCTGATGAGTCAAAATCTTTAGGGCTCAGATGAAATTTTTTGAGTCAAATTCTGGCCAAAGTCCCCTGACCGTGTGGTGATTGGGAAGATAGAGCTTCAAAATATGGTTCAGGTCTTTTGCTTCTGGAAATCTGACCTTTCCAAATGTCTGAACAGCTGTTCCTTTTGCATTATGTATAATAGGGAATAATTAGAGGCAACCTCAATGTCCACTGGTAGGGTTCCTCTGATGGGCCACTCGGCGGCTCTTCTTAAACATGTGACTAACAATCACATCTCTTCTCATGGAAAGACCACTAGGATATACATCCAAGCAACAAAACAAATTATAGGACAGTATGCAGTACAACCACCCCGCTCTGCAAATGCACAAAAACCTCTGACAGGCTACCCTCCAAACTCTGAACAGTGATTCCCTTTGGAGAATGCGACTGGAGCAGGATTCATCTGGATTCATTCATTCATTTGGATTCATTTTTTACTTCATTTCTGTATTGTTTGTTGTCTTTGACAGTGACCATGTATTACTTTTGTAATTAAAAAAGATTTCAATTGGGCTTCCCTGGTGGTGCAGTGTTTGAGAGTCTGCCTGCCGATGCAGGGGACACGGGTTCATGCCCAGTCCAGGAAGATCCCACATGCTGCAGAGTGGATGGGCCCATGAGCCATGGCCGCTGAGCCTGCGCATCCGGAGCCTGTGCTCCGCAACGGGAGAGGCCACAACAGTGAGAGGCCCGCATACTGTAAAAAAAAAAAAAAAAAAAAAAAAAAGATTTTAATTAAAAAAAAACTCTAAAATAAAATAAAAACAAGCCATTGTGGGGGCATGGTGTTCACTGTTCACTTCTTCTGGTGTCCCTTCCATAGTGCGGAAGCCAGAAATGGAAAAACTACATTTCCCAGACCCCTTTACAGCTAGGATTCTGGGTGTAGTTTAGATTTAGCCAGTGAGACACCTTCAGGTGAGATTAGGAAGGGGATGTGAAATAGAGACTGCTCAGCTGTTGCTTATGCTGACAAGCTCAGCCAGCTGAGGGGGAATCAGGCTCTTTTGAATCAGTGTTAGCAAAAGTATCCATGTCCCATCACTTGCTCTGTGCGGCACACATCTGCTGCTCTGGATTGGAGCTGCTGAGGACTGGACACTTCCCAAGTCGGTAGGTGGCTTCCTGGTAGTACAAGAGTCAGCAGCTCCCTTGTGGCCTGATTCCACTGTGCGACTGGAAATTACACTTGTTTCTTTCAGCCCTTCTTATAATTCTATTAACTGTAATAAAGCTCTTCTGGGACTAGAATAGAGTTGTGTTTTTTTTTTTTTTTTTTCCTTGACAGATACACTTGTATGGAAATCTGGAAGCAGCAGCATAATACTTCTTTGGGTTCAAAGTCCTCTGATACCTTTAGGAAACGCGAGAGGATTGGCTTTTGTTTCTTTTAAATTAAGCTCAAGTAGAAAGACTAGACTAAACTTTTAAAAATTCCACTCCGGTAATTTATGAAATCTGATGGCACAAACAGAAAGAGTCAGGAATGTGGTCTTTGAGCCTCCCAAATCACCTCCCTACATTTTCTCTCCTATGCACACACCATTTCCCTATCTCTGGTCATCTCATAATTTCATTTACAGCCACTTTGCAAGACCAGTCTTCCTAGGCAAAACCCTAGTCCAAATACACATGGAAAAACAAGAAAAACAATTATAAGGAAATGTGCAAGGGTGTAGTCTACCAGTGCAATTGACATTAACAATAGCTCCCTTGGATATTAGAATAAAAGGTGCCTCATATTTTGACTTTGGGTTATGATTCTATTTTTAAAAACTTGTTTGATATATGATTTTTTTTTTTTTTTTTTTTTTGCGGTACACGGGCCTCTCACTGTTGGGGCCTCTCCCGTTGCGGAGTACAGGCTCCGGAAGCGCAGGCCCAGCGGCCATGGTTCAAGGGCCCAGCCGCTCCGCGGCATGTGGGATCTTCCTGGACTGGGGCATGAACCTGTGTCCCCTGCATCGGCAGGCGGACTCTCAACCACTGTGCCACCAGGGAAGCCCTTGATATATGATTTTTGAAGTTAGATGGCCCTTGAAGTTACTCACCCATGTTTATCTCTGAGACTTGAGCCCAGAGAAAAATGCAAAATGCCCTTTTCTGGTGAGGTCCCCCTGGCAGTCCAAGGCTGAGTCTCCAAAGTTTCAGTGAAATTGGAACTTGGAAGTGTTATTTGTCAGCTGGCCAAGCCTCCAGAGTCATAGTATCAATACTTAGCACCTCCTCACCAGCTCCAGCTTGCCCTGCCCTGTCCATCACCATTCCATCCTAGCAGCCCCAGCTGTACAGCATTTTGCAGCTTACAAAATGCTTTGCAAACATTCTCGTTTGACATTCACCACAACGCTGGGAGGCTGGCTGAGCAGGTGAGGAAGGTGAGGAAGCTAAAGCACAGCGAGTTTAAGGGACTGCTCAAGGTGACACAGAGCAAGTCTTGAATCAAGTTTTCTAACTTAAAAACCAGTGTGTTGGGGCTTCCCTGGTGGCGCAGTGGTTGAGCGTCCACCTGCCGATGCAGGGGACGCGGGTTCGTGCCCTGGTCCGGGAGGATCCCACATGCCGCGGAGCGGCTGGGCCCGTGAGCCATGGCCGTTGAGCCTGCGCGTCCGGAGCCTGTGCTCCGCAACGGGAGAGGCCACAACAGTGAGAGGCCCGTGTACCACAAAAAAAAAAAAAAAAACAAAAACCCAGTGTGTCTTCCAAGGCCCTGTGGCCCCTTAACATTTTAATTTTTTATGGTCTTGTCACATTGCTGGTGATGGCCCCCTTTTCTCCCTGTGACTAGCTAGGGTCATCATTCAAATAACCCCTGGGCATCTTGTAAGCTGGCAAGGCCTTGGTCTGGCTTGCTTGCCTCTGGCTGCAGATCACACAGATCACACAGATCCAAGTTAACAGCACCCATCTGTAGCTGTCAGCCTCCGTTACTCCTCCTTTCTCTGGGTGAACACCCACTGCATTCTGGAAGAGAGAGATGGAGAGCTTCAGGCAGAGAATCCTCTGTGACCACTGGATGTCAGTACTGATCTATGCCAGAGAGCAGAACCTCTTCCCAGGCCGGGCAGAGCCCCTAGCGCCGGGATTTAAAATGGAACAGGAGAGGCACGTTGATTGAAAGCAAAGTGTACAGTGACTACATGTTTTAGTTAAACAGTTGGGCTCCTCCGGCCACATCTCTGAAGGCTGCTGTTCTTGGATCCTCCCTCTAAGTTGTTTGATTTAGCTGTTGTGGACCTGATCTAGCAAGAGAGAGAGAACAACCAGAATTCCAAGCAAAACTTAGGACATCTCTGTTGGTTCGTTAATTCCCTTTCCAAGGATGGCACAACTTCACATGTATCAAAAGTATCATCAAGCAAAGAGTTTAAGTAGTCGCCTTTGAGATGGAGAAACTGGGGGGAGGGGAACCTTGTAGAACTATGTGATTCTTTAAATTAAAATTATGTGAATATGCAGTTTGAATAAAATAGAAGCAAAAAAGTGTTAAAAGCAGCCACTAAATGTGGGAGGTGGGGAAAGAATATAGGATGGACTCATGGACTGGCCACAAAGGCACCGGGTGTTAGAGATTCCGTGACCCTGGATGAAACCATTCACTCCTTTTTGGGCCCTACAGCAACCTCAAGAGGTACTGCTGGATGAGGAAATGAGGGTTTAGAGAGATGAAGTAACTTGCCCGAGGAGCCAGTGGTGGAACTGGGCTTCAAACTCTGGTGCCTGATTCTAGAACCCATCTCTCCACTGCTCTGTTATGTTGCCTTCCTTCGCCTTTACCCACCCAGAGGGTCTAGATGACTTGTCCAAAATCACACAATGTTTGGGGCTAGGGAGTGGGGCAGGGACAAAGTTCCCTGACTGTCTCAAATGTTTTTTCCGTGGTCTCACTGGGCCTTGTCCAGATGTCTGTGTTAGAACTGGGGGAAAGTGAAGCCAAGGAGCCTTGTGTCTTGGGGAGTGGCCCGGATGGCCATGGCGCCATTTTGGAGCGGGAAGGCAGATCCACAGCCCACACAAGCACAGCTCTGAACCAGCCCAAAAGATAACTCACACTTCCTGGGGCCCTCCCTTCCTTTCCTCATGCAGCCTGCACTACCCTCAACCTATTCTGATATCCCCAAACTGGCAGATGATCCTTGTCTCCCCCATTCCTCCTCCTCTGGCCCTGGAGCTGATTTTAGTTCCAGGCAGCCTTCCAGTCCTCTCAATCTGGTGCACATATTGTCAGGGACCTTTTCCTCATAGATGGAAACCTAGCAACAGGGACATAAAGGATGGACCATGGTGTCTGGCAGCCAAGTGCATTCTGACCTAGCCACCCAGGGCACAGTGTGAGACGACTTAAGAGAAAGGTTAGGTGGATATGTGATGATTCGGGCCCAGAAATTTTTGCTCTAGGTCATCTCTAGACTGAGCATAACCCAGAGGGTATTTGTATTTATCCTTTATCTCATTAGGCCTGTGGTGTGGATTCCTACCCGTCCCAGAGACAGTTCAAGCCTCAGAGAGGCACCCCAAGGGATGGGTCAGTCTTGGGGCTGTGTAATCATGGACTCTGAGGCAGACGATGATCAGAGCTTGTTCATGGACATACTTAGGCATCTTTGTGGACCTTGGAAACATGGGGAAAATGGAAATAGTTATTCAAAGTGTATTTTAAATAGAATATTTTTTAGAGCAATTTTAGGTTCAGAGCAAAATTGAGTCCAAAGTGCAGAGTTCCCATATTCCCCTGTCCCCACACGTGCATGATCTCCCCAACTAACAACCTTTGTTACAATCAGTGACTCTACGCTGACACATCACTGTCACCCAAAGTCCATGGCTTATATTAGGGATCACTCTTGGTGTTGTACATTTTATGGAGTTGGGCAAATGTATAACGATGTGTAGCCACCATGATGGTATCATACAGAGAAGTCCGATTGCCGTAAAAATCCTCTATGCTCTGCCTATTCATGCCCCCCTCCCTCCTAACCCCTGGTAACCACCCATCTTTTTACTGTTTCCAGTAAACAGCAGTAGTTTTGAGGTTTCTAGAATGTCACAGAGTTGGAATCATGCAGGACGTAACTTGCTCAGATTGGCTTTTTTCACTTAGTAATACTCATGTATAAGTTTCCTCCATGTCTTTCCATGGATTGATAACTCATTTATTTTTAATGCTAAATAATATTCCATTGTCTGGGTGTACCACCACTCATCTGTTGAAGAATATATTGATTGCTTCCAAGTTCTGGCAATTATAAATAAAGCTGCTATGAATGTAGATGTGCAGGTTTTTATGCAGACGTAAGTTTTCAACTCATTTGGATAAATACCAAGGAGTGTGGTGGCCAGATAAGAATATGTTTAGCTTTGTAAGAAACTTCCAAACTGTCTTCCAAAGTGGCTGTACCATTTTGCATTCCCATCAGCAACGCACGAGAGTTCCTATTGCCCCAAATCCTAGCCAGCATTTGGTGTGGTCAATGTTTTGGATTTTGGCCATGCCAATGGGTGTGTAGTGGTATCTCACTGTTGTTTTAATTTGCCTTTCCCTGATGACATATGATGTGAAGCATAGTTTCATAAGCTTTTTACTACCAGCATATTTTCTTTGGTGAGGTCTGTTTAGATATTTTGGCAGTTTTTAAATCAGGTTGTTTGTTTTCTTACTGTTGAGTTTTAGGCGTTTTTCGTATATTTTAGATAATAGTCTCTTACCAGATAAGTCTTTTGCAAATATTTTATCCCAGTCTATGGCCTGTCTTCTCATTCTCTTGACATCATACTTTGCAGAGTGGAAGTTTTTAATTTTGTTGAAGTTCAGCTTGCAAATTATTTTATTTAGTGGATTGTGCCTTTGATTTTGTATCTAAAAAGACATCACCAACCTCAGGGCATCTATATTTTCTCCTATGTTATCTTCTAGCAGTTTAATAGTTTTGCATTTACATTTAGATCTGTGATCCATTCTGGGTTAATTTTTTTGTAAGGTGTGTGTCTAGATTCATTTTTTTGCATGTGGATGTCCAGTTGTTCCAGCATCATTGGTTGAAAAGACTATCTCTTCTCCATTGTCTCCAAACACTTTTGCTCCTTTGTCATAAAATGTATGTTTTGACTACTACCTAGGTTCTGGGACTTGAGCAGGGAAGAAAACAGATTTGGTCCCTGCCTGTGGGAGTTGATATCTGGTGCATATAACTTTCTTAAGCCAAGAAGCAGGAAGGAGCTTGGAGCAGTGACACTGGGTATGTAGGTTCCCATCACTACTTTTGTGTCCCCAGGCTGGTGAGGCCTGGGCCATGGAGGTTACAACCATAAGAAACCAGAGACCCTGGCCTTCAGTTTTAGGTTGGGACTGATTTGCTGGGGTCCTCAGCTGACATTGGACCCAAGGTCTGATGGTGGCTGGGTGAGCATGGGAGCTTTCATGGTATCTGTATAGGAAACTCTAGGGTATTAGAAAGAAGGAAGACCCAGGAGAAAAGCCTTTTCAGGAATACTTGCCCACCATCCTGGGGAGTGGAATAACCGCCCTGACTTCTGGGTTGAAGGCCAGACTGGAGTGGTTCCAGTGGTGGGACTAGAGGGAGAAGTCCCACAGGTCCCCAGTTAGTGATCAGTGGAAGGCCTCAGTTTCCTCACCTGTCAAATGGCCAAGTGGAGCTGGGGGACCTTTCATGTCCATCCAGCGCTACCATTCTGTGTTCCTAAAGGAAGCTGAACTTGCGGCGTGGCCTGGGTAGTCGCATTTGGCTGACCTCATTCAGGACAAGAGAGGTAGGCAGACTCTCAGCTCACCCTTGACAGTGGGTAAGAGTGATTTAATGAAGTCCCAGACCGCAGGGGCGTGAGGTTCTGGGGGAAGGGCAAGATTACTCTTATCTTTAACTAAATGAAAATCGTTGCCCAAATTACAGTTTTAGTTTAGGAGGTGAGAAAGCACCTTTGAGGTAAGTGACAAGATTTATAGGAAGGCTGGACATTCTTGTAAATTCACCCCCATCTTAAGGGAAAACCTTATAACCTGGTGAAGAAGACTTTCTAGGAACATAATGATGGTGGATATTGATGTGGTTGAGGGTTCAGTGCGGGGGACAGGTGGACAACTGGGAAAGAAGCAGGGACGATGAGCACAGTGAGTTGAGAAAGACATAAAAGGACATTTAACACTACAGCGTGTGTGCATGTGTATCTCTTGTAAACCAGGTAATATCTTGCTGTAACAAGGACATTGTCCCCCAGCCCACATGCCTGGATTGCCTCAAGAGCCCCCTAACTGGTCTCTCGGCCTCCTCTCTGCACCGCCCTTTCTGCACAGATTAATCAGCCTAAAGCACCATGTTCATCTCATTACTCCCAGATCTTCCAAGGCGAACTTCCTCCCTGCAGGGATATTCTGACCTTCCTTACTTGGCCATAGCCTCCTGCCACTTTTGTTTTTTGCGACTTCCCATCGTACCTACACACACTCTCTCTTTCTCTCTCACACACTCACATAAGTCTCCACATATTTGCCTGTGTTTTTGCCCATCTGCAATTCTCCCACCCTCCTCCACATTCTCTTTTTTTAATTAAAAAAAAAAGCTTTATTGAGATATAATTCACATACCATACAATCCATCTAGTTCAAGTTGTAAGATAAAATAGTTTTTAGTATATTCACAGGTATGAGCATTGTTTCACAGCTAATTTTAGAACATTTTCATCACCTGAAAAAGAAACCCCACACGCTTTAGCTATCACCTCCCAGTCCCCTCAGCCCCATGCTACTGGCCCTAGGCAACCTGTAATCTACTTTCTTTCTCTATAGATTTCCCCTGTTCTGGACACTTCATATAAATGGAATCGTGCATGTGGTCTTTTGACTGGCTTCTTTCACTTAGTGTAATGTTTCCAAGGTTCATCTGTGTTGTAGCATGTGTCAGTCCTTCATTACTTTTTATGGCCAAGTAGTAATATTCGAATTCTCCCTATCTTTCAAAACTCAGCTGAATCTTCACCTCCTCCAGGAAGCCTCTGTAATTCCTCGGGCCCTTCCGAGCTCTCCCTGGGATATTTACAGTGTAGCATGGGATCCTTCCTGCGTCCTTTCTTCCCCCATCAGATGGTGGCACAGGCCAGGTCCCTGGGAAGCAGGCTCTCTGCACGCAAGAAGTTTATTGGGGATGCTCTTGTGCCCAGCCTCGTGGGGGAGTGACAGCTGCAGGAACGGGCAGAGGGAGAAGTTGAAGGGCAAAGCTGCAGCCAAGGTCTCGGCCAACCTCCAGGACCTCTGAACCTGGGAGGGCCCTCAGAGCTGGACACAGACTGGACCTTTATACCCCACATCTACAGTCGTTGGATGCAGCTGCTCCGGGAAGAAGGCGTGACCTTGGGCGAGTTGTCTCTCCTCAGCCAAGGGCAAGTCCTGCAGAGGGACCCAGCCGAGAGCTGTGGCTAGCAGCACCTCCAGCAGGTGGCGGAAACGGGGGCATCATGGTGTCTACTACGAATGGGAAGCCCCTTGAGACGGGGGGCCATGTCATCCTTCCTGCTTGCCGCTCCCCTCCCCTAGCACCTGAGTTTTGCTTGAAATCAGGCTTTGGGGTCAGACAGACATGGATTCAAATCCCAGCTCTGCCACAGATTATCTGAGGAACCACAGAAACTTTCCACATCCCTTTAAGCCTGAGTTTCTTCATCTATGAAGCAGGGCTAATAAGAGTCCCTACCTTACAGTGTCACTGTGAATTCTAAGTGAGTTGATATTTGTAAGGCATTTAACAGTATTGGTACATACTAAGCTCTCAATAAGTGTTGGTTATTGTTATTGTTAATGCTATTATTAGCAGATGCTCAAGGCCGCCTGATCATCAGCTGACAAAAGGATGGAAGCTGATATAAACTAAGGGACAACAAATGAACCAGATGTCAATATTGAGATGTCAGCATTCTAAGGTGGAAAATTATTATTATTATTATTATTTTTTTTTTTTTTTTTTTTTTTTTGCGGTACGCAGGCCTCTCACTGTTGTGGCCTCTCCCCTTGCAGAGCACAGGCTCCAGACGTGCAGGCTCAGAGGCCATGGCTCACGGGCCCAGCCGCTCTGTGGCACGTGGGATCTTCCCGGACTGGGGCACGAACCCGTGTCCCCTGCATCGGCAGGCGGACTCTCAACCACTGCACCACCAGGGAAGCCCAGAAAATTATTTTTTTAATTAGGAAACATTTCAGACATCCAGAAAGGCATAGGGATTTACTGAACATTCATGTTCCCACCATTGAAACTGATTTTCAAAATTACAGATATATTTGAAGTCTATTGTGTACCCTGCCCCAATATGCACCTGTCCCCAAGGTGAATCTTACAGGTGATGTTTATTATTCCAAGGAATGTCTCGGTGCTGCTGTATATGTTTGAATCTCTAGATAATATATTATCTTCTGTATGTTTTAAAACATTTATGTAAATGACATCATAGTATATCATCTTTCTGCTTTTTTCACTCAACACAATGCTGGACGTCAAATGTGAGATTTGCCTGTGTTTTTACCTGCAGCTCTGGTTCATTTATTTTCCCTGCAGTATAAGGATGAAAATGCTGCTCCCGAAGTATAAGAAGAAGTGGAGGGTAAGACACCCTTTACGACTGAGCTGCTTGGCTCCACCTTCTTTCTAGCCACCCTCATCTTGTGGCGAGGTAGTGTAGCCTAGAGGTTAAAGCCACTGGAACCAGATTCTGTAGGTTTGAACCCCAAGTCTGCCAGCTGCTAGCTGGGAAACCTTGGGTAAGCTCCTTAACATCTCTGGGCCACAGTTTCCTCATCTGTAGCAGGAGAACAATAACACCTCATGCCTGCTTTAGAGGACTGCTTGTAAACACTTCATGCGGGTGCTGGTAGTACGGTACCAGCAGGGGTAGCTACTACTCTTTTACTTGGGTTGTTTCTAAGCAGACAGTATGGAACATATCTCCATGAAGCATTATCCCAGTCACTAGGGCCTGACTCCCGCCATGGAGGGAAAAGCAGCTTTACAGACCTGGATATTCCACATTTGGAAAGCTGACTGTCCAAATGTTTGGTTCCATATCCTGCTGGTGGCCCCTGGTACAGTTGTGTAGAGAGGGCTCTTGGCTCCCATCCATCACCGCCTTTGAACTGTCCAGCTCCCTCGAGGCCACCCTTAGTATTGTTCCCATTGCACAGATGAGCAGATGGGCTCAGAGATGTGAGGTGACCTGCTAATAATAAGTGACTTCCATGAGACCTGAACCCAAGTCTCCTCATTCCAAATCCTGTGGCCTCTAGCCATCTAGCTGTTCTCCCTAAATTGTATCAGTCATTTTCAGCCTCTTGTTTTCTCGCTTGAGGACAGTGGTGGTTCCCTCGAGGCTGAGAAGGGAAGAGAAGCAGCTTTCGGGACCACTCACCCCGCAGGAGGTGTGACCCGCTGCTGGCCTTGCAGCATCAGCAATCACATGGCAGAAAGCCACGTTAGAGCCAGAGGCTGTTGTGTGGATTTTTCTCTGTCTTTCCTCGAGGACTTTAGTTGAGCAGTCAAAATGTATTTTCCAAAAGGCTGAAGAGCCAACAGGGTGGGTGTGAGGGGAATCTGTGGGTGGGCGGGGAGTGTGGAGGCAGGTGGTGGTCAGCCAGCACGGCTTGCATTCACCCAGATATACAAGTTTTAGCTTGCCTCACCTTGAAAGGCAGTTCTCATGGGGGAAAATATGTCAAGGTAGACAGATTCTCTCCTTTATGAGATGTCTTATGACTATTCTTGCATGCAGTTATTTTCCTTTTAAAATAATTCGTAATGGCAGAACTCACGGCCATAAATCAGTTTCTGTTTCCATTATGAATCCAGTTTTGGAAGGTGATGGTGTCTGCCATTTCATCTTCTTCAGGGCTTAAACTTCATATTTTTCTCTGTAAAAAAGGAAGCGGTTTGTGTGTATGTTTTAAGAAACTAAGGGCTGGGGCTTTTAGGGGATAATTTAGCAACAGGAATTTAGGCAAGAACAACAAAAGCAAATAGGTTTCAAGTCCCATGACAACTTTGATCAATTAGAAGTGGGTGAGTGGAGTGTTGTGTTGAGAAGAATTCTGAGACCATGTACAGCATCAATGGAAAAGAGCTGTGATTGATTAGTGATGTCTGTCATGAATCTCTGCGTGGGAGGGGAGAGCCCAGAGGGAACCCTGCAAACACTCATTTGTAAACTAGAGTAAGCTTGGTAGTTTTCTCCTAACACAAACCCCTTACGTCTTTGTAGCATTTGATGGTTTGGAAAGCATTTTCATGTGCTTTATTTTCTTTTTTAAAAATTAAATTAAATTTTGTTTTATTTTTAAAAATATTTATTTATTTGGTTGTCCCGGGTCTTAGTTGCAGCAGGCAGGGTCCTTAGTTGTGGCATGTGAACTCTTAGTTGTGGCATGCCTATGGGGTCTAATTTCCTGACCAGGGATTGAACCTGGGCCCCCGCATTGGGAGAGCACAGTCTTATCCACTGCGCAGGCAGGGAAGTTCCCATGTGCTTTATTTTCATTGAACCATTCCATCAACTGTGTGAAGTAGGGCTAATCTGTCTTCATATTAATTCATTTATCCATTAAATGTTTATTGGGCAATTACTGTACTAGGTTGCTGTAGCTAATCTCTAAGGATGACTACCACCAATTTCTTCCTTCATGTTCATGAATGCTGCCCCTCACCAAGAAGTAGAATCTAATTCCCTTCTAGAATCTGGGCTGTTCTCAGTGACTTGCTTGACTAATGAGATGTGGCTGAAATGATGTTCTGGGCCTTCTAATGATAGGTCTTCAGAGCCTTTCAGTTTCAGCATACATCTTCTTGAAACACTTGTTTTTTTCTTTTTTAAAAAATTTATTTAATTAATTAATTTATTTTTGGCTGCATTGGGTCTTCGTTGCTGCACACAGGCTTTCTCTAGTTGCGGTGAGCAGGGGCTACTCTTGGTTGCGGTGTGTGGGCTTCTCATTGTGGTGGTTTCTCTTGTTGCGGAGCACGGGCTCTAGGCACGCGGGCTTCAGTAGTTGTAGCACGTGGGCTCAGTAGTTGTGGCTTGCGGGCTCTAGAGCGCAGGCTCAGTAGTTGTGGCGCACGGGCTTAGTTGCGGCATGTGGGATCTTCCCAGACCAGGGCTCGAACCCGTGTCCCCTGCATTGGCAGGGGGATTCTTAACCACTGCACCACCAGGGAAGCCCGAAACATTTGCTTTTGGATCTGCCACATAAGACATGTTACTACCCTTCTGGAAACACCATGTTGAGAGGCCCTGAGACTAGAGAGAGGCTCCCAGCTGAGCCCAGCCTTCCAGCCATCCCACTAAGGCTCCGGTTATGTGAGAAGTCATCTTGGACTCTCCAGACCAGCCCAGTGGCCAGTTGACTATCACTGAGTCACCCCCGTTGAGACAGTGTGTAACAGAAGAATCACCAAGCTGAGTCCTGCCTAAATTCCTGACTCACAAAATCATGACGTGAAAGGGTTGCTATTTTAAGTGAGTATGTTTTGAGTTAGTTATGTAGCAATAGGTAACCAGAACACTGACACTGGGCTTCCAGAGATGAGTAAGACCCAGTTTCAACCCGTAGAGAGCTCATAGTCTCTTGGGAGAGATGGACACATGAACAAACCAATCATAATTTGGCAAAACCAAACATGTACAAGATAACTCTAATTAAAAGGGGCTGGCAAGGCTTTCTGAAGAAGTGATGTCTGTCTGGGCTCTGGCCACTGCTCTTGGGATGCATGGCCCACAAGAAGTCATTTTTTCCTAAGAATCCCCTAATACCGAGAGAAGGGTCCCCAGTGGCCAACTTCTATTAGGTCACTCTGTTTTCCTGGCTATAGCTGATAGATCCAGGGGTGAACAAATACTCAAGGTGGGCCAATCAAGTTCTGTCTCCCAGTAAACTGAAATTTGGGATGGAGAGCCTCAGAGGCTGGGTGTCATTGGAGCCAAATCATGGTGATGGTAGTCCTCTAGAGCAGGGTTTCTCAGTCTTGGCACTACTGACATTTTGGGCTTGATTAATTTTTTCTTGGGGTTGGGAGAGCTGTCCTGTGCATTGAGGAATGTTTAGCAGCCTCTCTGATCTCAACTCAGCATATGGATCTAGCACCTCATCTCTAGTCACGACAATCAGAAATGGCTCCAGACATTGCCAAAATCACCTCCCCCAAGTTGAGAACCACATCTCTAGACTGAGGGCCCTCAAGTTCGTGAGCTGTCCTATCCATGCCGTTATTGAGATATGGTACTTAAACTCTTCTTTTGATTCTGTGAGGCATCCCAGAGCCTTCTAATAATTCAATGTCAGTTTCCATATCTTGCAATGAAAAAAATCCTAGTTCCTACAGTATTGAAGATTGGAAAGGAATTTATGGGGAAGGCATTTGGATATGGAGATATGAAACAGCACTATGGAAGCATTGCGTATGGCTGGGGCTGCTGGCGAAGGTGGGCGGTGGGCTGGAGGCACACAAGGGCCCGCCTTCGCTTTGCAGCCACACTCAAGTTTGCAGCCCTGGCGACTGTGGCCCTGCAAACCTCCATAACTTACCTAAGCTCAGCGCTTTCCACTGAACCAAAGACCTCCTCCATGTCCCATTTTCTCAGGATAAAGGTTCTTGAATGGCTATTAAAGGCTAGAGTTTGGGACTTTAGAAGATTACATTCCACTGAGAATATTTTTCCTTGTTGAGGAATCAATTGCTCCTATATTTTAACCCTGCTCATGTTTCACAGGCAAACTAAAGTGAGGAACTGAGGACACTTCTTGAAGTTTGCTGAATCCCGCATATCTTCTCAGTGTGAGGCAAAGGCGGAGTCCTTCAGGCTTGAGTTAGTCGGATGAAAGTTTCCCATTGTCCCTTCCTGGTGGTCCAGTGGTTAAGACTCTGTGCTGCCAATGCAGGGGGCATGGGTTCGATCCCTGGTCAGGGAACTAAGACCCCACATGCCAGTGTGGCCAAAAAAAAAGAAAGTGTCCTATTGTCCACCTTGCCCTGTGTGTGTGTGTGTTTGGGTGTGTGACAGATGATCTTCTGGGTCACAGAGATCAGAGATGCACTCAGGTTGTTCGAGGCTACAGGGCCCATTGTGAGGAGCTCTCCACATCCTCAAGCAGCCATGCCCCAGGAGCCACCTCTCCCTCCAAGACTCACCTCTCAGCAAATCGTTCCACTGCTCATGCAGTAACAGATTTTCTGCAACTCTTAAGCTCCCCAGGAGAGAGTCTGGTCTGGTTGGTTTAGGTTTTGCTCTAAGACAGCTTTGCCTCCTGATCAACTATAAATCCTGCCTTTGGGGGCTGGGTCCAACTCCAGGTGAACTAGGTGCAAAGCATGGTGGACCCTCTGTGGAAAGAGTGTCTCAGAAGAGGCTTGTGAGGACGAAGGACCCCTAAGCTGCCCCAGAAGGGGACGTGTCCTTGCCAGGCACGGTTACAATTACGAGTGCTGGAGTCAGGGCTGAGCTGTTACCGATCACCCCTTGCAAATTACAGGCCATGGCTCTGAACTCAGAATTCCCGGTTTCCAACCAACTGGCCAAACCAGTAGCCTTGGACCAGGTGCACCCAGGGGAGGCCACTTTTGAGAAGTTAGCTTCCAGGAATAAATTCCCTTGGGAAACTCCGAGGGCGGCTTAAATCTTGAGAAAACAACTCATTAGGCGCTTGGGGAGCTGTTTAATTGCCCTGTCCAGCCAAGATGCAGTGCTGCCGTGCCAGCTGGATGAAAAATAATGAAGTCACCAGAAGTCCCAGCTCCCTCCCTGTCTGCCCACATCCCCCCCCCCACCTTCCTCTTCCTCCTCTCACCCCAGGCACTGTGGCCCCCTGCTGCCCAGAGACCCTTGCTGTGGTGTTCAGTAACCTGTCTGTCCCTGGGGCAATCAGATTCTCAGAAAGAACATACAAAACCAGGAAAAGGGTTGTTTTGTTGTATTGTTAATGTATTCATCTGAAAGCTATGTTTACAAAGGTATAAGGGTTAAATCACATAGAGCTACTACTCATCTCTTCTTAGAAAAGTATGACAGCTCAAGAAATTCATCCAGTCTTGGAAAAGCTGTGATTTTCGGTTGCCATGGCCACACTCTCCTCGTCTCTGTCCTGCTCCTACACCAGAGCAGGCCAGTTGCAGGCTGGAGGACAGTGCAGTGGGGCAGAGAACCACTGGAAGGGGAGCTGGGAGGCTTGTGTTCTAGTCCCAGCTCTGAGGCTAACAAGGAGCTCTGAGCTTCTGAAACAGGAGTGCTGCACTATAGAGCTCAATCTTTTCCAGCAGGAACATTCCATGCTAATTATCTGAACACAAGGGACCTTAGACCCTTTTAAGGGGATCTAGCGTGTGAAACCACTTGGTACTAGGGGGCATTCTCCCACAGTGTGGGTTAAGGGACGGGGCAGAGCCTCCAGCTCCTTGGGGAAGGGGGCGTGGGGCAGAGGTCGTTTCTCTGATCTTGCCCCCTAGGGGGCAGCACCTAACCTATGCTGGCAACTGACTCTCTCCCCTAAGACCTGGAATCTGGAGAGTTGACCCAAAGAGATGGGCTCATGCAGAGGTTGTTCAGGGTAACAGCAGCTGAACTGCCAATGCAACGGCCGTGGTGGGGCGTGTCCAGTGGTGGCAACAGTGACGTCTCAATCAAGCTTTTCCTGTGGCAGGAACGTGACTGTAATCGCAGTTAACTTCCATGGTCTTGCCTCTTTCTCTGCTTCATGTTCCATTTTGTGAGTAACCTAATACCTTCAGTAAGGATTTGATGCTTTCTCTTCAGTTGGCCAGAGTTGATTTCTTTTTTTTTCTTTTTTTTTTGTAAGCGATTTAAAAAAATTGAAGTATAGTTGATTTACAATGTTTCAGGTGTACTGCAAAGTGATTCAGTTATATATATTCTTTTTCAGATTCTTTTCCATTATAGGTTATTACAAGATACTGAATAAAGTTCTCTGTGCTATATAGTAGGTCCTTGTTGTTTATCTGTTTTATATACAGTAGTGTGTATCTGTTAATCCCAAATTCCTAATTTATCCCTCCCCACGCCTTTCCCCTCAGAGTTGATTTCTGTTGTTTGTAACCAGGAACCTCAATCAGAACCTTGATGAACTAATTACCCCGCAGTTTGCTGTTCATGATTGAAACCATTTTAAGGTCTCACCTAATCCCAAAGATGTTTAGGTGTCAAGGAGGATGCTGGCATCAGTGATATGTCAACTTGAGGATATGCCACATAGACATTACTTCACCTGCTAGCTCTGCTCACTTGGCCGTGGCTACATGGGGTGCTGTGCTGAGGATTCTGAAGCTAAAACTCTCCAGTGATGTCTGCCAGTAGGGAGAGGGGAAAGTGTGGCCGTGCCCCTACCATGCAGATGCTTTCCATGCTGTGATACTGTGCTTTATGAGAAAGATATATTTGGTTATTCAGATGACCAAAATATATTCCTCACATATATTTGATCTTTGTCTGCGGTTCTGGCTCACAGCTCCCCAAACCTTTGGAATTTCCTAACTGTTGAGAGTGATACAGGTGTCTTTTGTTAGGGAAATGAGGTGACTTTTGGACCCATCCCAGGGTGGGGACTGGTTGCCAGGAGAACCAACTCTGTGATTAGAGGGTTGGAAACTTCAGTCCCATCCTGATTTCTAGGGAGGGAAGAGGGGGCTTGAGGTGGAATCAAGAGCCCTTGGCCACTGATTTAGTCAATCATGACTATGTAATGAAACCTCCATAAAACCCCCAAAGGACAGCTTTTCGGCTCCCTTTCCCAGAGAGCTTCTACTTGGGAGACCCAGAACACTTCCATGTGCCACCGTTGGAGCAGGTCCCAAGCTCCATGAGGACAGAAACTCCTTTGTTTGGGACCTCACCCTATGTACCTCTTCATCTGGCTGTTGATTCATATCCTTTAATATCCTTCTACAATCAGTTGGTAATCTAGTGAGTAAACAGGTTTTCCTGAGTTCTGTGAGTCATTCTAGCAAGTTGATCAAACCCAAGGAGGGCGTCATGGGAACCTCTGATTTAGAGCCTGTTGGTCAGGTAACAACCTGGCCTTGAGACTGGTGTCTGCAGTGGAGGGCGGTCTTGTGTGACCGAGCCCTTTACCTGTGGAATCTTATTCTGTCTCTGAGAAGGTAGTGTCAGAATTAAGCTGAATTTCTGGACACTCTGCTGGCGTCTGAGAACTGCTTGTTGGTGCGGGGAAGCCTCCACGCACATGCACTGGAGTTGGGTCCAGGAGCCCCTTTTGCACATGCCTACACACAAAGGGGGGAATTTCAGGGGGTTGGAGAGACACGTTTGGTGGTAGTGGTGGTGGTGATGGGTTATCCCAAATCCCCTCAAACTTCTTGCCTCTGTGGAAGGCAGCTGAACTCCCTTTGTCATCATCCTCTGGCAGGACAGCCTCTCTGACAAACCAAAGTGCAAAACCAAAGATGAGATCAGCATCCCTTATGAGGCCCAGCACAGGGAGATGCAGTGTGAGCTGCCCCCAGTGACTGCAGCCACGTCGCCCAGAAGACCAGCCTATGGAGTCAGAGTGTCAGAGCTGGAAGGGCTCTTAGAAGTCATCCACTCCAATATTCCCATTTCACAGATGGGAAAAACTGAGGCCCAGAGAGGGAAGGGATGACTTGCCCATGACTCCTCAGTTAATTTAGTGGCAGTCTGGGGTTTCACACATCAGTTGGCTCTCAGCCGAAGTTCTTCCCATATCACCACCGTCTCATATCCACTGGACTTTAATCATCTCTATCTTTGGAATATCCCACAGTATTAGTTTCCTGTGGCTGTTGTAACAAAGTACCCAGAACTTAAACAACACAAATTTATCTTACAGCTCTGCAGGTCAGAAGTCTGACACAGGTCTCACTGGGCCAAAGTCAAGGTGTCAGCAGGACTGCTTTTCCTTCTGGAGGCTCTAGGGGAGAATCCAGTTCCTTGTCTTTTCTGGCTTCTAGAAGCTGCTCACATTCCTTGGCTTGTGGCCCCTTCGTCCTGCATCATCAAAGCTAGCAGGAGCTGATATGTCTTTCTCACACTGAGTCACTCTGACACTTACTGTTCTGCCTCCTCATACGTTTAAGGACCCTTGTGATTACTGTAGTCCCATCCAGATAATCAAGGATAATCTGTCAATTTTAAGGTTAGCTGATTAGCTACCTTAATTCCATTTGAAGCCTTAATTCCCCTTTGCCATGTTAGGTAACTTATTCCTAGGTTCCAGGGATTAAGACAGGGACATTTCGGGGGCGTCATTATTTTGCCCTCCACATCTACCTTCTCTCTGAAGTCAGGGTTTCTCATCCTGAAAAATCATTTTTTTTTGGTCCTGCCACCCATGCTAAGCTCCTCAGAGGAGGGTCTATTCTTGCTGCTTCCCATCCTTTACCACTCACTCATTTTTTTTTCTTTAAATTGAGATATAATTCACATGCCATAATAGTCACTCTTTTTTTTTTTTTTTTTGTGGTACACGGACCTCTCACTGTTGTGGCCTCTCCCATTGCGGAGCACAGGCCCCAGACACCCAGGCTCAGCGGCCATGGCTCACGGGCCCAGCCACTCCGCGCGGCATGTGGGATCTTCCCGGACCGGGGCACGAACCCGTGTCCCCTGCACTGGCAGGCGGACTCTCAACCACTGCGCCACCAGGGAAGCCCCCCTAGTCACTCTTTTAAATTGTACGATTTAGTGGTTTTAGTGTATTCACTACGGTGTGCAACCATCACCGTGCTCTAATTCTGGAACGTTTTCATCACCCTAAAAAGAAGCCCCCCACTCAGCAGCAGTCACTCCCAATTCCTCCCTCTCTCGGTCTCTGGCAACCATTAAACTACTTTCTGTCTCTATGGATCTGCCTATTCTAGCCCAGACATTTCATATAAATGTTATCATAGAACACGTGGCCATTTGTGCCTGGCTTTTTTCCCTAAGCATAGTGTTTCCCAGGGTCATTCACTCTTATATACCTTGCAACCTGGCTTCTGTGAACCTGCCCCACGCTTTACTTCCTGAGCTCCCCATGACGTCCATCCTGTGGTTCCCAGATTTCATGGCCTTTCTCAACCCTTGGTCAGTCACTGGTGGCAACCTCCCTCTTGGAATATTTCATCCTTGGCTTCTGCCATGATGCCTCTTTTTGGTTCTCCTTCCATCTCTATGCTCTTGCTTCTCCTGTGGCCCAAGTCTCCCCTGGTCTTCTGAAAGGAACTGCCCCCCAATGGTCAGCCTAGGCTCTCTGCTGTTTCCTGTATCCCAGAGGTTCTAGAAGCCCATAGGTGGAAGCTTAGATTGTAGACAACATTTTGTGTATGTATCCTTCGCTTTCATCTGCTTCTCAAATGGGTCCATGAATACTAAAGTGTTGTAATCTTTCTGCCTTTGAGAACTGAGGTAGCCAAGAAACTTTGAGTTGCAAGGGACAGAAACCCACATTAAGCCAAGTTGAATATGAAGGGAATTTAATGACTTACATGCCTGGAGTAGCTCAAAGAACTCAAGGAAGCACAGCAGCTTTGGGGGTTTGGGGGACTGGAATCAGGAACATGTTGCTGTCAGGATTCTCGATTTCTCAACTCTGCTTGTCTCTGCCTGGCTTATTCTCTCCTGTAAATTAGTTTTTTCACATACCACAGAGGATGGTACCTGGCAGCTCTCAATTCCTTCCCACTCTGGGACTCAAAGACCAAGCCCTTCTCCTCCAACTGCAACTTAAAAATCCTGAGGAAGGGCTCTGAACACTCTGTGTTGGGTCATAAGCTCACCACTGGAGCAATTGCGTGACCAAGGGAGTTGTGTGCTGGGATCAAGTGGGGTTAGGCCTGTTGTCCACCCTTGTATTTTGTGGGGCAGGGCTCGGCGGTCCTGCCAGACACCCCTAATGGGAGCGGAGGGGGAGAAGTTCTTCAAAGGGGTGTGTGTGCATGTGCTGGACAGTGGAAAACAGTGGATGTTTCCTTCAAGAGCTCCCCAACCACTGCTGCCATGACTACCACCATGTGGATAACTCCACAGTCCCCAGCGGCCAGGTGCCTACGGAGGTCTACCTGGTGGTCCACTGGCACCCCCAAACTGAGCATCTCTGGTGTCCCCAGTCTTTGCCGATGGCACCACCCCCAGTAAGTCTCCCAAGCTTCTCACAGTCCCTTGCCCTCCTGAATTACTGTCCCCCACTCCTACCTAGGTAGTGGCTAAGGCCCACTGACCTTAGTACCTCAACATCTTTCCCAGCCATTGTTCTCATCCCCAAGGCTCCCTCTTTAGGTCTTGAGCCTCTGGCTCAAGCCACCCTCCTGATCTCTTAGTGAGACTCCCTGCCTCAAGGCAGATTCGGCCACCATCTATGAAGGCCCCCCTCTATGCCAGAAATGTGCTCAGCATCACTTAAAAATAAATCCTCGGGCTTCCCTGGTGGCGCAGTGGTTGAGAGTCTGCCTGACGATGCAGGGGACACGGGTTCATGCCCCGGTCCGGGAGGATCCCACATGCTGCAGAGCGGCTGGGCCCGTGAACCATGGCCTCTGAGCCTGCGTGTCCGGAGCCTGTGCTCCGCAACGGGAGAGGCCACAGCAGTGAGAGGCCCGCGTACCGCAAAAATAAATAAATAAATAAAAAATAAATCCTCATAACAGTTCCATGAGTAAGATAGTGTTATCACTGGTTTATAGGTTAGGAAAGTGAGCCTCAGTAAATTAAGCGCTTGCCAAAGAAGGGAGGGGTGGTGGAAGGAAGATTTGAACTTGGGTCTCTCATTCTGAGTGTCTATTCTGGTTCCCCTCCACTGCCTTTTCAAATAGTTGCCTAATGAATTTATGAAAGATTACGTTATGCTGATTTCTTTCTTTTGGCTCACACAGATGTTCTGAAAGCTTTGTAGTTTATAAAGCAGAGTCCGTAAGCAGCCCCAGGCCTTGCCCGTTGCTCACAAAGGGAAATGCTGTGGAGGTCACCCTGATATCTGGGTCTCCCTGAGAGCTCTGGGGGTCCCTCTCTCCCACTGGTTGTCTGGGGGCAGCAGGAGGGAAGAAAGCCTGTTTCCTAAAAGAGTTAAGCTGAAGAATCCAGTGTTATGCGCTTAACACTGAGTGCTTGATAATTAGTAAACACCTGATACGATTACTTATCAGAGAGCTACACGATAGGATACTTATAAGGTAGTTAAGCACAGCTTTAAATCAGGAGGCTGGGCAGGGGGTGGGGCTACATTGTCCTGGCTGTCCCGGAGGAGGTGCCCTGTGGCCTCCTCTGGGTGGCTTGCAAAGGCTCTGGTCTTTGCTTGTTTATGTGCTGGTTTTCAGTCTCTCTCCACTCCCCCCAAATAAGCTCCAAGTGAGGACCTTGCCTATTTTCTCTGGGACCAGTGCCAGACACATGAGTAGGTGCTCAATAAGTACTTATTGGATAGATGGATGGATGGTTGGATGGAATGGAGGGATGAGGAAAAGAGTTTCTAGTTAAAGTCCTAGAATGAGATATTTTGCATTGTTATTACCTCTGGTTATTCCACCCAAATGGCAATTTGTTTTCTACTGAGTAGACCAAGTGTGCCCAAACAGGGCAACTCTGCAAGGACAGGGCGTCTAAACAGTACTTGAAGGCTCTGTGAATAAGGCCCTCCCATAGTTAGCTTCCTGCTATAGAACATTGGGTTGCTCTCTAATTGACCTTGAATGAGGCAGTGTTTACAGCTGCAACTTAGCAGCCATTGATCTTGAATTGATTAAGCCAGCATTTTGAAAAGCAGAACTACAGGAACAGGGACAAAGAACCCCATGTACTGAGGACTTCACACCATCCATTCACCTCCTTTGCATCTAGTGTGTGTGTGTGTGTGTGTTTTAAAAAAATAAACAAACAATTAATGAATTACTTAGAAAGAAGAGGAAACAGGTCCAACTTTTTCTCAGCAGGAGGGCAGACTGGCTGCCCAGAGCCTTGAAAGGGCATTCCCAGCCCTCATTAGTTCTAACTGGAGAGGCCTGTCCATTTCCCCTAGAGTGGGCAGCTGATCAGGGCTTGGCGGGTTGGGGCTTCGTCAGGGATTGTAAACTCTTTGGATCTGCTTTTTTTTTGTGGCAGTTCCAGCACTTGGCAGGCACCCGTAAAGAGCAGAAAACTTGGGGTTCTCCTCTTGGCTCTCTGCCTGGCTGAGCTTGACTGGGCAAGTGACCTCACTTTTGGGGCCTCGGATCACTCGTCTATAAAATGAGGGGGTTGGAAAAGGTACATTGATTTCCAAACCTTTTACTTTTTTGGCCCTGGAATCTGTTCTTTAAACAAAAGCTAACTGGGCCACCTCTCCCCCTACAACATATTAAGACGAAGTTGGGGAAAAAAAGATGGGTTAGGAAGAGGCAGCATGGTCCCATATGTCCCCACTCCCAATCTCCAGTCTGAGAGGGGAGCTCCATGGAACCTCCCAGCTTCTGTGGCACACTGTTTGAAAACCACTTCAGGCTCCCATCCAGCTCTAATTGGAGTTGTTCCTAATCAGAAGCAGCCTAATGCTTGTGGCAGGTAGGAGTTGTGCATGGTTGCTAGTAAGAGAAACCTGACAAATAAAGGTTTAAGCAGATTGGGGGGGGTTATTCATTCATTCGTTTATTTGGTAACAAGAAGTCTGAAGGAAGGCACTGCAGGGCTAGTATGGCAGCTCCACAGCATCATAAAATGAGGCCCAGCCTCATTTTATTCTTCTGTTCCATCATTCTGAGCATATGGCTGCCATTCTCAAATCTGGCTCATGGTCAGAATATGGCTGCTGAAGCTCCAGACATCACACTCACATTCGAAACAAGAAAAAAGGAGGAAGGGGAGAAGGGCAGACAGGCACATGCCAATTCAGTTTGCTCCCTTTAAAGAGCTTTCCTGGGTGCATTACTGAGGATTCCAGCTGAAGTCACCTTGGAAAGAACTGAGTCACATGACTACTTCTGAGTGCAAGGGAAGCCAGAAAACATTAGCACCGTTGTTTTTAAACCAAGGTGTATTGGCATCCAGCATAAAACCAGGGTTTTGCTAATAATGACAAGAGGATGGCTATTAAGTAGGCCACAGGGAAAACCAACAACAGCTAACACTTACTGAGCACTCATGAAGTAGCAGGCACCATGTGGAGAACTTTGCATGCATTATCTCACTTAATTCTCGTAACTGCCCAGTAAGGTAAACACTCACCATTCCCATTTTATAGCTGAGGAAGTGGAGGCTCCGGGAAGTTAAGTGACTTGGCCAAGGTCCCACAGCAAACAAGTGATGAAGCCAGGACATTAACCCAAGCACTCATGCTAGAGTCCCAACCCTTAACCACCACCTGGTGGTGGTATGGTAAAGACCAAAATGTAAATTACATGCAAGGCTTTTCAATGCTGTTTCAGCATCTTTAAAAAAGGGAGACACACGGCAACCTACAGAGGGCCAGGGCCTGCCTTTTCTGCTCCTCTGCAGTTTCCACATCATCTTTCTCCTGGTAATGACAGCAGCGGTGGCAGACTGAGTCGGCTATGATGCATTTACCAGAAGGTAAGTGTTTTAGATTCGGTTTGGAGCGAGTTCAGGGGAAACAGTTTCAGGGACTCGACGTACAGAAATGATTTATGAAGCAAGATTAAAAGAGCTAAGTCTGTATGGGTTGGCACAATATGAAAGGGTAGGAGGGAAGAAGGTGACACAAAGATCAGGCATGTAGACAGCTCGAGAGTTCCAGAAACCTAGGGGAGGGCTGCAGTAGCATGAGGCAAAGGGGTCACAGCTCAGATCCAGTTAAAAAAGGAGAAAATAGCAAGCCGTTGGCTCTGTCAAGCACATGCTTCTTCAGTGCTCGGTCTACCATCAGCTCTGTGACGGGAGGTGGCTGGCTCCCGCCTTCATGAGCGCCAAGAGGCACCATGAGAAATGGAGCCGTTTGCTGGGGCCATAATGGTGCAGGTAGAACTCAGAAACTTGGTCTCCCGAGAGGAATGGGCAACGTCTTTAAGTCAAGGTTCATATTTATAGACCACCTGGGCAATAATTTTCTCTTTTAATCATCACAGTAATATTATCCCCATTCTGCAGATGAGAAGCCTAATGCAGAGCTGGCTCAAGTGACTTCAGTTTCAGGTGACGTCACACACCCCAGGCAGTGGCAGATCCAGGAGTGGGGATGGCATCAAAAGTGGCATCTTCACTCAGCATAGCCGCTGGCACATCATAGTTGCACGGTAAAAGTCATCTGTATCAAATCCATGGACATATCCCTTGTCGGTCAGCATTTCTCTTAAGGGAAGTTCAACTTCAGTTTGTTCATCAGGAG
The DNA here is from genome assembly GCF_964341445.2 of Mesoplodon mirus. Lineage (NCBI taxonomy): Eukaryota > Metazoa > Chordata > Mammalia > Artiodactyla > Ziphiidae > Mesoplodon > Mesoplodon mirus. The sequence goes on from NC_138977.1 coordinate 217,362,619, forward strand.
AAAGACTTACCGAAGAGAAAGTGGGAATACACTCTTGTTAAGACCACGGAGTAATGCAAAATAAATGTTAAGACCACGGAGTAATGCAAAATAAATTCTTGTGAGCCAACACGGAATGAGCTAGCTACTAACCTGGGATTTTATTTTCTAATTGAATTCTTTTTTTGTTTTAAGGAGGGCTTTCTGGGCTTTTGGTAACACTCTATATCTTGATCCATTTGTGAAAATTCATTGAGCTTTATTATTTGCATACTTGAATTAAACTAAATACTTAGAAATGTTCTTTAAAAAAAGAAAAAGGTCCTAAATTGGCATTCTGGCTAAGACTGTGATGTGGGCGGGTCCCAGCAGCTCTGGCGGCGGCGGCGGCAGCGGGGGGAGTGGCAGCGGTCAGGCAGCCCAGCGTCAGGAAGCCTCTGCGCATCTCGGCCCGCAGGCACCTGGCACGCGCCGGCCCCGCCACCACGATGCCCAAGAGGAAGGTCACCTCCACCGAGGGGGCGGCGAAGGAGGAGCCCAAGAGGAGATCGGCGAGGTTGTCAGCTAAACCGGCTCCTGCAAAAGTGGAAACGAAGCCAAAGAAGGTGGCCGGAAAGGATAAATCTTCAGACAAAAAAGTGCAAACAAAAGGGAGAAGGGGAACAAAAGGAAAACAGGCCGAGGTGGCTAACCAAGAGACTAAAGAAGACTTCCCTGCAGAAAATGGAGAAACTTAAAACGAGGAGCGCCCAGCCTCTGATGAAGCAGGAGAGAAAGAAGCCAAGTCTGATTAATATCACACACCTGTGAATTTTGTGCCCTCTGTAACATTTTTGGTCATGGTTGTCCAGTTCTTCTAATAACTTTGTTAATGTGCTGTGACTGACAATTTGAGTATGTAGTGTATACGATATTAAATTGTGAATGAGGGGGACTTACAATGTAACAGCATATCAATATTTGAAGATATTGGTACTTGATTTCCTGTCAAGGAAAATTTGCCTCCAAATTTTAAGCTGGAAAGTCACTGGAATAACTGTTCAGAAAAGAATCACAAGTACATGATTTTTTAGATTTTTGGTACGTATGTTAAGAATTGTGTACAAATTGAAATGTCTGTGTACTGATCCTCAGAACAACCAATAAAGTCTCAATTATGAGAGAAAAAAAAAAGACTGTGATGTGGCAGAGACCACTAGGTGTCTCTCAATCTCACTCTCCACTTCTGCCTTAGAAGGCAACTCCTGATTTTTAACTGGGCACAGAGCCAGGTGGAATAAAGCTGCATCTTCCACCTTCTCTTGCAACTGGGCGCAGCCTTGTGACTCAGTTCTGGGCAGTGGGATATGATATAACCATAGCATGCAGTTTTCAAGAAGTCACCTTCTTTCCTTCCCTTCTCCTTCTTGCTGGCTTGTAAGTAGATGAAATGGCTGGATCTTTGCAGCTATCTTAGTCCAGGAGGTGGAAACTGTACTGTAGATGGTGGCACACAGGACAGCTGGTCCTGGAGTATCATGGAGCTCCCACAGCAGCCCTGAACTGCTTTCCTTCAGATCTCTTTTTATGAAAGTGAATAAATTTCTATCTTGCCTGAGCAACTGTTTTGAGTTTTCTGTGATTTTTAGCTAAACTTAATCCCAACTGATACATAGGATGGATGCCAAATTCAGGTTATTTTGAGGAGGGGGAGGAGAGAGTGTGATCAGCTTCAACTCTATCGGTAAAAAGTTTGTTTCTTAAACTGGGTGGTGGGCATAAAGGTGGTAATTATATTTTAAACTTTTTGGGTATACTAAGGATCACATATTAAATCTTAAAAAAAAAAGGTACTGGTAGAAATAGTGTCAAAGCAAAACCATGAGACACATGGAAAAATAATCAAATGGTGGCAGTTTGGGGCTTCACCCTGGCTCCGTGTCCAGATCGTCTTTGATGTTAGGGTTTGAGTGCAGCCTCTGAATAAGCCTCATGGACAGAATGAGCAAGACCTGAAGGGGTCTGTGGGTACCAGACCCGTGTGTGGAAGCAAGAAGGGAAGAAGAAGAAGGCAAGGGCTAGGCAACACTCCCTCCCCCATGCTGCCCGGACCCTGTCTGGGGTGGGTCACCAGGAAGCTCTCATTGCAGACAAGTCATGGAAAGGTCTCTTGACCCCATCCACCGGCCCCAACCCTGTGCTCTCCACCAATCCCCACTGTCATTTTAAGGGAGTAAAAAAAAAGTGTACTTAAAACCCCACATTTTCATTGCAACAAATTCAACCAGATGTGATTAAAGTAAAATATGGACATAGTTTCCTCCTCCGATCTAATCCTACCCTTCAGAGCTAGCCATGCTGAACAGCAGAGCAAGCATGTGACTGATGGCAAAGCCAAGTTAAAGGCTGGAACCCCAGGGAGACCAGGGAGACGTCTTTAGCCACTGGTGTCCTTTGCCTGGATACTGCCCACAGATACTGTAGGCTGCAGTGGTGGGGAAAGGGCTGCTGCTGTTGAGGGGCTAGGCTTAGGAACTCCTTGAACTTGTAACCCAGGCTCACCCCAGGGATCAGAACATTCCAGAAGAGGTAGACCTACTTCTTATCTTTTTAAAAAAATTATTATTATTATTTTTTTGCGGTACGCGGGCCTCTCACTGCTGTGGCCTCTCCCGTTGCAGAGCACAGGCTCCAGACGCACAGGCCCAGTGGCCATGGCTCATGGGCCCAGCCGCTCCGCGGCATGCGAGATCTTCCTGGACCAGGGCACGAACCCGTGTCCCCTGCATCGGCAGGCGGACTCCCAACCACTGCGCCACCAGGGAAGCCCCCCTACTTCTTGTCTTGATTGGCCCTCAGCCTTTTGGCCACACCTCACTGGGAGAGGCCCCAGAACCCAGGAGGCTGCTTTCTCCCACCTTTGTGATTCTCTTTCAAGTGCTCCTGAGTACATGGCAATAGACATTACAGAAACACACAGATAGACCAGCAACGTTGTGGGATATCCCGAGCCCAATGAATCATGTGTCAGGAAACTGGCATCCTCAGGCTCTGAGGGTTTACGGCTGCAGCGGCAAGAACAGCTTGTGGTGACACGTATGTCTGTGCTGTGCCCAGTAAAAGTACGATGGAACACCTCAGCTCATCTCTGCTTTGTCAGAGGATATAAAAACTATGCTCACTCCATTCCCTGAAAGAGCCATGGAGACCTCATTGCTTGAAACAGGAACTGAGACAGCGCTTGGCGAAGGGCTGTTCTTGACTTTTACAATTACAGTCATAGAAAGGCATTTAGTCTTACTACTGAATTGCCTTTACTGAAAAGTTGGGGCTGTTCCAGTAAATTCAGACTCCTTCTGTCTAACTCAATACTGAGCAGTAGGCACCAAGAATGTTGTGAAATGGACTTTTGTGTGGATTATCTCATGAAATCCACATGTTAAATTCCCAAATTTGGGAAATAGGTAAAAGTTATCCCTAAGTTACAGATGACTGAACTGAGGCTTAGAGGGCTTAAATAACTACCAGAAATCACACAGCTAGTTAGTAGTGGAGTGCATATCTGAATCAGGCAGGCTGACTTCAGTGCCCATGGGCTTAGTCAGTATGGTGTTCTGCCTCTCTGGAGTCCTAAGGGAGCCAGATTCAGTTGGGGAGGTGTGGTTATTCATTACAGAAAGATAAGAAGGGCATCATTATAAGGGCAATTGGAACCAACAGGCAGCCTTGATAGAATTTTCTGTCTTCTTGTGTCATCTAAGATGCTTTTTGCTGGTGAATCAGCAACAAAACAAAACAACCAAAAAAAAAAAAAAAAACCCACCACCACCACAAAAAGACCTAACCAGTGATTTAACTAATAAGGAAAACATTTACTATCTCACATAACCAGAAGTCCAGAGATAAGGTGGCTCCAGGGTTGGTTAACTTAGCAGTTCAATATTGAATGCAAGGCTTCAATAGCAAATGCAAGACCCAGGTTGCTGCCATGGTTTTGTTCAGCCATCATCAGCACATTGACCTTTGCAAGCACATTGACCCTCATGGTCGCAAGATGGCTGCCATCACTCTCACACAATGTCCAAAGGCCAGAAGGTCAGAAGAAGACATAACTTTTCTTCATGACCCTTTTGAAGAATATGGATCCTTCCATTTATATCTCCTTTTATGCCATAAACATGCCATGCGTTCATTCTTAAGTCAACCATTGGCAAGGAGAATGGAATTACTATTATGATTGGTTTGGTTCTGAACCATGGCTGTACACTAGAATCACCTGCAGAATTAAAAAACAAAACATAAAATGTATCTATGCCAAAATCCCAGTCCTAGAGACTCTGCTTTAACTGATCTCAGACGGGATACATTCATGGCTATCTTTAAAATTTCCCCTGATGCTTGAAGGTACAGCCAGGATTGAAAACCCCTCATTTAGACCAATCAAGATTCCTCCCTGGGGCTGGGGCTGGGGCTGGGGACCAGCCTGCCATGAAACACATGTCACCTGATTCTGGAACAGGACTGGGGTTCTATTTAGCAAGAAAAAACATGCAAGGGTGGATGGGGGTGGGGGCGGTGGCTGCTGGGAGGCAGCCTCCAACATCTGCCTCCCCCCACGTCTCCCTGCATGTGGAGGCCAGGATTCTGGCAGAGTTACCGCACAGCTAGGAAATTTCTTCTTTCCTGACTCATCAGATGCCTTCAGTGATGCAATCCAGAGCTGAGGTCATACAAGGAAAGGAGACAATGGCGGGGCCGGGGTTGGGGGAGGCTCCATGAGCTCAAAGATTTTGTGAGTAATGGGGATGCCAAACTTCAGTTTTCTCCGTGTGGTCTCTGACCACCAGGGCAACTTAAACTGCAGATTCCTGGGCTAAACTCCAGACCTGTGGAACTATAGTATCTCAAGGTGGGACCCAAGGACTGGCATTTTAATGGACACCGAAAGTGAGTTCCTATTCACTCTCAAGCTTAAGAACAACTGAATTAGATGTAGCAGAAACAAAGAAAAAGTGGTCAAGTTTTCAATTTCTCCAGGAGGAAGAAGCTTGAATATTAGCTTTCTTATTTTCTTTTGGGTCACAGTGACTTGGGAAGATGGAAAATGCTTGCCTTCAAATTGGCTCGTGGGGCTGAAAAGAATCAACTCTGAAAATTAACATGGTGAGGACAGTTGAGTTGCCTTGGAGGTGTGCTCAGTGACAGGCCCAATTCTGTGCCTGGGAAAGCCATTCTGTCCTGAGAAAGGAGGCAGCATGGGATGCCACCCTCAGGTGTGTGTGTTCCTTTAAGGTTCTCTGGGAAGAGTATTGATTGAACCCTACTCCTTGATAAGCCGGTTCTTATCCCGGAACAAGTGAAATGGAAACAGGAAGCTGAACACAGTGACCTTCCAGGTCAGAACTGTCCTAAGTGGGACCCTCAAGCTTCAAGGTCTCCAGTCTCCCCTGAGTCCATGCTGCATGAGGGGTGAATCTGGTCATCCGTGTCCCTGCATGCCGGGCTCCCCCTGGCCCAGAACACACCCACAAGCCCTCCTGGATCTTCCCCCCTTGCCCTGCCTCCCCAGCTGGCACCCCTCTGCCCACCCCTCTGCTTCCCCTGGGGTCTCCCCTCTGCTCTGCCACACGGAATCCCCTGTGGCTCCCCAAATGCCTCCACGCCATTGCTTTGACCTCTCCTTCACCCCTGCCTCCTCTGACTCATTCTTCAATTCTTACAATGCGGGAGCCTATCCAGGAAGCCAGTCCTGAGCTCTCCCCTCCCTGCAGGAATCCCCACCCTCACCTTTGGGTCCCAGCAGCTCTCCATGAAGACTTCGTGGAAACATTTGCAGCCCTTTACAGCATGGATGTGAGCACATGTGCCCTCTGGCCTTGGAGAGCCCCTGAGGAAGGGTTTATTTCCATGTTCCCTGAGCCTGTAGACCAGCTGGAGCCCCTCAAGCGCTTGCCAGCTGAATGAATGGTGTTTGGCCCAGACATCTGTTTAGAGCCACATCTAAGACATGCTGTGTTGCAGGACGGTCTCCCTACCTTCCCGTGTGCCCAGGCCAGTCACCACAATCCTCTAACTCTAACAAGGAAAAACCACCAGCCTCTGCTGGGCCGAGCCCTCTAAGAAGTGGGAGAAGCTTCCAGAGCAGGAGCCTGGCCTGCTGGTCCTCTACCTTGAGGGCCTGGGAACAGACATGGAGGAGAGAAGGCAGGAAGGAGGGCAGGGGACGAGCAGGCAGTGATGTCTTTCTGGAATCCACACGCTTTGTAGCGGCATCTTCTCTGTCATCTCCACAAAATCACCTCATAGCAGGTGTCACTCTTCTCTCCATTTCACAGAGAACGCTAGCTCAGTGCGAGAACTTGCCCAAGGTTCCACAGCAGGAAAAGGAGGCCTAGATTGGGCCAGTCTGCTTGGTTTTTGTTTGTTTTCTTTTTGGCTGCGCCGTGCAGCATATGGGATCTTAGTTCCCCGACCAGGGATCGGACCTGTGCCCCCTGCATTGGAAGCGCGGAGTCTTAACCACTGGACTGCCAGGTAAGTCCCCAGTCTGCTTGTTTTTAAATAAGCAGAAGGTTGGGCCAGGGTATGATGTGACCACAACTTGTGGGCCAACTGGATAGAGAGGCTGCTCACCTGCTGGGAGATGGGTCCAACCTAAGTAGGAGGACAGGTGAGATGCTTCCAGACCGGAGCTCTATATAGACCCTACACACACATCCCTTTATACATGGATATAATAAAGCACAAAGCTCTTTAGTTCTGTTTTAAAGGTTGTAAGAAGAAACTACATAAAACACGTGCATGCTGGCTAAGTCCAGGAGAGGAGGTGCACATCTGGTAAGGAGAGATTCTGAAATCACTTCTTAGCTGAGTGTGCTTGGACAAATGACTACACTCTACTGAGCCTCAGTTTCCTCATCTGCAAAATGGAAATAACAATGTCTTCCTTGCCTAGTTGTTCAAGAATTTTCAGTTATGTGAAGTATTTAGCTCAAGCCTGAGCCATAAAAGCATTCAGTGAATGAGCTGTTATTAAAATTGTTAGTGCTACTATTAGGATACATTTTTGTCTCCTCCAAGCACCCAGCAGAGTGCTGAGCCCACGGGGGCAGGAACCGTATCTCCTTCCCTCATCTCTGCATCTCTGGTGCCCAGACATCGTCTGGCACAACGGTGGCACTTGGTAAAGGTCTGTTGGGTTGGACTCAAGACTTGTTATTCTTCATTGTTATAAGGCACTTTGCCCTTTTTCAAATCCTCTAAATATATTATTACTCTTGAGCCTTTCCCAGTGCCTGTGGGGCAGGCAGGTTAGGTGACACTGTTGTTCCCATCTTACAGCTGAAAAAAATTGAGGCTTAGAGAGAGGATGCTTCCTGCCTAAGTCACGCGGCTGAGCTGGCTGAGGTCAGGCTCTTCAGACTGCAGGTTTCACAGCCACTGTGTGTGAAACCATCCACAGGAAGCAGACGGTGTTGCAATGAGCTGAGCTGGAAACCCCCAGGGAGACAGACCCCTCTGTCAAATCCCAGGGTCCTCTGCTGATACATTCAGAAAGGGCTTCAGAGAATGACCCAGCGTAGGTCAACTGGTCCCACTGATCTTGGCCCATCTTTCTACCACAGCTCAGTCCTGCTCTGCATCCGAGGTGGATCCCAGCTGGACCTCCTGGCCCATCAGAAAGCACCTTGAGAGCCTGTGGATTTCAGAGCACATCAGACAGGATGGCCTGGGGTACTTGGAAGAGCTGAAAGCAAGAGGACTTTCCTCGCTGCAAACAACACCCAGGGTCTGCATCCTGGCCCAGCTGACAGCCTCACTGACAGGTTTAGTACCACGTTTTATGACTTTCAAGCTTAGTCGCTGCCTAAGTCAGTCTGCTCAGAAACTAACACTGAGCAAAGCCATGACCCAGATGCTTAAGCAGGGAAAGGGGTACTCCCCCACCCCCCGGCAGAACTGGCCTCTGGAGCCAAGTCTGGGGACACTGGAGGCAGCAAGGCTGTAGTGGTGGTATATTTCAGTGACCCACATGGTTGTCCTTTATTTTCCCCCAGTTTCCACTACGGAGTTTTAAGGGAGTAGGAAGCAGATGCCTGCTGCATCCAGGGATAGCCTGACACAGGCCAAGGGCTTCTGATCCCTGTCCCCAGGCCTTCCTTGAGAGCTGAGCCTGAAGGCATGAAGAGTGGAGGTCTGGTGCATCCTTTGGCAGACAAATCAACCCCCCTCCTGGCTTTCAGTTCACACACTGAAGATGGAAGACCAATCTCTGACCCAAAGCAGTTCAACCCTGGATTTCCTACACGATGTTCCCTACCCCCTACTTCCCACCCCCAGTTTGGCCTCTGTGAAAACCAGAAGCCTCTCCAGAATCTCTCTAGCCTCCACGCAGGTCTGCAGTCCTCCCGGATGGAGTGGGGATGCACCTCGGGCCCGGGTGGGTGCGCCCATGGGGAGAGTGAGGTGTCCTGACTGCACAGCTGCCATCCTGCTGTGAGGACAAGGTCCCTGCTGGGGACCCTTCCTCCAGCTCATTTGGGGGCCGCGTCTCAGACTGGAGAAGAGATGAGGTGCCCAGTTAACTGGAAACTGGCTCTGAGCCAGAGTTGGGCTCTGTGGCTTGTAACTTTGGATAGGGAGAAAGAACTTGGAGGATGTCACTGCGATTAAGTGGGTTTACTTGCCCAGTTCCTTCACAGCGTGGCTTTAGGGCACTGGGTCACATCATGTGCTTTCATTCTTCAGGTGCTCACTTAACCCTTTCACCCTCGATCAAGTCACCATTGTCACTTGCCTGATTATAACCACAAGAGCCTCCTCCCTGATCTCCTGGTTGGAATGACAGCTCCACTCCAGCCCCTTGGAATGAATAATAGTAATCATTTTTTTCCTTCTTTCCCTTGATGTGATTTTTATCTCCTTAAACACAATCCATCTCCTTCATTTCTCTTTTTCCCTTTCCCAGACACTGAAGTTCTATTCTAAAAATTCCTCTTGATCTCTAGAGAATTATAATAGAACAAAACCTGCTGTAATGCTACTAAATGGGGATGAAAATTTTACACGTATGAAATAGGGTGGCATCACTGATAAGTTTATAAAACAACCAGGATGAGCTTGTGCAGCTGGGCAGCTCCAGGTTCTAGGGGCCAGCTGTCAATTACCTCATGTCCAAATTTACATCATCACAGGATCGGTATTAATGCAAATGTCCTACTGAAGCAGCACCAACACCTACATTTTGGGCTTTAGCCCCAGAAGGTCCTAGATTTAAATCCTAACTCTGCCACATGCTTATTTTATGACATAGGCCAATGTATAAACCTCAAGTCTAGTGTATCCATCTGTAAAATGGTAGAGAAAATACTTACTTCAGAGTTGTTATGAGGTTGAAATACTGTATCAGCTAGCTACTGCTGTGTAACAACCACCACATCTCAGTGACATCCAACAATAAACTATTTATTTCTTATGTTTCTAAGGGTTGGCTGGGACCAGCTGTTGTAGCTGGGCCAGGCTGGGCAGCTCTGGTTCAAGCTGCATATCTGGATGACTCCAGTCTCCTCCATGAGCCTCACTGTGGGCCCAGGCTGAAGTGGCAATAGCTGCCTGGGGAATCTCTTCTCACAGCAATGGCAGAGACACAAGAAAAAGACTGCTCAAGCATATTTCAAGTCCTTGCTTGCATCTTATCTATTAACATCCCATTGTCTAAAATAAATCACGTGACTGAGCCCAGAGACAGGGATCAGGAAACACAACCTGCCCACAATGGGCCCATGGCAAGGGCATGGGTGCAGGGAGGAGTGAAGAATCAGGGTTGGTAATTCAGGCAACCACAGATAACAATGCTCATTCAAAGCCGCTCTGCAGCTCCTGACATGTGGTAGGTGCTTAGTAAAAGGTAACCATGATCATTGCAGGACCCCTTAGAGTTTAGGTAAACCAAAGTGTCTCAGTCTCATCCTTGGCAAGTAGCAAAGTCAGGAATGGGCCTCAAGGCATCTTGCTACTGTTCAACATTTTTTTAAAGTGTCCCATCACCAGCCTCCCATGTCTGACTTATCCTAACCCCATACACTGAGGGAGGTAGGTAGGATAGATGGTGGGAATGTAGAAGTGAGAACCTTGGGCCTCAGCAGCCTAAGACATATCCAAGATGTATAGATTAAATATAAGGGGAGATTGTTCAGCCCCTCCATTCCCATGGGCTTAGTGATGGGGAAACCGGTGGGAAGAGCAATGCTGTGGGTTAGAATCCTGGTTCTGCTGCTCACGGGCTGAGTCACTGTGGGCTCCTGCAGACGGAAGTTCTCCCTGAGTGGTCTGTCTATATTAGGTCCCCATGTCACTCACTCTCATGGCACCCTTGGCCTTTTTTTTTTTTAACTGTATTTTATGATGATGTATAATATAATTGTATATTTATTTGTGGGCTCATTTCTTTAATGTGGGTCTTGCTCACCAGCCTGCAAGCTCCGTGAAGGCAGGGCCCATGTCTATTGGGTCAGTTCTTACCTAGTGCTTGGCACAGTACTTGGTATGTTCATCTGTGGGATGAATGAATAAATCCAAACTCTCTGAGCTTTACTCTCCTCATGTGAAATACGAGATAATAATATGTTCTCCTTTTTTTAATCTCATTGATAGCTTTTTTAATATGATTTTTAAAAATTTATTTATTTACTTATTATTTATTTTTGGTTGCATTGGGTCTTTGTTGCTGTGCGCAGACTTTCTCTAGCTGCGGCAAGCGGGGGCTACTCTTCGTTGAGGTGTGCGGGCTTCTCACTGTGGTGGCTTCTCTTATTGCGGAACATGGGCTCTAGATGCATGGGCTTCAGTAGTTGTGGCTCACAGGCTCTACAGTGCAGGCTCAGTAGTTGTGGCACATGGGCTTAGTTGCTCCGTGGCATGTGCGATCTTCCCGGACCAGGGCTCGAACCCGTGTCCCCTGCATTGGCAGGTGGATTCTTAACCACTGCGCCACCAGGGAAGCCCAATAATATGTTCTTTAAAGAGATTTTTTTTTTGAGAAATGTAAAGAAAACTATTTGGGGCATGCCTTCCTTGGGGACTGGCATGGTATGTGTGCATGGTACATGGTAATATATGCCCAGCACTCCACCCTTAATTCTTACCATTGAGTGGTTAAGTGCGCAGAGTTGAGATGTTCAAGGCAGACCTGTACTTCTAGCTTCTCTTTCCAGCTCATTCCCCATCTCCGCAGTGACACTGGGGGTCTTAATCCTAGATCCCTGGGCTGCCTGCCTGAACTGTTCCTGTCTAGCCAATAGGGAAAGCCCTCGTCATTCGTCCCCCTCTATCTCCACCCCCTTCCTCATGTCCCCTAGGTCCTTCTGACTCAGGGTTGTTATTTGCTGAGGACACACCGCTAAGTCCTCATGGTGATTAAAATACTGAAATCCTCTCATACCAGATGGTAAAAAGTATGAGTTCATGAGACTCTAAACCATCAAATGACATTGGCCCAGGCAGCCCAGAGGTTACCAGGTGGCCGGATGCTGGAGAGGATGCTGGCAGCCCTTGCTGGCACCAAATGGATGGGGGCAGCAAGGGTGAGTGCCATGCCTGCCTGCCGCTCCAGAGCAGCCAGCGTTGGTGGGCACAACAGAGCCGGTGGCAAGGCAGGCAGCCACTGTCGCAGAGGCTCTTTGCCTCCAGGCCACAGGGTAGGTGTGTGTTCCTAGCCATGATGTGTGGGCACAAGGCCATGCTTCACTAGCTGTAACAGAACACCAGGTGCCAGGGACCCAGTGACCATGAATCTGATGGGGACAACCTTGGAAGGATTTGATGCAGTCCTGAGAGTGAACTGTGGCTCAGACAGGGACCTCCCAGCTAGTGGCAGCCAGAACAAATTAAAAAATCACTCCACAAATGAGTTGATAATTATTAGAGGGATTGAATAAATGATTTGTGTTACAATGTTTATTCCTAAGATGAAATGTCGGCATAAATAATTTTGTTAAGTTAGAGATAGAAGGTAAAAGTCTGTTTTGGATTTACATATGGCCCAGGCTATACATATTTTGCACATCCCCTTACCCTGGGTCCCTCCCAGGGATCCTCCTCAGGGTCCCTCTTCACTTCTGCAGTCACTCAGTCCCACTTGGTTTTTCACCTGCTCTGACCTCAGGCTGGGGAACCTGCAACACAATCAAGCCTTTCCTGGGTCAAAGGCAACTGCTCATGCATAGCACTTGTGTGTTTTTATGCTAAGTACCCTTTCTTTTTCTACTTTGAGCCCTGTGATGGTTAATTTTATGTATCAGCTTGACTGGGCCACAGGATGCCCAGATATTTGGTCAAACATTATTTTAGGTGCATCTCTGAGGGTGGTTTTGGATGAGATTAACATCTGAATCCATAGATGGTATAAAGCAGATTGCCCTCCTGCTGTGGGTGGGCCTCATCTAAATAGTCAAAGGCCTGAATAGAACAAAAAGGTTGACTCTTCTGCAAGTAAGAGAGAATTCCTCCTGCCTGACTGTTGAGCTGGGACAACAGTCTTTTCCTGCTTTTGGACATGAACTGAAGCATGAGCTCTTCTTGGGTCTTTAGTCTGCTGGCTTTCATACTGGAATGTACACCATCAACTCTCTTGGTTCTCAGACCCCTTCAGACTATACATGCATATCTCTTGCTGGTTCTGTTTTTCTGAAGGACCCTGACTGATACAAGCCCCAATTCCTCAGACTCCCTTTTATTCTCCTAGTTTTGGTGTGTGTTGGTGTCTATCAAGGGCCATGAGGACGAAAACCTCCCACCCCAGGAATCCGTGGCCATTGGTATTATACCTCTTATTTCTGCTGTGTCCTTCCCCTCTGGCTGCCTCCCCATCATGTTGCTGAATCCTGCTTTGGGGTAGGCAGAGTGATCCCGAAAAGATGGTGAACTGGCCCAGAGGGGTCATTCCCAAAGGCACTGAGTCGCAGGGAGACTTCCACAGGCAGTGGGCTTAGTGGGCGCTGATTCATGTTCCTTTTCCCAAAGACGAGGCTGAGTGTCAGGGCTGCTAATCCGTCTCCGAATGGCTCCTGGCTCAACCCACATGGAATTAAATCCAGAATTAAAATTCAGAGCTTGTTCTGGACTCGAAGGACAGACTTAGCTGTTTTCCTCAGGGATAAAGAGGCCCAAGGCTGGCTTGGGAAGCGTCATCACAGCAGTTTGGAGCACAGGGGCCACTGGGTTGGTGGATTGTCTGCTGAGTGTTGAGAGAAGACAGAGTCGCTGTCACCACGGGGTTTACAGATGTAACAGGGGAGCCTGGAGGGGGCACAGGAGGCTAAAGGGCCCTCAGTCAGGGAACAGCCTCTTGACTTCCCTGTTCCAGAACATCAGCCCTCCCTGCGGGCGGTGGTACCCATACTGCTGTCCTTGGGGCTGCCACCTCCCCCTTAGCCTTGCTTTAAGTGTGTTAAAAAATGAAATTTAAATGAGTAAATCTGAAGATCCAATTGGCTTTATTCAATGATTCAAGAATGCAGCAGCAGCCCACCTAGTAAGTAGAAGGGTGCTCAGAGGGGTTGTATGAACTGGAAGGTTTTTATAGGCAGGAGAAGGGCGGCACACAGAAGCTATTAGCAAAAGAAAAGGATTGTTTCAGACCAGATCACCTTCTTTCGGGGGGTGGGTGGGGGGAGCATGAGGGTCTATCATGCAGTTTACCTCTTCATCCCTTGGTGGGGGAATGGACAGGGCCCTGTGATAGAGTACTTCACTGGTGCTGACCAGAAAATTCCAGACTGGCCGATTGCCACTACATTCCTGGGGAAGGTCAAAACTACAGTTAGGTCAGGTATGAAATCTAGGTCAGTTAGCATGGGTTTTAGCACAGGTGACGCCATTTGGGGCCTTTGGTTTTTCCCTTTAACAGGTGGCCGTTTGTTTCTTTCCTAATTTGCTGGTCATCCTCTTCCAGGGGCTGCATGTGGCCATGGCAAGAGGAAGACAGGAGACAGAAGGATCCAGGTTGGAAGCCGGTCGGCTCTTTCTTCACCCCCAGCAAGCCTGCTTTTCACTCCACTCAGCTGTGCCCTCAGGCCTGGGCCCAGCTGTTCCTCCGTTCAGTTTCCCGGGTGCCCAGGTCATGACCCAAACCCGAGGGACCCCACGTGGGGAAGCCGCTCATGCGAGGAGGTGGCATAGTGGAGTGGTTAATTCCGGAAGGACCGTGTGGGTTCAGATCCCAGCTCTATCCCTCAGTAGCTGTATGACCCCATGTCAGCGCCTGTCTATGTGCCTCACTTTCTTCCTCTATAAAACGGGAAGGATAATGGTTCCCACCTTCTGGGGTTGTTCTAGTTAACGTCATTAATGGATTAAATGAGTTAAGACCATAACGCACAGGGTCAGGTTTATCATGGGCACTCCCTTATGTTGATTATATCACAATTAATTGTGATTAAGTACAGGTGGGCCACCATGACCTTCTTCATTGCTCAATAAGATGATGTACTTGCCAGGTGTTGCAAGGGTCCCGGGAAGGTTCTCTGAATTCTTATTCCTTCTTTTCTCCTTGGTGAAGGCCCTTTTCTTTCATTGTTGGTTGTTAGAGATTCAGCCTTAATTAATAAAGCTGTAGAAATGCAGTTAGGAGGGGAGACACCCTTGGTCTAAGATGTCGCCTTGCCTGGAAAGGCCCAGAAGCTAGGGGCAGGTCCTCCTTGGCCCCAGAGTTGGGAGTGGTGATTATTGCCCAAAAGCCTGGTTTTTAATGGTCCAGGCCCTGTAGGCCCTTCCAAGTTAGCCTACATCCATGGTATGCTCCCCACTGCTGCAGGACCAGGAAGAACTCACAAGGGGAAGCCCCCAGCCCAGCCACAACAATCAGCCTGACCTGGAACAGCCAGTTTTTCCGCATTCTCTTGCTCCTAAATGAGCACTCACCCTTTCCCTCCTGATTTGGAGATAATCTTTGTCTCCCTTTTTCTTTGGGTGTCTGTGATGAGTAATTTTTTTTTTAAAGAAGATGTTGGGGGTAGGAGTTTATTAATTAATTTATTTTTGCTGTGTTGGGTCTTCGTTTCTGTGCGAGGGCTTTCTCTAGTTGTGGCAAGCGGGGGCCACTCTGCATCGCGGTGCACGGGCCTCTCACTGTCACAGCCTCTCTTGTTGCAGAGCACAGGCTCCAGACGCGCAGGTTCAGTAGTTGTGGCTCACGGGCCTAGTTGCTCCGCGGCATGTGGGATCCTCCCAGATCAGGGCTCAAACCCGTGTCCCCTGCATTGGCAGGCAGATTCTCAACCACTGTGGTACCGGGGAAGCCCTGTGATGAATAATTTTATGTGTCAACTTGCCTGGGCTCCAGTGTACCCAGATATTTGGTCATACATTATTATGGGTGTTTCTGTGAGGCTGTTTCTGGATGAGATTAACATTTAAATCAGTGGCCTAAGTAAAGCAGATTGCCCTCCCTACTGTGGGTGGGTTACATCCAATCAGCTGAAGGCCTGAATAGAACAAAAAGGTTGACCATCCTCTGAGTAAGGTAGAATTCCCCTTGTCTGACTGCTTTCTGACCAGGATGTTGGCTTTTTCCTGCCTTCCAACTGCCTTCCAACTGCCTTCCAAGGGCTCTTACTGGCCCTTGGCCTGCCAGCTCTTGGAATGGAACTTATACCACTGGTTCTCCTGGTTCTCAGGCCTTCATCTTCAGACTCAGACTGGAGCTACACCATTGGCTCTCCTTGATCTCCAGCTGGCCAACACACCCTGCAGATCTTGGGACTTGTCAGCCTCAACGATTGTGTAAGCCAATTTTGTAGAATAAGTCTTTTCCTATGTATATGTACATCTTAGCGGTTCTATTTTCTGGAGAACCCTGACCACCACAGTGCCCTACTCTGGTAGTGCAGGGGCCTTCCTTTCAGGTTCCAGAGCCCTTTCCCCATTTCTCCCATGTGGCCCAGGAGCCCCCTGCTGAAGAGGCTCCTCCAGTTTCCTAGCCCTCCCAAGGGGAATGTCATTTGACACCCCTGTGCCTGTGACCCCCTCCTGACCCATAAACGCCTGCATGTTTTGGGAGCTTCGCTTGGCATCAGCACGAGCACGTTGCCAATCCCCACTCCATCCTGGCTTCACTTACCCAGAGGGAAGCAGAAAAGATGATGAATAAAACCCATCACAGAGCCTTGACCTGGGTGTTGATCAGATCTCGTGCAAGAAGCAGCAACGTTACAATTAAGTAAATGGATGACCCCAATTCAGAGGCAGTGTTTGTTGAATTGAATCTTCAGCAGGTTAACTTTGCTCAGATGAGTAAAAATGATATCTGGGATTAAGTTTTCACTGCACTGAATGCATTACTGGATTTCTGCTCCTCGTCATTGGAAAGGGGACGTAACCTTCACTAAGGCGGTCTGCGGGGACTGGGACAGCTGGCATAGCCGCAGGGCGCTGACTGACCACAGGGGATTAAGGCCGAACACAACTCATTTCACACTGAGAATAAGCTGATTTGTTTTTGTTTTTAAATAAGCCTTATTAAACTGGCTGCCACTCACGTTGGATCTGTGGGAGCATTACAGGGCAGGGGTTGGCCATCCCTCGCTTGGCCGGCAGAAAACCGCTTTCAAACAACTGCTCCTTCCTGTGTCAAATCGGGAATAACCTGGAGAGCCTCGTTGCTGGGGGCCCTGGGGAAGGGCCGGAAGGTGCACTCCCGGGGAGCAGCTGCGTGTGGGCAGCCTTGGGCCCACTTGCTAAACTGCAGGGACCGCTATAGCAGGTCAGGTGGGCACAGCTGTGTCTCTCTGCAAGTCTCCCTGCTCCATCGGCCTTTCTGGAGCCCCTCCTAGTGGGGCCTTTCCCGACTGTACTTGACTTCCCATTCGGATACCCTCTCCTCCCCCTTTCCCATCCTCTCTACAGGCCTCTCTAGAGGCCTTGCCTTAGCTCTAGAATAGACCAGCCACTCTCAAAGTGTGTTCTGGGAATGTTTGGGAGTCCCCTGAACCCTTTTAGGAGACCCACAAGGTCAAAACTATTCTCATAGGAGAATATTATGCTGTTATTTGCCTTTTTCCCTTTCCTTCTCTCATGAGTGTGTGGTGGGGTTTCCCGGAGTGACATGTGATGATGTCATCACCCTGATGGACTGTGTGCTTCTGTGTTCTTGTTTGCTACACATTTCTCAGCTTTAATTTTGAATGTGGAAAATATTGATAGATATCAACCATATAAGCACAAGCCCTTTGGGGTTTTTCAAAACGCTTTAAGAGTGTAAAGGGGTCTTGAGACCAAAAAGTTTGAGAATCTCTCTTCTGTATCTTTCTTGTTTTTTTTCCTTCAAGGTGAAGTACTATGTCTATTGTCGTATTTATGTGTTTTTTAACCATTTAACACTTGTAAAACTGTGCTGTTTTGTTACGTTCCTACTTATTTTTTAAAATGTGTAATTGACAAAATTTTTGAGTGTTATGTCCCAGCTCTATTTTTCCCATGAACTCTATAATTTTTATTATGCAATTTAAAAGATTGTTCTAATTGTGATAAAATAAACATAACAGAAAATTTAGCATTTTAATCACTTTTAAGTGTACAGTTTAGTGGCATTAAGTACACTCATATCATTGTGCAACCTTCACTACTTTCCACCTCCAGAACTTTTTCATCATCTCACACTGAAACCCTACACCCATTAAACAATAGCTCCCCATTTCCCCCTCCCCCCAACCCCTGGTAACCACCACTCTACTTTCTGTCGCTATGAATTTGACTACTCTAGGTGTGTCATCTAAGTGGAATCAGATGCTATTTCTCTTCCCTGCTTCACGTTTCCGCTTACTATTAATGTACAGTCTCTCAAAACTTCCTCACTAGCCTGAGCACTCCTGGGTCCACTGTCAGCACTCACCCCCATCTTGATGTAAGCCAGGTGGTTAGCTGGACAGAAACCGCTCTCTGTCCCTCGAGTTGCCCCTTGGGGTGTCTGTTCACCTCTCCATCCAAGAGCTTATCAAAGTATTCACAGAAAGAAGCCAGCCGTCTTGCTAGGGTGTCTTTGCCAAGAGAATACAAGCTGATGCATTCACTAAAGTGTTCGCTCCAGCTTCTTCCTGTCATGCCGTGCCTCTCCCCAATCTAGGGCAGTTGGACCATCACCTCAAGACAGGATCATTGTAGCACAGTGAGGAGAACAAGAGTTCAATTTTTGGCTTTTGAGTTTTGAAAGCCAAGGTCCAACTCTGGAACAAAAGATCTGGAAGATCTTGGGTGATCACCCCAAGCCAGTCCCCCCCCCCCGCCCCCAGGAGAAGAGATCCAGCGAGTCCCAATGAAGGCTGGGTACTGGGGGTTATAAAGGGGAGCAAGAGGCCTGGGGTGGGCTCCTCCTCCCTGTCTGAGTTCCTATGTACATTGTAAGCAGGGAGAGGGCACGGAGGGGACACAACAGAACCTAAAACACATTTGGAGATCTGAGAGCAGAAATGGGTATGTGCCCAGGAAAAGGACGCAGGAAAGGGTGCAGGCGTGTGCCCAGGAAAGAGGTTTGGCTTCTATTCTAATGGCTTTGGGAAGCCAGCAGGGATGGACCAGGGCTGTAATGGAATCTGATTTACATTTTTTAAAGAACACTCTGCTCTGGGTGGAGAATGGATTAAAAGAACGAACCTTTTGGTATGGAAAGGAGAGAAAACTTTTTGCTACTTACAACGCATGAACCTTTCTAAGGAAGGTGGATCCCATTAGACGAAAGGCCCTTCTGTCCAGGGTCGCAAAATCTTGGAGCAGAGGCTGGGATGAACTGAATTTCAGTGTCTAAGGAAAGGGAAGGGACTTCCCTGGTGGTCCAGTGGTTAGGACTCTGCGCTTCCACTGCAGGGGGCGTAGGGCTGGTCCCTGGTGGGGAACTAAGATCCCTCAAGCTGCGTGGCCTGGCAAAAAAAAAAGAGGGGGGGAGGATTTATTATATCTTTGGAGTTGTTCTTTTGAGAGAGGACAGAAATATAGGGAGAAAGGAAGGGAAAGACCACATAAAAATCCAAAGATCAGAACCCTATTTCAGAAACGCTTGGGGGAATTTTTAGCAACAGGTATATTGAACTGTGAATTTTAAGTTATATGTATCTTAAGATATAAATCCTTTCAGTTCCCCTAAAGTTTCAGTACTCTGTACGCATATGAATAACTGTGTATGAGGGATGTGTGCGTGTGTGTGCGCGCACGTGTGTGCATTATAGAAAAGGGCTTAATCTGGATAAATGTGGCATGGGACAAAACAGCATGTGTGGGATTACTAACAGAATGATTTCAGGGTTGCCCAGGGTGAGGAATCAGAGGCGACCCTGCAACTGCAAACTCCTCCCCCTTCTCTCAGAGAATTTCCAAAAAACTTGGCAGGGCATTGACTTGGGAAAATCTGGAGAATGGGGATTGGAAGCATTATTACTTAGAATTTAAGGAGCAAGTCATCACCAGCTGATGTCTGATCCGTAAACACTTCGGAGTTAAAGTAATTTCACATCTTATTCATACCTAAAAGTGACATGAAATTTTTAAAAAAGGCTTTCCCTGAGAAATTATCACCCTCTGGTTTTGGAGTTGAAGATTATTCTGAAGGAGTGTGAATTGCAAGATCTTCTTGAGAAGCTATCAGGCAGTGCCTGGTACAACTTAAACACACATTTCCTCTGACTCAGCAATCCCACTCCAGGACTCTGCCCTATAGCATCAAAACCCCAGTATGTCATGAGAGATGCATAGTAATTATTACAGGGCTGTTTGTAATAATAGCAAAATAAAAACAAGACTCCTAAACAACAACAACCACAAAATCCAACCTGGAAATGACTTGAATGTCCATCACAGAAGACTGGTTATTAAAATCATGATTACCGTAGACTGAATGTTTGTGTCCTCAGATTCATATGTTGAAAACTAACCCTCAGCATGATGATAACTGGAGCTAGGGCTTTGGGAGGTGATTAGGGCATGAGGGTGGAACCCTCATGAATGGGACTGGTGCTCTTATAAAAGAGACCCCGTAGAGCTCCCTCATCCCATCTACCGCATGAGGACACAGTGAGAAGGTCGTCTATGAAACAGGAAGCAGGCCCTCACCACTCACTGAACCTGCCAGTGCCTTGATCTTGAACCTCCCAGTCTCCAGAACTGTAAGGAATAAATTTCTGTTGTTTATAAGCCACCCAATCTGTGATACTTTTGTTACGATGGCCTGAAAGGACTAAGAAGACAATGGTATATCCACATAATGGGATGCAACAGAGCTGTTAAAAAAGAATGACTCATCCCTATCTCATGACCTGGAACAATACCTGGGACATATTGCTAAATATTTTTAACAAAGCAAGTTTAGTAATACTACGTGTCACCATTTTGTCTGGGGGAAAAAAGCCAGTAGGTCAGTGTGTTTTTATAAGCATTAAAAAAAATAAATGTACATATCAAAATAGTAATCTTCAGAAAGGTAGGATTAAAAGGAGAGAGGGAAAGACCATGAACTTAAATATATATATATATGCCTATATAATACTTTTTATATTGTGCGATTTGGTTCTATATTTGCACAATGGAGTAGAAAAAAATCCTGAATTACTCTGAGGAAGTGCTGTCATTCCAGGCAGTGGGGGACGTGTCCTGGGGTTCTGTGGATACCTGGTATTTCCCTGGGGGATAAAGCAGGACAACCCAATACCTGATTCTCTAAGTGTCCCCCCCAACCAGTGCCTCCTGCACAGCTGATTGCTGAGCGTGTATGTATGTGCGAAGATGGGTGGAGGCGGGGCAGAGGGGCATAGCTCCAGCCAGTCTCTATAAAACCCCTTACCCCGCGCATCTTCATCCACAAACCCTCCTGAATAACCAAGAGCTGAAAAAAGCCAGCGTTGAGGATGGGGTTTCTAAGATGCAGGCTGAATTTCCACATGCAAAGGGGAGTAGGTGGAAAATTTGACAAAACCCTGGAGATGGCTGGCAGAGTCCCAGGAAAGCTTAAATGATCTCCAGGCTTGAATTTTCCCAGTAGAGACTTAAATTTTCCTCATCCTCTTTCATGGGGAATACAGCTGGCAAAGGAACCCTGAGTAACATGGGCCCCTGCTGGCCATTTCTCCTGCCACTGGCCAAGTCTCTTCTTCCTATCTCTCCACTTCCTGCCTCTCCTCTACCTATCTCTCCATTTCCTCTATCCCCACTTTCTCAGTCTCTACTTCCCGTCTCTACTTCTTGCCTGTCTCTCCTCTTCTCACCTGTCTTAACCTGCTACTCAATACCTTGGGGCTGGCCTGGGCACCCAGACCCCTCTTGGTCTCAGCCCCTGTAGAGTTGGCCCCTCAGAGGGAGAATTCTGCCCAGGGAGGCCCCCTCTGGTTCCACAAAGCAGCATGACCTGGAGTTCTATCAGCTGGATTTCTTTCCTGATTCAGTTTTCTCTTTCCCCCCTTATCAGCTCCAGGGTAAGGAAGGCTAGGAGGCAGAAGTGGCTTTGAGAAGCTTCTCCACCAGGTGAACCAGGACTTGGACTGGAAGGAAAAGGCTGAGAGGGGGTCCAGGCTGTGCAGACAGGGCTGGGCAGTGGAGAGCAGATTGCTCAAGTTCCCCAGGTTTCCTCAACCCTCAAGTTTTTTGTTTTTAATTTTTTAATTTTAATTTTAATTATTTATTTTTGTCTGTGTTGGGTCTTCGTTGCTGCACGTGGGCTTTCTCTAGTGGCAGCAAGTGGAGGCTACTCTTCGTTGCGGTGCGTGGGCTTCTCATTGCATTGGCTTCTCTTGTTGCGGAGCACGGGCTCTAGGCCCGCGGGCTTCAGTAGTTGTGGCACGTGGGCTCAGTAGTTGTGGCTTGTGGGCTCTAGAGCACAGGCTCAGTAGTTGTGGCGCACAGGCCTAGTTGCTCCGCAGCATGTGGGATCTTCCTGGACCAGGGATCGAACCTGGGTCCCCTGCATTGGCAGGTGGATTCTTAACCACTGCGCCACCAGGGAAGCCCAACCCTCAAGTTTTAACAAGAGGCAAACCACCACCAGCTCCACAAACACTGCCTGCCAGGAAGGTTTCTGCAGTGCACTCCTCAGGGCCCTGGCCAGAGCTCCAGCAGACTGGGGCTTGGGTCATTCACCATGAAAACTATTAAACAAACAATGACTCTCTGCACACAAGTGGCAACTTTCCACTGGGGGGGGGGGAATTTATTTTCCACTTGAAAAGCTAATGAGAGCCAGTCATAGTGAAAAACCCAGCCAAAGAAATAATTTAGGCTTTCTTTTCTTCAAGAGGAGAATAACACCAAGTTCTGGGTGGTTCTTTGTGGAATCGAGACCCAGGGAGAAGACGGGGCTGTGACACTTGGAGTCCCTCAGACTCCCACCAGAAACTGGGCCTTGGGGTCGAACAGGAAGCTGAGTGGGGTTGGCAATGGCTGGCGAGGCAGGAAACATGCTCACTCTTCAGGGGGTATGGGGAATGTCTGGGTGGAGAATTCCGGAACACCTAAAAATAGCGGGAAAGAGAGATAGGAACTGAGCTGTTTTAATAAACTTGACACTTTCTTAGCTGTTTCTCTTTTAGTTTCCCGTGCTGAGGTGGGTGTAGGGAAAATCTGGGCTGAGCCTAAAACGCTCCAGGTGTGATGTTCTCTGTTCGGGGCTTAATGCGACAACCTGACTCTCCCTCTCAGCATGCTGCCTTCACTGGGGCGCTGGGCCTAGCTGGATCCTCCTTCCTGGCAGAGGCCCCTGCCTCTAGGAACCTTCTCAGATCCCCCCACCCAGGCCCTTCTGCCCCATCACCCAGGGCACCCTGGGACAATACGGCTCACTTCTACTGCCTTGCAATCTTTTTTTTTTATAGATCTATTTTTTTAAAATGAATTAATTAATTAATTATTTTAATTTTTGGCTGTGTTGGGTCTTTATCTCTGTGCAAGGGCTTTCTCTAGTTGTGGCAAGCAGGGGCCACTCTTCATCGCGGTGCGCAGGCCTCTCACTATCGTGGCCTCTCTTGTTGTGGAGCACAGGCTCCAGATGCGCAGGCTCAGTAGTTGTGGCTCACGGGCCTAGGTGCTCCGCGGCATGTGGGATCTTCCCAGACCAGGGCTCGAACCCGTGTTCCCTGCATTAGCAGGCAGATTCTCAACCACTGCGCCACCAGGGAAGCCCTGCCTTGTAATCTTTTAGATGCTCTCTCACCGCTTAACAACCTTCAATGGCTCCCTGTTGCTTCCAGAAGTTGCGTTTTTTTCGGTTGCCATTCAGAGGTCTTTATAATCTTGCCCCACCTGTCTTCACAGCTGCATCTCCCATCACTACCTCGAAAGCTTCTTAAATTCCAGAATTAAACAAAGGAGGTATGCCCCTAACTGTACTCTTTTACACGCAGGTGCTTTTGCACATGTGCGTCTGCTCCAGGAATTCCTTTCCCTTCTGCGTTGCCCGCTGGGGATTCTCTCAGTCCTTCAAGAAGCAGCTCAGATACTGTTCTGCCCTTACCGCTGCCTGTGCTACTTTGAAAAGTCAGTCCCAAGCTCCCAAGGCAGTGTGGCAGGCTCTAGTTGGAGTGCTTTGGACACTGAGCGGCAATTATTCAGACCTTGGCCACATTCACCTTTCAGAGCTACAGGTTCCTTGCCTGTAAAATGGGAATAAGAGGAGCTTCTGCAGGAGGGGAGGGGAGGATTACAAATGAAGCAAAGCACGCAAAGCTTCTGGAAGTACTCAGTGAACTGCTGGTTGGGATTATATTATTAGACGGTGGACATTTTGAGGACTTCAACATATGAATTTTGGGTGGGGACACCATTCAACCCATAATAAAGGTCCATCAGGAATCTCATCTCCTTGAGGAAGCCTTCTGCACTCACACAAGCTCATGTAATCTCCCCTCTCTGGAACTCCTACAGCACAGAGTGTCTGAGGAACTCAGTGGCTGGGGCAGGCCTGGTCTCCTTGGGTGTTTATATGCTGTCTCTCTAAGGCTGGACTTAACTCCAGGTGGATAGCATCTGCGATCTTTTAAAACAAGCACAGCACAGCAGAAACCCTCTCATCTGATGCTATTAGGACTGATGGTTAGGTGATAAAGTGAAAATCTGAGAAGAATGCCCTCAGAAGGCTTGCTAGCAGCCTGGGCCCAGGATGCGGTAGACAGCAGATTTACATGGGGATGGAGAGCTGAGGTCAGCCGGGATGAATGAAGACTGGGTACAAAGTCATCCAACCTCACACCGAATGTGTATTTCTTTAAAAAAGAAACCATTGACACTCCAGACCATTTAAGACTCCTCGTATCTGATACCTGGGTGCCAAGGGAAGTGGCTGTACAACTTGGGGGCTTTAAAACTGGCAAGAAACTCTGGGCTGCAGTGAGAGGCCCCAGTGGGACCTGGGTTCAGAGAAAAAAGACAGTCTTTTGAGTTAACCTATAAAACAAATATACTAGTTCAAAGCAGAGAGAAGCAAACATTTTGTTTCACCTGATTCACAGTATTAATGTATCCAAAAGAGAATATGGTCATTGGAAGTGTGTGTGTTTGTGTGTGTGTGTCAGTGTATGTGCATATATGTGTTGTTGTGCGTGGTTGTATGTATGTGGGTGCACGTGAGTGTGAGCACGTGTGTGGGTGTATGAATGTGTGTGATTGTGCATGATCATGTGTATGTGTGTGTGAGAGTGTGTGTGTGTATGTGTATACAGCTAGGGAGACCCAGGGAAGAGAGCAAGACTTAGCAAAGCCAAGCAAAGTTCTTGCCTTTCCCCAGTGGAAAGGGGGCTCCTGGGCCAGGAACCCGAGTGCCTGGGTGCTGAAGGTCTGTCCATTTAGGGGGATAGGTACATCACAGGCATCAAGTTGTACAGTGTGATGCCTCTGTGATTAATATCACCCCCATCATCCAATGTTCCACTGCCCACCATCAGATTCCAAACTCGCTCAGCCACTGACTGTCATTTGGCTTCCCAGGAGCTCTCCCCCCAGGGAGGAAGTGTGCCCGTGAGCAGAAGTACGGACCCAGCCCGTGGGGGTAAAGGCTAAGAGCCTGGACTGGGGTCAGCCTGCCTAGGCATGAATCCCAGTTCCTCTCCTCACTAGCTGGTATCCTCTGGAAAGTTACCTAACCTCTCTGAGCTTCAGTTTCCTCATCTTTGAAGTGGATTTAACAACAGTACCTGACGCATGGGCTGTTGTGAGGATTAATGAGATGATCCATGCAACGTGCTTAGCACAACGGCGAGTACATCCCAGGCTTTTAAAATAGCGTAAGCTACCATCATCATAATTACAATTATTATAATAAATAAGCACATCAGTTTTGTTTTGTTTTTTTCTTTGTGGTACACGGGCCTCTCACTGCTGTGGCCTCTCCTGTTGCGGAGCACAGGCTCCGGACGCGCAGGCTCAGTAGCCATGGCTCACGGGCCCAGCTGCTCCGCGGCATGTGGGATCTTCCCGGACCGGGGCACGAACCCGTGTCCCCCGCATCGGCAGGCGGACTCTCAACCACTGCGCCACCAGGGAAGCCCCAGTTTTATTTTTTATACATCAGCCACGTGCCCTTGAGAAATGGATTCATTCCCAAGGGCTAGCTGTGCAGTAAGTTTCATGAGGACACAATCTGCTTCTTCATCTCTGGACCCTCAGTGCTAACCACTGTGTCTGGGGTAATAGAGGCTCACTCAGTGTTTGCTGAAGCAATGAATGAATAAGTGAGTTAGTGGGTGGCAAGTCAAGTTTGGGGGCCCATAGGTCCAGGGCTGTAGTAAATTCACAAAGGTAACATTGCCCTACACACGTGTGCTTGGTGACCAGCCTCCTTTACCTGGGGACAGCTGACCCCAACCTACCCCTGCACATTGCTTACTCTTGGGCGAGAGAGCAGGGCAGTTTGGAGGAGCCCCTGATGCAGCCACTTGGCCACCAGGCCAAGTCTTGGGTCATTTCCCCAAACTTCCCAGGCTGCTGAATTGGGTCATCTACACCTGCTTTTGTTTTATAGTCGTCTGCAGGGAAGCGGAAGTGGTGCTGAGCCAAGGCAGCACCCTCCCATGCCTTGTTATTTATTCTCAGTGTGTTCCATGGACCAGCAAATCACCCTCAGCTAGGAGCTTGTTAGAAGTGCAAGCTCTCAGGCCAGACCTATGGAATCAGAACCTGCATTTCAACAAGATCCACAGGGGCTTTGCGTGCACATTAAAGTGTGAAAGCACTGCTTTAGGGCAACTGCCACAGAGAAACTACAGTTTGGTCACTTCTGGAAGAGAGGCCAGCATGTAGGAGTTGTTATTTCTCCCACACTCCAGAAAGTCCGCCCAGGGTCTGACCAAAAGGACGAGGCTGCACGGGTCATGCGCTCTGCGCTTGCTTCTTCCTGCCAGAATATCTCCCCTCTTCTTTTCTGAAACTCTTACGCTGCTCAACAGCCCTGCCTTTCCTCATGATTATAATGTGTTTGCTGATGGAATCGTATTTGTTTCCTTGAAAAGCGTGTTTTTAATTCAAGGGAGTTGTTAATGCAAGCTGTACTGCTGTGAGTTTTATCACCCCTCTGTGGTACCACCCCAGGCCCTGGCGTGCACCCTCTGGAACTTGAGGAGAAAACAGGATGTTCAGACTCTCAGACAATCTCCCCCCTCCCCTCATCTTTCCCCATCCGCCCAGCTGTGCAAACCTGGCACCCGGGAACGCCCTCCCTTAACTCTCCCCCCCTCTAACCTGCTCAGAAGAGAATACAAACATATGTCAATGACAATACAGTAAAATCCAGTGCAGCCCAAGAGCTCCTAAATCTTCCCAACTGCGTCTCCACTTCCTCTAACTTTATACCCTAGCATGCCTGAGCTGACCCACCCTCCCGGGTCCAGCTCAAGCAGCTGCAGTCAAGCATCTGCTCATTTCAGCTGCTTTGGGAAATGCCGGGGTTCCAGGTACCAGCCTCCTCCTGGCTGCACTTTCCAGAGTTGGGTACAGCTAAGGAGAGGGGGCCAAAGCGGTTGGAGGAATAGAAAACGGAACCCAGAACTCTCCCAATTCCAAATCTTGCAAAGGCTCCTTCGGCTTTCCACATGGAAAACCAACCAACCAACCAACCAATGAATAAATTCAGTGAAGCTGACACAGGAATCCCAAGGCAGGACACAAGACAACTCCTGGTGGGTAAGCTTGTGGCAAAGAGGTGGTATCTCTTTCCTAAGCAGCTCTATGCTATATTTGGGAGTCTAAAAGAAAGGCCTAGACTTTTCCTTGAGCAACTAGAAATTAGGCTTCTGTCCTCAGGTTCAAGTTGAAAATAGTGGTTGGAATTCTGGTTTCGACTTTACCAAACAAGGGGGAATGCAGAGGCTCCCTGGAGGTGATACCACATCCTCCTTGGCTCCTGTGGCCCCAGCGTTTGCAAACGGCTTCATGAGACAAAGCCTCTGCGGGGCCTACTCCCTCCTCTTAGGTGCAAAGAGGCCAGTGCTTTGCCTCCAAACCTATTCTACTCAGGAGCAGAAGCTTCCAGTTTGGGTGGGAGAAGGAAAGTCATTTAAAAATTCATTTCTAAATGAAGAATTGATCATTTTTAAAGTGTCCTGCTCTTTGACCAACTGACCCTATAAAAAGACAAAGCATGATCATTTCTGTTCCACTGCTGACTCCCCAAAGCAGGATCAATGAGTTCAGGGTCTACCAGGAGACAGAGGGCACGCTCAAATAGGAAAATGTAAGGTCTCCTTAAAAAAAAAAAGACTATTTACAAAGGTGCGGGCAGGATATAGGGAAACCAAGGGGGACAGTGGAAGGTGCTGAGGCTAGTCACTGACTGGGCTCTTACCCCCTCCCCCGGCCTGAAGGGGCGAGGGAAGAGTGCATTATGGAAACCTGGAAGGAGACCGTCAAGTGAGGAAGGTCGCTGAGAGGAGCTTCCCCCAGGGGTGCAGCTGGTCGGAGCAAATCTGCGAGAAGGCAGCCAGAGGCAGAGCTATTCCAGCGTCACTGCCCCGCTTGCCCTCAGTCTTCTGCTGAGCCCTCACCCTGCCCCGCTGTTGACGCAACCTGACCAGGAGCCAGAGCCGAAGGGGCCTAGTCCGGGAGTCCAGACAGGGGGTCTCGCCAGGCCGAGAGCAGGGCGAGGAGGATACAGGGAGATCGTGGAGCTGCCAAGAGGAGCTTCCCAGCACAGGAGGCATTCTTGTGCTGTCATCACCCTGCGCTGGCTAGTTATCTAATCTGCTAGACCAGCTTGTAAACTGGACACAGAGACTGCACCTTACCTCACACCCCCTTACCGCCCATGGCCCTGGGTCCCTCCTGCACACATAGGTACTCAGTAAGTGCGCGGGTGTGTGTTCATGTGCCTATGTGCCTACGTGCACATCAGCCAGGATAGGCTAGGTTATGGGGCAGTAACAACAACCAGATCTTAGCAGCTGTATGTACACAGTGAATGCTTTCTATTCACACTACCAGTCCATTACAGGTCAGCAAGGGGTACTCTGCATGTCACAGTTACTTTGGGACCCAGAATGGCTTCATCTTTTTTTTTTTTTTTGCGGTACGCGGGCCTCTCACTGTTGTGGCCTCTCCCGTTGCGGAGCACAGGCTCCAGACGCGCAGGCTCAGCGGCCATGGCTCACGGGCCCAGCCGCTCCGTGGCATGTGGGATCTTCCCGGACCGGGGCACGAACCCGTGTCCCCTGCATCGGCAGGCGGACTCTCAACCACTGCGCCACCAGGGAAGCCCTGGCTTCATCTTGACACACACATCCACAACCATGACAGAAGAGGGAAGAAGATGGAATGAATTACACACTGGCCTGGGCTTTCTGCCCGAAGTGTCATTTTTGCACACATTTCATTGGCCAAAGCAAGACTCATAGCCATACCTAACTTTGCAAGTGGGGAAGCAGAATCCCAACATGCTCAGAAAGCAGAGAGCCAGAATTATTTTGTGAACAGTCTCCACAGTGGGCAAGGGTGGTCTCCACTGGAGAGCTCTGGAGGAGCAACTGATGCTGTTGAATTTAACTGAACAGTGTCAATAAAAATTAAATGACTAAACAAATCTATGCCTTTTGACATATTCAGTTCAAATCAGTCAAGTCAGCAACAGCAACAAAAAGTCAGAAATCAGGTGCTCAGGAATTATGGAAATTAAATGATTTTTTAAATGGACAGACTTGTTTATATTACAATATTCTATTTCTGGCTGGTTTCAACATAAGCTGTTTTGTTTGCTATGAATTGTTACTGGGATATGGAATCTTGTTTCCCTCCCCCATCAGGTTATACCACTATTTTCTAGATTCTCATGTCCTTGGCTATCCGTTTAAGACTCTGACAAGTCGACAGAGATATGCTTGTTGATCCTGATGCCTCCTTTGGCTCAGCTCCAAGGAGAGTGTAACTGCTGCTACACTCGTCTCCCACTGTGTGGGGGGGTGTCCCCCAGGAATGGGAGATACCATGGGCCATCCCCAAGCATCAGGTTACACACTTGCCCAATCCTGGTTCTCCAGAAAATCCCTGGACCTTATAGCAAGTCACTTCACTTCAAAAGTAGGAAAGGGCGAAAAAAATTTCCAGGTCTAGGCAATTTCTTTGTTGAATGAAAATATTTAAAACAATTTAAACCAAGTTCTCAGTATTGTTTTCATAAGTAGAAAAGCATATTCACTCATCTTCAGAAACTGTCCACACTTAAGAACTGTTTGTGTGGTGACCCTGGCCACCTGAGGTTACCATCAAATTGTCTTGTCTACTCAGCTTCTCAAAGAAATTGCCTTCAAAAAACATGAAGAGACTGTGACTAAAGGTGTAAAAGATAATGATATTTTTAAAAGACAGTATCTCCTCTCCGTTCCCTCTTATTCCTTTTGTAATCTTTTGCACACCATGAATCTTGAAAGCAAACGCCAATACTGCTTCCTCAAAGTAAACTGTCAAAGGAATTTTAAAGGCTGGATTTAGGTAGATGAATGTTTCATTTCCAATGGCAAACTAGATCTTTTGGGATGACTATTAATTCACAAGACCTCTAGGGGCCTCTTGGGGGGAGGGGGGAGAAAAGAAGCGTGAAATTGACCCTTGTGACTCAAAGTGGTCATGGTCTTCCCGATAAAGTTACTGTGGCGGCAATCTCAGAAGCTTACAAAAATGGATCGCTAGCAGGGTCCTTACCTGTCTCCCTGGGGGGTTGGGGTCAGTTCGGCTCTGGGACCTTCTACAGGGTCTTTTTGTGGTCTCTCATCTTCAGCTTTTTCAGCAATTCAGATTCCGATGTGACCTGCCAGAGAGGTGGTGAGAGTGATCAGAAAGAGTAGCTTCCACTTTTATAATTCCTTTACCTGATTATAAAAGTAGTACATGCTCCTTGCAGAGAATTTGGAAAATATGAAAAACAAACAACAAAAAGGGCACCCATATTTCCCCACTCAGCGATAATCATCATCAATGTCCTGATGCCTCTCTCCCCCTTTTTAACTTTCAGCATCCTCTTTACTGATTTTTAAGTTAAATATTTCCATCATTCATTCATCCTTATTTTTTGAGCACAAACTATTGTCCCGTTCTCAGCACTAGCAAAATAATGGTAGGATAAATGGAAAAAAGTCTGTTCTCATGGAGATAAAATATTATCAGAGGGCTTCCCTGGTGGCGCAGTGGTTGGGAGTCCGCCTGCTCATGTAGGGGACACGGGTTCGAGCCCTGGTCCGGGAGGATCCCACATGCCGTGGAGCGACTAGGCCCGTGTGCCACAACCACTGAGACTGTGCTCTAGAGCCCGCGAGCCACAACTGCTGAGCCCGTGTGCCACGACTACTGAAGCCTATGTGCCTAGAGCCCATGCTCCGCAACAAGAGAAGCCACCGCAATGAGAAGCCCGTGCACCGCAACAAGAGTAGCCCCCCGCTCGTTGCCCGCGCGCAGTAACAAAGACCCAACGCAGCCAAAGATTAAAAATATATATATATATTATCAGAGACAATTATTAAAATCTAAGGAGCAGAAAGACAACAGGAAAATCTCCAAACACTTGGAAATTAAGTAGCACACTTCTAAACAATTCATGAGTCAAAGAGGAAATCTCAAAGGAAATTAAAAAAATACATAGAACTTAGATGAAAATTAAGATATAACATCAAAATATGTGATGTGCAGCTAAAGCAGAACTGGGAGCGAAATGTATAACACTAAGTACTACTACTTTAGAAAAGAAGAAACGTCTCAAACAAAAAATCTATGTTCTTACTTCAAGAAGCTAGGAAAAGAAGAACAAAATTAGACCCAAAGTAAACAGAAGGAAATATTAAAGGTTGGAACAGAAATCACTGAAATTAAAAGGAAAACAATAGAGAAAAATCAATGAAACAAAAAGTTGGTTCTTTAAAGACATCAATAAAATTCATAAACATCTGGCAAGACTGACAAAGAAAAAAGGAAGACACGAGATCAATACCAGAAATAAGACAAGGGTCACTACAGAAACTGCAGCCATTAAAAAGGTATCAAGCAAATACATTGAACAAATTTATGTTCATAAATTTGACAACTTAAAAGAAGTGTATCAATTCCTCAAATACCACAAACTACCAAAACTCAACCAAGATAAAACTAATGATTGGAATAGCCCTATAACCATTAAAGAAATTGAGTTTGTAATTTTAAAAGCTTCTGAAAGAGAAATCTTCAGTTCTACACTGGAGAATTCTTCCAAACATTTAAAGAAGTAGCATAAAATTTACATCATCTTTTCCAGAAAACAGAAGAGAGAATACTTTCCAACTCATTTTATGAAGTTGTATTACCCTGTTATACCAAAACCAGACAAAGACAGTACAAGAAAAGAAAACTAGGAGACTAAGTTTCTGGTCCGGCATGTGTAGAGCTTAGAAGTCGCCACTGCATCCTAACAAATAAAATAACACTGCATCCTGGCATATATAGAGCTGAATAAACTAAAATATCAACAACTCTTCTTATATTCACCAGAGAAGTGAGGTCATAGGGCAAATTTCTGCTCCAAAAATTGGAGAAACAAACAGGAGGATACAGAAAGTCACAACTTAACAGAGCAGAAACCTTTGTGGAAACAAGTGCAGGGGTAGGAAAACTGGAACTGTAATTGACAAATATTTGGACGCTCAGTGTGGACAAGTCTGTGAATTAAACTCTCCACCAGTTTAATTCACAGTCATAGGGGGTCCCTACATTTTTTCTGAGTTTTATCTCCAGGGGATCCACCAGTGAATCATGGAGAAAAATCCCCTTGTGCTTCCAGCAGGGGG
Source organism: Mesoplodon mirus (assembly GCF_964341445.2). NCBI lineage: Eukaryota > Metazoa > Chordata > Mammalia > Artiodactyla > Ziphiidae > Mesoplodon > Mesoplodon mirus. The sequence goes on from NC_138977.1 coordinate 217,394,829, forward strand.
ATAGAAAAAGGAACCATTTTGAAATATGCCAGAGAATTCTGTTCTGAACAAGCCAGCCCTCAAGCAAAACTATTTACTAGAGACTAAACTATGGGGTTTTATCAGAGCCTAATTGACCCAGGTGGAGAGAAATACTCAGCTCCAGCTTGCTTTAGCCTTCCATGTGGAGGAAAGAAAATACCAACTTCAGCCCCCTTTAGCCATCCTGTCCCACCAAAGTTGGGGGAGAGGAACAGATGCATTGGTGAAGTTCACAGACCAGGGGCATGGACTCACCAAAAAACTGAGACCTGATCATAGGACTAAAGAATGCTTCCCCTCCCCCCACGTCTTTCCACTACATTGCTAAATGCCTCTTTAAGGCAGTTCCTTCTACCTAGTACATCATGTCTGGCTTTCAAAAAAAATTACAAGGTATACTAAAAAGCAAAAAGCACAGTTTGAGGAAACTGAACAAGCCTCAGAACCCGAGTCAGATATGGCAGGAATGTTTAAATTATCAGACAAGGAATTTTTTTAAAACCATGATTAATATGCTAAGGGCTTTAGTAGAAAAAGTAAACAACATGTAAGAACAGATGGATCATACAAGTGGGGAGATGGAAATTCTAAGAAAGAGTCAAAAAGAAATGCTGGAGATCAAAAATACAGTAACAGAAATGAAGAATGCCTTTGATGGGCTCATTAATAGGCTGGACATGGCTGAGGAGAGAATCTTTGAACTTGAGAATATCTCAATAGAAACTTCTAAAGCTGAAAAGCAAAGAAAAATGAAGACTGGAAAAAGTGGAACAGAATATCCAAGAACTGTGGGACAACTAGGAAAGGTATAACATACATGTAATGGAAATACCAGAAGGAGAAGAAAGGGAGAAAGAAACACAAACAATATTTGAAGTAACAATGACTAGGAATTTCTCCAAATTAATGTCAGACACCAAACCACAGATCCAGGAAGCTCAGAGAACATCAAGCAGGGTAAATGCCAAAACAAACAAACAAAACCAAAAAACTACACCCAGGCATATCATAGTAAAACTCCAGAAAATCAAAGACAAAGAAAAAAATCTTGAAAGAAGCAAGGGCGGGGGGACACTTTATTTATAGAGAAGCAAAGATAAGAATTATATCCAGCTTCTCCTCAGAGAACATGCAAGGAAAAAGAGGATGGAGCAAAGTATTTTAAAGTGTTGAGAGAAACCACCCCCCCCACCAATCTAGAATCATATACTCTGGGGATTATACTTCAAAACTGAAGGAGAAATAAAAACTTTCTCAGATAAACAAAAATTGAGGGAATTTGTTACCAGTAGACCTGCCTTTCAAGAAATGTCAAAAGTTCCTCAGGAGAGAAGAAAAATTACATCGATCAGAAACTTAGATCTATATGAAGAAAGGAAGACCACCGGAGAAGGAATAAGTTAAAATAAAAACTTAATTTTTCTTATTCTTAATTGGTCTATGGAACAGATATAGTTTGTTCAAAATACTAGTAAGAATGTATTAGATTATATATCTAAGGATATATAACTAATACACACACACGTACACTTAAGTATGCTTATATATAAGCAAATGGAATGACGGCGATGATATAAGGAACGGGAGGGAAGAACTAGGAAGTTTTTTGTTCTTTTATTATTATATGTTATTTTTGTTGTTATTATAAGGTACCTGCAACTCCCTGTGAAGTGGTATAGTGTATGAAAGTAGAGAACTTGAAGTAGTTGTAAGTGTATATTGCAAACTTAAGAGCAACCACTAAGAAGAGTTTTTTTTAAAAAAGTATAATTGATATGCTAAGAAAGGAGAAAGTGAAATCATATAAAATGTTCACTTAAAGCCACAAAAGGCAGAAAAGTTGTGGAAGACAAAAACAGAAACAAAGAACAAGGACAACAAATAGAAAACAGTAACATATATGGTATATACTGATATTAATTTAATTATATCAATAATCTCCTTAAACGTCAATGGTCTAAATATCCAAGTTAAAAGACAGAGATTGTCAGAATGGATTGGAAAAAAAAAAGGACCAAACTGTATGTTGTCTGCAAGAAACCCACTTTAAATATAAAGATTACATATGCATTAAAAGTAAAGGGATGGAGAAAGATATACCATGCTAACGTCAATCAAAGGAAGGGAAGAATACCTATGTTAATTTCAGACAGAGTAGACTTCAGAGCAGGGAAACTTATCAGGGATAAAGATGGGCATCACATAATGACAAGAGGGTCAATATTTCAAGAAGATATAACAATTTTTAATGTGTATATGATTAATAACAGAGCATCAAAATATAAGAGGCAAAAACAGAACTGTAAGGAGAAAAAGAAGAATCCAGTACTATAGTTGGAGACTTTTTTTTTTTTTTTTTTGGCTGCGTTGGGTCTTCGTTGCTGTGTGCGGTCTTCCTCTAGTTGTGACGAGCGGGGGCTACTCTTGGTTGTGGTGCGCGGGCTTCTCATTGTGATAGCTTCTCTTGTTGTGGAGCATGGGCTTTAGGCGCGCGGGCTTCAGTGGTTGCGGCTTATGGGCTCCAGAGCGCAGGCTCAGTAGTTGTGGTGCACGGGCTTAGTTGCTCCACAGCATGTGGGATCTTCCCGGACCAGGGCTAGAACCCATGTCCCCTGCGTTGGCAGGCAGGTTCTTAACCACTGCACCACCAGGGAAGCCCTAGTTGGAGACTTTAACACCTCTCTATCAGAAATAGATCCAGCAGGCTGAAAATCAGTAAGCGCATCGTTGAAGTCAACAGCACCTTCAGTCAATTGGATATAACTGACATTTATAGACTAGTTCATCCGATAACAGCAGAATACACATTCTTCTCAAGCTCACATGGAACATTCACCAAGACAGACCATATTCTGGGCCATAAAACACACTTTAACAAATTTAAAAGAAATGGAAATCATGTAATGTCAGCTTTCAGATCACAGTGGAATTAAACTAGAAATTAACAACAGACAGATAGCTGGAAAATCCCCAAACACTTGGAGGTTAAACAGTACACTTGTAAATCTTAAGAGAAAATTTAAAATATATTTTAAGTCAATGAAAATGCAATTTATCAAAATTTGTGGGATGCAGTGACAGCGGTGCTTAGAGGGAAATTTATAACATTGAATACGTGCGTTAGAAAAGAAATACCTAAAATCAAAGAATTTTAGCTTTCACATTAGAAAACTAGAAAAAGAAGAGCAAATTAACATAGGAGAAAACCCAGACGACCTTGTGTATGGCTATGACTTTTTAGATATAATACCAAAGGCACCATCCATGAAGTAATAATTGATAAACTTGACTTCAGTAAAATTAAAAACTTCTGCTCGATGGAAGGCAATGTCAAGAGAATGAGCAGAAAATATTTGAAAAAGACCCATTTGATAAAGGACTGTTATCTGAAATATACAAAGAACTCTTAACACTCAACAATAAGAAAACAAACAGCCTAATTTAAAAATTGGCAAAAGATCTGAACAGACCTCACCAAAGCAGATATACAGATGACAAAAAATGTATGAAACTATGCTCCACATCATATGTCATCACAGAAATGCAAATTAAAACAATGAGATACCACTACATGCCTATTGAAATGGCCAAAATCCAAAGCACTGACAATGTACACAAAAGAACTTGCATACAGATGTTTATAGCAGCTTTATTCATGATTGCCAAAACTTGGAAACAACCAAGATATCCTTCAGCAGGTAAATGAATAAATAATATTCCAGACAATGGAATATTTTCGGTGTGAAAAAGAACTATTTGTCTCTGTGTTCACTGATGAATCCCAAGTGCCTAGAACTATGCCTGGCACACACTTCCTGCTTGATAAATATTTTTTGATTCAATGAAATACACTTCACTCTTTAGCCCTGCCAGCCAAGGAGATCATGTCATACTAGGATTGCCCAGCAGATGGCGGCCAATGAACGCTAGAGACAGCTGGGAGCCTACACTCTGAACTCAAGGTTCCTCCCAATTAAGTTCAAGATAATGACCCAGCAGACAAAATCAAGTCCAACTTACTCCTAACACAGACTTGTATTCGTGAGAAAGATGTTGTATGTAGGAGGTGAGCTGCTGAGCTCAGAAAGCCTTTATCTATTATCGGAGGTTGTTTACCCACAATTCAGGGATAAAAAAATGAAAACAGCTGTTGAGAAGAACTGAGGTCAGAGTCCTCCCACGGTGGGAAAATAGCAGGGAAGAAAGCCTGCGGTCATGGATCTGCATCAGTCCTCCAAAGGATGGAAAAGTGACACTTGACCACTATACCATCAAAGGACAGAAAAGTGACACTTGACCACTATACAACCAAAGGACAGAAATAACACTAAGAACTAACACTTCTTCCTCTGAACACGCCAGAAGATGCTCTGTTACAAGAACCTTGAGTCTCCCGCTGCAATATTGTCCTCTGGGCCCCTGCCAAGCTGCGCTCTTCCTGGGTGCTTCTGTTACCCATGCAATCAGGGAATTGAGTTGCAGTGGTAACAAACCCTTCAAAAGCTAAGTTCAAGGTGACCCTGCCTTGGATCAAATTCGGCTGTTAGAGTGTGTCAGGTTAGGAGGAGGCTCCAAGGCAGATACTGCTTGCGAATCTGAGTCTGCTGACCCAGAACTATCCAAGCCAGCTGGTCAACCTGCTCACCACTACACTGACAACAAGAGCTAGCATTTATTGGGTGCTTCCTGTGTGCCAGGCATGTGCTGAGTGCATCACCTGCGTTCTCTCAGCAATCCTCAGAGCAACTCTCCCAAGTCCACACTGCTCTCATCCCCATCTCACAGAGGACACAAGAGACGTGTTACTTTGCCCCAGGACCCAGCAAGTTTCTCTCAAGCTCACCCTCAACCCCTGGGAGGGAGGAATCTGCTGAGATGCACCATGGACCCTGATGGACCTCAGAGAACATTTAATCCAGCCCCTTTTCTTCAGATGGAGAAAGTGAGGACCAGAGTGGGGAAGGAACTGGTCCAGGTTCACTCAAGGAACCCAGAAGCCTGTCCAAGCACCACTAAGAACTATCCTGTACCTTAACATTCTTGGCTAGTGTCAGGAGGTCATCCTCATCCCTGAGTCACAGGATTTTATTTAATGTCCCCCAGACTCCAAACGTGCTTCAGTCCTGCTGGCACTAAACACTTCTGTGTAAGATCATGTCACAACAACAATACTTCTCTTGTTTTAGGAGTTTCATCAAGTGGTAGACTCTCCAGCCAGCATCACTCTCAGAATGTAAATTCTGGCTTCTGCAGCTGGTGTCCTTGGCCAAGCCACTCACCTGATCTGGTTTGTTCATCGGTAAAGGGGGGATAGCAGTATTCATGAAAGGGTATGTTATATTCTAGGCCAGTGTCGTCCAATGCAAATATAATGTGAGCCACAGGTGCAAGCCACGGTGTAATTTAAAATTCTCCAGTGGTCACATTAAACAAAGGTCAAGAAAACAGGAGGGCCAAAGCACTTGACACGCACACATCACTATTAATTTTCATAATTTGTTTCATTTAACCCAATATATTCAAAATATTATCATTTCAATATCTAATCAATATGCAATTTATTTTGCAATGTACATAACTGTATACAGTGGATTTACAAGGAGATACTTCATGTTTGATTTCATACCAAGCCTTCAAAAATCTGGTGTGTATTTTGTGCTTATGGCCCATCTCAACTCGGACTAGCCACATTTCAAATGCTCACCAACCACCTGTGGCAAGTGGCTGCTGCGTTGAACAGCGGTGCTCTCAGCCTTGATGGATGTTCTGAGCACACGGCTCCATGTTTTCAGAGTCTGTATTCATACCTTGTCTGCTGCGGAGCATCTTCACCCGAAGAGGATGTGCTGGGACCCTGACAGGTCTGGAGGGTCTGTCTTTAGGCTCAGCAGTGGGAGGTGATAAATCCCCAGCCCCTCCCTGCTCAGGTCACTGGGTACCTTTGAAAACCTTCCCTTCCCAGATCCATTTCCTTCAGTGTCACAAGCAACGCTTTTGTGTTCTCTGCAAAAATCCTTGTCTGCTTCGTCCTTGGTTCGGCAGGAGCGTTCATAACGACTGCACAACAGACTGCGCTCCAATGAAGAGGAGGGTGAAGTGACAGGACAGCTGGAGGAACTGTGTCCCCTCCGCCTGGTGGGACCCTGGGGCCCAGGACTCTGGTCACCTGGACGCTGCCCCTGCTCTCAGGCTCAGAACCTCACCTGGCCACACCCAGTTCAACTCCGTGGCCTGCCCTGAAACCCCCTCGATACCAGGACGCTCCACCTCCGTGTCCAGGACTTACATTTGCTGATTCCTCGGGTGCCAGGGCAGTGATTGCGCAAGGGCTGTGCTCAGAGAAACACAGAGTGGCTCAAGCCGGGGGTTCACCCTCAGGGGGCTGGGAGGGGGGATGGGAGCCCTCATCTGCCTGGGTCTCCCTGACAGCGGTGGCCACAGGGGTTCAGGGAGAGGGCCGGGGCGGGATGGCCAATGAGGACAAGGAGGGACCCGTGAGCCAGGCTGAGACAGTGGGAAATGCTGGTGGGGTAGCTTAGACACAGGGGCCTGGGCTCTCCAGAGGCTCTGAGGGTAGAAGGGACCCACCTACTCTCCCTACACCCCCAGCTCCCAGATAGTTCCTTACTTTCTTCTGGAAGGCAGTGGTTGAGGGCCAGGGCTCTGCCTTCACGTGGCCTGGGTTCAAACTCTGACTCTGCCACCTGCTGTGTGATTTCAGCGAGTTACCCAACCTCTCTTAGCATCAACGTCCTCATCTGTGAGGGCGATAATAGCTCCTTCCTAAATTGGGCCGAGGAGTAAATGAGGGGTGTAAGAGAGGTGCTTTTCACTACCTGGCCCCTTGTAATATTCACATTATACCAGGAGTGTGTATTACGGCTTCTCTTGTTTTTGAGCATGCAGTACTTTCTTCATAAAAAATAAAACTAATTAAGATATCCTCCCCTCTCCCCACCAATTACAAAGGCATGCATGGTCATTGTAGAAAATTTCCAAATTTTGAAGGAAGGCATGAAAATACTGTGTCGTCTCATTGCTGGATGTTTGAAGACCTGGGGTCCCTATACCTGGAGAGATGATTTGCTCCTAAATTCATCTTCTGTGTGTCACCATTTTAGCATCGGTTAGGATTTAGTTGGGGCAAAAGGAAAACACCAAAGGGGCTACTAACGTATATGAATGAACTTACATACACCCAACAATCAAAGCATCACACACACACACACACACACACACCAGCAAACACAAACAACCGAAGGGTTACACTGCACCCCGACATACCAACAGCTGAAGCAATGCCTCCCAGACCCACCCCAGCCATATTCCACACCCACAAACACATATATCCCAACCACCAAAGCTCTTTACACACATGTAACCAACAAGCAACGTGCTTCACGCATACACCAAGAGTTTTTACCCACCCCCATCCAACCAAAGGGCTTCACACGCACACACCCCCCTCAATAATCAAAGAGCTTCACACACCCTTTCAATGATCAAAGCACCTCGTTTACACACACCAATAACCAAAGAGCTTCACACACATACAAACTCCAACAACCAAAAGGTTCACACACCCGCTCACACATTCCCCACGACCAAGCACTTTACACACACACACCCCCGAAAGAGCTTTACTCTCCCACCCAAGGTGCTTCACGCACACCCACCAGTAGCAAAATGCTTTACTCCTACGCGCAGTAGCCAAAGCTCTCCATAGAGACACCTGCGCAAAAGAACACCCCGAAGCACTTCGATTTGTCTGCCGCAGCAGCGGGTACTTGAACACCAAGACGTTCAACTGCGACTTTCTTTTCAGATTAATGAGCAGAGAAAGGTTGGAGGAGGGAGGGGGGGAGAATGGCGGGAGAGAGCAATTACACCCAAATCTTTTCTCTGTTGATTAGGTATTCCTTCCCCAGCCTGCTTTGGCTCCAGCTAAATCTTTTTCTAATGAGATGTGGCTTATCCAGATCAGGGCGCTGAGAAAAAAGTTGCAATTAACTTTAGGAAGAAAAGGAGTGAGTGGTAGAGAGAAGGAAGGGGGGAGGGGCGGGAGACAGTGAGTGGGGGCAGGGAAAGGGGCGGAGCTGGCAGGCCAGGAAGGGCCGGGGGACCGGCTCTCCCGCGGGGCAAAGTGGCGCAGGGCCCAACCTCCTTTGGACCATCAGCTCCTTGAGTCCAGAGTCTAGGGACAGTCACCTGTGACCCCTATGCCTGCTGGGTCGGCCTCTCTGCCGCTCCAGGCTCAAGCCAAGCGTTGGAGTGCTGGGTCTCCTCGGGTCAGGGGCCTTCCTGACTCAGCACACCTGACACCTGGCAGGGATGCTGGGGGAGAAGGGCCCTCTCCACTGCCTCTCTTTCACACCTGAGCTCTACCTTCTGCACGCTGACTCCTGCAAAGACACGGGGCCTCGGCCACCTGCCAGGAACCTCCGTGACCCCCAGGTGTCCAGTCGGCACGAACTCTTTTCTCCAGACTGCTGGGTCCAGCTCTCCCCTGGAAGCCAGAAGAATCGGTCCTGGACTGGTCTGGGGTCAAGCTGGGGTCTCCCAAGCTGGGGTCTCCCAAGCTGGGGTCTCCCAAACTCGCCTCACTGTTCCCACCTGGGAGGGGCTCCCAAGCTGTTTTCGTGTGAGCCACTGAGAAGAGTGGAGAGGGTATGGGATTGAAAGAGACATTTCATGTGGAAATGGTGAAAATGCCTCAAGCTCCTAGAAACAACACAGATTTACCTTCATTTGCTTCTCTGTCGATAGCATCAAGCTTGACCAAGCTACAACCACGGAACAGGCACTTTCTCTCCCTAGCGCTCAGTTTCTTCTGTTAAAAAACGTAAGGGGCTGGGCTTACCTGGTGGCGCAGTGGTTGAGAGTCCGCTTGCCGATTCAGGACACACGGGTTCGTGCCCCGGTCCGGGAAGATCCCGCATGCCGTGGAGCGGCTGGGCCCGTGAGCCATGGCCGCTGAGCCTGCGCGTCCGGAGCCTGTGCTCCGCAATGGGAGAGGCCACAACAGTAGAGGCCTGCGTACCGCAAAAAAAAAAACACAAAAAACAAAAACGTAAGGGGGGGTGGTGCGCATCGGCTCTCCAGGGCATCCCCAATCCTAGTGCCCTGAGATCCCGCGCGAGGGGCAGACGCACGCTCGAGATCCCGCGAGATGCAGAGACAGACTCCGGATGTCTCGAGGGGTGGTCACAGACGGTTCGCGTCTCGCACACTCTGCCGTGTGAACCTACAGGACGCTTCCACATCCCTGCAGCTCTTATCCAAGCGACTGGGTTTTGCCCTGTTTGGCAATAAATATCCAGCACTGCCTGACCACGGCACGGCCTTTCCCCATGCCATGCACCTCCCAGTACAAATTAGAAAGGATTTGTATTGCACTGCTGGAGACTCAGTGGGAAAAAGTGAATCTGGGGCCTCTGAATCTTGCCTCACCTGACGACCTTCCTTGGTTCCCAAAGAAGAAGGGCCCCTGTGTGTTAGTGGCCACCCAGACACACGGTTCCCTCAGTGGTATGTTTGGGTGACCTCTTACCAAATAAGCTTGTGGAGATGACACCCGGCCAGGGGACGGATGAGCTAAACCCATTTTTCCTGTGTCTGGATTCCAGAGAGGTCAGCCTGTTCCTCAACTTCAAGGCCCAGGAATTCCCTTAGAGCCTGGTCCACCGGATTCCTGGTCAGGCCTCCTTTGTGCTTCTGCCCTCCACCGTGTTAGCTGCTAAAGACAACCCTGGCTTTCTCCTATCTCTCTCTGGCTGTCACCAATCTAATAAGCATATGTGCTAGAAATACTAGCTGGAGTGCTAAGTTAGAAATTCTTCTTAAACATATAGTAAGGTCAGATGAAGGAAAAAAAAAAAACCACCCAGAAAACAAAACAGAGAACCCCGAATCAGAAATTGGACACAGGAGGGCAGATGCAGACTGAACAGGAAGTGCTGGCCCTAGGCTAAATGAAACAGCTGTCACCATTGTTCTGGACTGAAAACTGCCTTTGCAAACTCCATGAGGGCCAGGCTCAGAAAGCAGATGTTAATAATTACAGCACATGAAACGAAGGGCACAGGATTAGGCAAGTGACGAAAAAGCAATGGTACCAGTAGATTTATAACTTGCTCAGGCAAATCTGTTTGGGCTGGTGGAGGTGGGCAGGGTGACCTCACTGCAGACGCCCCCGCCCAATCCTCTTCCTAGTCTGGCAGTTTGGCTTCTGGGGTTGTCTCAGAATGGAGGGATTGTTGAAACTGTTTTGGGGGGTGGGCTGTGGAGACCTTTCCTGGCTAACTTTCTGGGGACCCCTGGCCTGCAGGACCACAGCCCGTTGCCTCTGACCTGAAGGAAAAACATAAAAGCCTCCATACCCAACCCAGGTACCCAAAGGAGATCTCTAGGCAGACAAATCCTGGAGTTGGATAGTTCGCTGGTTAATGAGGACTCATGGACACAAGGCCAGGCAGCCATCCTCAGAGCTCTTGCTTTACCAAAGGGTACATGTTTAAAATCCAGGAGCTCCAGTTCTTTGCAGCTGAGATTGATTCACACTTTAAAGTCAACCAGCCCCTAGCGCCTTGGAGGAGGCAAGGGAGAGCTGGGAGAATGTTGGGACAGTTGAAGAAAGTAAGCAAAGCAAGTTTCTTGGGCTAATTACATACATAGAAAAGGCAGAGAGTCTTCCCATGTTTTCTTGAACATTCCTCGGTGCTTTACCACGTGAGCCAGAGTTGTAAAAAAGCAAAACAAAACAACATACACTCACTCACATCCACCCCAAATCCTCCCATCCCACCACCCCCTAGAAAGGACGTCTCTAGGAAAGGTTAGAAAGAAGGTAAAGCATGTGTTTGCCATCTTTACGCCTGATATGGAAACCATATGCTTAAATACACTAGCAAACATACTTAATGTAACACTCTCTTTTATTAAATGTGGTTTTATAAACGCTCTCCCTAGCCAGGGCACCTTTGCGGTGCTGGAGGCTGGAACTTGGCAAAATAATCTTCCTGCTGTTACATCTATTGATACACATTTTTTGAAAATGAGTCTGGGACCCTTGGAAAATAGACTGGTTCTGATTATTATTGCAAGCGGGAAGGGGCACACAAGGGCATCTTTTTTCCTCTGATAAATTAAAAGGACTGTAACGGGTGCTTTCTGCAACCTGTAAAAGGGCAGAACCATCTGTGATTCATTTAGCAGCTCCTTACAGAAGATTTATTTGATTAATTCGGTCAGAAGAGAGAATATGGATTTTCCCCTGCTCTGAAAGGCACATACGCACTCACACATGCACACATGCACCCACCCATGGGTAGACATCTCAGGAATGAAAAATGACTAATCATGTTATTGGAACTGGCCAACGCGGGGCCCCAGTGGTGAGATCGCAGGCTCTCGCCCTGCCGATGGGAGGGCCAGTTTCAGAATAGATTTTGTATCCTTAGGCCCAATGCCACCAAAGGGTGATCATAGAGAATAATTATACTGTGGACCCTGGATCACTTTTACTGGGCATTGAGCACTGGTGCCAGGCTCTGTGCTGAGCCTTTGTATGCATTATCTCACTGCACTGTCACAACCACCCCTCTTGGAGGAGCACTATTATCATTTCTGCTTTACAGGCAGAGAGACTCCCCTATTCCCAGCAGCCCTCTGCTCAAAATTTGTTTCACATGCTCTTTGGCTTTCTCAGTCCTTCATGCCCCAACCGTACAGATAGAGGCCACATCCAGCATCTGTCTTACAGTGGATAACCTTGCACAGGGTCATCCCCATTGGCCGTGCTTCATGTCCTGTGGGTTTCAGTTCGGTGTTGATAGAGAAAGACTTTCTTTGGGGCTTATTTCTAGTCTCCAGGAGGAGAGGTGGCCTCCTCTGGCCTTGGTGGTCTCTAACTGGCATGCCCTAAACCCTATAAGCAATTGTCTGCAGACCACTGTCAATTCCCAGTGGGTGGGAACAGCCCTTGAGGTAGGTCTTCAGAGAAGACAAAGAAAACAACACAGAAAAGAAGACCCATAAAATCGTACAAGAGCTGAGCCAAAGAGGACTTTGGATATCTACGTCAGGAGTGGCAAATACAAGGCAAGGAAACGTGGCTCTGCTCTCCTTCCCGTGCTCACAGCAGACATTGCTAATTGATCCCAGCTCTCTTTCTCCCTCTAACCTTCAAAATCTTTCTCAACACAGTGCTCCAGGAAGCCTCTACGGAAAGATCAGAGCTAGGGCATGACGTGAAAACCATTTGCAGTCCCTTCCAGTCGAATGTTCCATTTTGTGGCAGGAGAAATAGGGGCCCAGAGAGAAGTCAGCTACAAAGCCAGTTAGGAAGCCAGTTCTGAGCAGTGGTTGTCTGGCCTCCCTGTTGGGTATTCTCTGCATCCATCCCAGTGGAGCTGGTGGAAGCCAAGGTACAGTGGGGCTGCATCTTGCCAGGTCTCTGCTCTCTCCTGGGCCCCCAAACCCCATAGGGTGTCACTGAAGCTGCTCTGCAGACAGGATGAAAGGCATCCCCTGGAAAAGTGTTGAAGATTGAAATCTCACTGTTACTTTCAACTAATTAATCCCTAAACTGGGACAGACTGGTGTAGCTTGAACCCACGACATTTTACAATCCGGGGCTTAAGATTCTGGAAAGAAGTGGAGGGCTTCACTTTGGAGATGCTAGGGTTGGCAGACTTTCCCCACTGCAGCCTTTCCCACCCCTCTCTCACTTGCTGGACCACAGGAAATGCCTAGGTCAAAGGCAACCAGGATGCAGTAGGCTGAAGGTATTGAGTGCTTGTCTGGGCTGGCTGCAGGCTGTCACCCACGTCCTCAGACTTTTCAGCCAGGCAGAATTTGTCTCTGGGGAAAATCATGGTTTTGTGAATGGAAGGAGGGGTCTTCAAGCTCAGAAGTTCCCCGTTCCCACAGCCCCTTTCCTGCTGGTCCCCTCCTAGGACCTGAACTTAAACGTTTCTCAGCCTGGTGTGGCCCAAGAGGGAATCTGGGGTTCACGACCTAGTTCTGCTGAATGTCTGATTGGCAGAAGCAAGCTTTTCCATAGGAGAAGTGAAGCTGAGGACCAGGACAGGTTTGGAGAATCAGAGAATGAGTCTGAAATACCACATATTTTGAAGGGAGGCGCCATGGCGTGATGAATCTTGTCACTACCACATTTAGCAAGGTTACCTGTCAAGTCTTCAGGGCATCTACTTGCAGAATGGATAAAGTTGTGTGTAACTTGCATGTCAGCTATTGGGTTGCTTCGGTGGGTGGGCAGTTCTGTGATTTTTGAGAAGACTTGAAAACACTTTGTTTAAACATGCTTTCGACAATCTTGTTTACACTATGAATTTGTAATTCATAGTGAAGAAAAGCTTGCTAACCAAATCATACGCTACTCCAGCACAGCATCATAAAAAGATCACAAATATTGAATTATTCGAGGCCCCGAATAATGAGGATTTTACAGAGCTCAGATGACACCTCTTGAAGGGGTTTGTTGACCAAAAATCAATTGTTAAATAAAGGTGCCTGTCTGTACTGTGGAAGTGGTTTTCCGGAATGTTCCTGGCTGAGAGGGTGATTGAACAGGCTGGAGAAGGAGCCAAGTTTGGGCAGTGGGGGAGGGGTGAAGAGTGGGGAGGTGGGCAATGAGGATGCGGAGGCTCTCGGTACGCCATTTTGGATTCCATGTAGGGATACATGAACAGGCTGAGGTATGTATGAGTTGTCCCTGAAGACCCCAATAAAGAGAGGGATCATGTGCCCCTTGGAATTACAAACAAATGTAGGGGCCAAGCAGCTATTCCTAGCTGTGTGATTTTGAGCAAGTTAGATAATCTCTCTAACACCTATCCCATAAGGTTGTTATGAGGGTTAAATGAGATAAAGCACTTAGAACAGGGACTGGCATATAGTGTTAAGAAAACATTATCTACCTAGGGGCAGGACAGAAATAAAGATGCAGACGTACAGAATGGACTTGAGGATATGGGGAGGGGGAAGGGTAAGCTGGGACAAAGTGAGAGAGTGGCATGGACGCATATACACTACCAAACGTAAAATAGATAGCTAATGGGAAACAGCTGCATAGCACAGGGAGATCAGCTCGGTGCTTTGTGACCACCTAGAGGGGTGGGATAGGGAGGGTAGGAGGGAGGGAGATGCAAGAGGGAAGAGATATGGGGACATATGTATAACTGATTCACTTTGTTATAAAGCAGAAACTGACACACCATTGTAAAGCAATTATACTCTAATAAAGATGTTAAAAAAAAAAAGAAAACATCTTCCAAATGTCCATCAACTGATGAATGGATACACAAAATGTGGTGTAGCCATACAATGGAATATTATTTACCTATAAAAAGAAATGCAATATTGATACATGCTACAATGTGGATGAACCTGGAAAACATTATGCTAAGTCAGAGAAGCCAGACACAAAAAAGTCACATATGGTATGGTTCCATTTATACAAAATGTCTAGAACAGGTAAATCTATAGAGACTGAAAGTTAGATTAATGATTACTTAGGGCTGGCGGGGGGATAGAGGGACAGAGAGGTGATAGCTAAAGGGGACAGGTACATTTCCATCACCTCTTTAAAAAAGAAAATAAAATATTATCTTATTTTTTTAAGCGAGTGCAGTTACCGTAACAGGGGGTGATGGGACCTGTGACACTGGACAGTGTGTGTCTCCTCTAGAGACATTCAGATTTAAGAAAAAAATGCCTGTTTTGGCTCAGACTTGGCCTCAGTTTCCCCATCTGCTAGAAGAGATAGATGCTCCTTGCTCAAAGGGACTTAGCACAGAGTCTGGCATATGCTAGGCACTCAGGAGACAGCAGTGGGCCTTGTCACTCTTCCATTAGACTCTAGAATTCCATGCTGGAGGGGCTTGTGGGGGACAGTCTGGTTGGAAAGGGAGGGGGTGACTGAAGCTGCAGGAGTTACAAATCAAGTCTACTGCATCAGCTTAAGTCATAAGTTTCAAAAAAAATTTTTGCAAAGTTTTCTAAAGATGCTTTTATTCACACTTTAAAGGGTTGAAAGCAATCTATATCAAATAATATATTTTTAAAAAATTTCAGGTGCCTTTGAGGGGAGGCTGAAGATTGTAGAGGAATTGAATTCTCCCCCATTCCTGCAAGCCACCTATAAGTGCCACCATTATTATTAGAATTAAGTATTTAAGACAAAAGGCCATATATGAAGGGCCCTGGGCAGCATCCAGTGCTGGGCTCTTGACCTGACTTGGCCACTCACTAACTGTGTGTCTTAAGGAAAAAATTTAACTTCCCTGGACTTCAGTTTTTTCAACTATAAAATGAGAAGATGGTGGGTGTGATCTCTAATGTCCCCCAAGCAAAAAACTTCAGTCTATGGTCATGGCCCAAATCTTAGTGCCAATTAGTCTGGCTGTTTCAAAGGTGTAGACCCAGGTTCCACAGACTGGAACTTGTCCCTTCTATTCCAAGGGTCTTGAGTTCTAGGTGTCCACACTGAGGCTCACAGCACACAGGCCAGAGAAGGACCTCATTATCACCTCCATCCTGATTCCCCTCCAGACTGAAGTATCATTGTGGTTCCTTCCTCTCTCTGGGGCTGGAGATACTGCATTGACTAATGTCCCCCTCCAGCCCTAAAAAAATTTCATGTTCTCCAGAACCTGTGAATGTGACCTTACTTGGAAATAGGGCCTTTGGAGATATAATCAAGATTAAGTCATAATGGATTAGGGTGTCCCTAATCCAATGACTGGTGTCATTATAAGAAGAAGGAAATTGAGATCCAGAGATACATAGGGACATAGGGATGAGAATGCAAGGTGGAGATGAAGAAGGCAAAGATTGGAGTTATACTGCCACAGCCAAGGAATAGCCAAGGATTTCTGGCAACCACCAAGTAGCTAGGAGAGAGGCATAGAAAAGATTCTTCCTCAGAGGCTCCAGAAAAAAACAACCCTGATGACATCTTGATCTTGGACTTCTAGCCTCCTAAATAGCGAGAGAATAATTTTATTTTGTTTTAAGTCACCCAGTTTGTGGTACTTCGTTAAAGCAGCCCTAGGAAACCAATATATGGCCGGAGGTTTCTGCTCCTACAAGTGTCAGCATCACCCTGATGAAGGGAAGACCCCCAGCAGGCAGGGAGAGAGAATGCTGCCATGTGGACACCTGCCACCTTTGTCCACCCAACAGGTCCATGTGGCTGCTGCATAAGACTCTGCCTCTCCCTGGCCCATGACATTTAGCACGGAATTGGGCAGCAGTAGACTGGGAACTGCACATTCAGACTATGAAGTAAGGCTGCCCTTGGAGCTGGGCTTCCCCATGTTATTTTTACTGTGATTAACAGTAAGAAATACATCTTACATTGCAACCTAGTACACACATCCACAAAATGAAGTTCATGTAACAATACTTGTTCTTACTTACACTTTGATATTTTCTATTTATATTTTTAAATGCTGGTTGCTACCCAGTAAACTGACTTTCAGCTCACTAATTGGTTATGACCTACCGTTTGAAAAACAGAGTTGGAGGAAATGTGAAAATAGTAAGATCTGGCCTCTCTAGGCCTATTCTCTTCATATTCTTTACACCCAGAAAGACAGTATTACTATTAGCAACCTTATTCATTCATCAAATATTTATTAGCATCTACTAAGGTTTTGAAAGGATTGGGGGCAAGAAGAGAGCAGAGATACCAAGATAATAAGTAACACTTATAGAGCCATGCCCATACACTAGGTATTGTGCTAAGCATATTATATGGATTTTCTTCGTTAAGAAAATTAATGCTCAGGTCATGTCAGGCAGTTAAGAAAACAGCAAGACCAAGATTTGAACTCAAGTTCAAATCTTGAACTTAAGTTCTTAAGTTAAGAGTCAATGAACTTAACCCCTTGACTATCCAGGGACTTAAGGATAGGAAGAAGTTTCATTTATGAACGTTTGAATAAATGCAGCAAAATTCCACTTTTCTTCCTAGCCGCAACCACTGTCAATAGCTTGTAGACTGTCTATTCAGACATTTCTTTGTGTGTTTGATTACATGGGTACAATCAGAAATACAATCCTCTTTTTTGTTTGTGCTCATAGGAGATTAAACATAAAAGGAATCTGTCTTTTCAACTGTCAATTTTAGATGTATCTCTGAATTATCTTTATGTCAGTGATTAGAGCACTATCCCAGTCTTTGTCACCCCTGCCTATTCCATAGACCAACTACTCCAGTTTATACACTCTTGGCCCTATTTCTAGATGTTAAACTCATTTCTAAATTTTCATTATTACGAGAATATTTTGTACATGTACCTTTGTGCACATGTGTGACAGTTTCTCTGGGGTGGGTTACTAGAAGTGAAAGTACTGAGTGGAAGAATAGGTGCTTTTGAATAAATACTGCCAAATTCTCCCTTAAAAAGGCTGCGCAATTTATATTTTAACCATCATGCATGAGTATGTGTTTCCTTGCAGCCTCATTACAGTGGATATTATCCATTATCTTGACTTGTGTTAATTTGATGGGTACAAAAATATTCTCCTTGTTGATGTGTGTTCCTTTTGATTACATGAAGTTGAGCTTTGCACCTGTGTGGCAAACATGGAATCTTTCATATACCCCAATATCCAAACCCTCATTCCTCCTCTTTGATAGAGCCTCTCATGGTTAGCAGAGGGAATGAGCTCCTGGAATAAAAACTACATTTCCCAGCTTCCTTTGCAGCTAGGTGGGGCTATCCAGCTAACTTCTGGCCAATGAGATGCAAGCAGAAGGGTTGTAGGCAACTTACTAGAAGTGTCCTTAAAGGGAGAGAGCATGACTTTTTCCACTCCTGGTTTCCTTTCTGCTACCTGAAAGGTGTCAAGATCACTGGAGTGGGAGCAGCTTATCTTGGACTGGCATGCTAAGGAGGGTGGAGGGGTGAGATGGCAGGAGTTCAGTGCTGTCATATTAGCACTGGACTGTGTTCTTCCACACTTCATTTACTTATGTCAATCTTGTTTAAGCCACTATTATTATTGTTATTTCTCCTATGCAGCTAATCTTAATCTAAACCAATACAATTAATTGAAGATCTTGTTTGCAAGCAATGGATCCTGGCTAGTTTACATAAAAGACAACTTTTGGAAGAATATTAGGGTTTAACAGAATCTGCAGGAGACTCTCAGACCAGGCTCAGGAGTAGACAAGAACTAGAGGGGCTTTGAACACCAGGTGCCAGGATGGGCGCAATCAATTGCACCATCAGATGACCTTGGCCAGGGTGAAGGCAAGCACCTCCCACCTTTCCTCCCCAACCTCTGGCACTTGGTGTGGCCATCCAGTTGGCCAAGAATGTTCCTAGGCCTGGCCCCCGTGGCCCCAGGGATGTGGAGAGGGAGGACTTGGCCCCTTGGGCTTCCCTAGTGGGAGAGGAGAACTACCTTCCTCCATGACAACTTGCAGTGGGGAAGTCCTGTCTTGCTGTGCCCTGAAAGGTCAGCTAGGGGCACGAGGAATGGGGTTGGGACACTGTGCTGGCCAAACACTGACAAATGTCCACAACCAACCTTCATATGTTCACTGCCTTTTTCTTCATCTGTGAGTCAGTGGATCATGCCCTTTGCCCATTGCCCTCTTAGGCTGTTTGTCTATTATCTTATTGACTTGTAGTTAGCTTTCTTTATCCTGCATGCTCCCTTTCCCAGATGCCTCAGCCATTAGGGCAGCTGAGTTTCTGGAGGCGTAGCAAGACCACCACTCTTCCTTTCTGTTTCTGCCCAGGCCTCCCAAATATGAGTGGCTTCTCTCAGTGTTGCTGCCAGTAATACAGCACCTCTGTGCAGATTAGAAGAAGGGACTTCTTCCCTAAGACACATTACTTTTATCTGTTGGAAAAGTGTTATAATAGATGGATTATTAGACATTTTATTGCAATCCAGATAAATGGAATAACTGCATACATCTACCATGTCTAAGATGTGATTGGCACCTCTTCGGTTGGGACAGGGTGCCCTGATGCAGGTGATCCTCCTCCTAACTTCTGGACAGCCTTCTTGAGGTACACAGTCCTTGTCTGCATCCTCTGGTGGGAGCCTGATGTGAGTAACAAGGCTCCAGTCCTGGCCTCTCCACACCTATCTTTCTGGGTGGCTTCAGATTTGTCACAGTATCTTTCTTGATCTTCATGATAGCTGCTCTGTCTTCCTCCTGAATGAGGCTTAAAGGGTATTTTGCCTGTGGGAAGCCTTTGAAGAGTCAAAAGTTTCCTCACAGGTGTGTTATTAATACTATGGAAACACATTAAAGGTGACACGATCTAACAGCATTCACCATGTTTTCTTTACAGGCTGGTGGTTCTGTGCTCATTCAGACAGCCATCTGGAAATGTACCATGCCTGCGCTGTGTCTGCCCTTGGAGGAACACCCCGAGGGGCACACCCAAGATTTCTTGGCATCTCTTGCCATTTGGACTTGCTTTGCACAGTCACAGAGAAGCTCATGTGTCCAGCCAAGTTTCTATACTCCATGTGTTTAGGGGCCCAGAACCAAGTGGACACCCTGGAAGCTGTGCTCTCCTCCTGACTTAATTGGCTTCGGCACTGAGCCTGGTCTGCGGGTGGCCTGCAGTGGCCTACAGCAGTAAGAAGAGACAGAGATAAAGGCTTGCCATCCCTCGGGCGCCTGGTGGGAGTGAGGATGTACAGTACAGGAATCCCAGAGCTTTAGGGCTGGCTGAGATTTTTCTGTAGACTCCTGAGCACTTTTGCAATTTCTAAGAGTCTCATGAAATGGTGAAGGTACTTGTCAAAAGATCACTTGGGCTGACTGATACTTCACATTCCTCTGCAGTGATCTGGAATGACATCAGCTGCACATGGTGACGCCTCTTCTCTCGTGGTGGCCAGAAGCCGCTGGAAGGGCAGGACTGCAGCTAAAACTGACTTATTAAAATAAGAAAGCAATTAGTACGTGATAAGCACATTTGCTTGGTAAACAAACAACTTTCAAAACGTAGAACCATAGGGAAGAGTAAAATAATTGAAAGTGTTCTGGGGAGAAGGAAAGTCCTTGCTTTATTTAATAAATACCTTTGAAGAGCACCTGTGTGCCAGGCCGTGCTTTGGGCTGTGGACAGTGAAACATAAGAAGAGAAGGCACCTGTTCCCTTGGAGCTGATGTGCTTACAGTGGGAGACAGAAAATAGGGACACAAAAGTGACCTTCCTTAGGCACTTGGTAAGTGGTAGTTACTAAATTACATAGCCCACAATACGGGATTGGTTTAATATATTTTAATATACCCACACTTTAGACTATTTTGTAGCCATTATAAACATGGTTTTTGAATATCTTACGACACAGAAAAGTGCTCACAGTTCATTCATTCATTCAACAAACATTAGCTGAGCACCTACTCCATGCCAGGCTCTATCCTGAGCTCTGGAGACGGAGCAGGGAGCAGCAGAGGTAAGCTCAGACAGGTTCTCTGCTGTTCTGGAGCTTATAGCCTATTCAGGGGGACAGTTAATAAGCAAGTGGAAAAATGCCCAAACAGAAAAAGGTCAGATGGAGACAACAGACAAAGTGACATGGTAGTGGCTGCCTGGAGGAGGGAAGGAGGTTGCTGCAGCCTGAGTGGTCAGAGAGGGCCTCTTGGAGGAGGTGACCCAGAACGAAGAACGACCAAGCGGTGGCCAATAGGAGAAGATAGGGAAGCTTTATGGATACTCTAGGACAGTTAGCCTTTCTTTAGTGCCACGGATGGGGAAACTGAGGTGACATGGCTTGCTTTGAACGTCAATGGCAAAGCCAAGATAGGACCCTGGGGCTGGGTTCCCTGGACAGTGCTCTTCCCGTGCTGTGTGCCACTTTGGCTTTCAGTAAATGTTCCTCTCCAGTGCCTTTACGGACCTAGGACCACACAAAGGATATATCTCTTCATCAGGCAGGTCTCAAGGATTTCTGGAAATTCTACAGTGTGCGTGGTGCCGTGCATGGTGTTATGCCCGGAGCCCCAAAGAGTGTAATGGACCAAGCCAGGAGGGATCCACATCCATTTGCCGTGTAGGAAAGTGAAAGCAGCTTTGCCAGAGAGCATGGATGTGAGCACAGCATCCCGAGGTGCTGCCAGCCAGCAGTGAATTGAAGGAGGAGAGGTCGCCGAGGCCGGGCTGGGAGATTGAACTCTCATTTATCCACAGACAACTTTCCCAGCCCCCATTTTATTGACCCCTCAGCCCCTGGAAGGAAACCAGCGGGGGGAGGTCTTCTGCCTTGTACCCAGGGTCCCAGACCTTCAAAGAAGCCCCGGCCCTGGGATGCAGCCGCAGGAATGATATGGGACTAGCCTCACCCCTGCGCATTTCTGTTCCGCATTGCTGTGCCACCCCCCGCTGGTTTTGATCTCAGTCCCACGGAGCTTGGCCAGGCTTTGAGGTCTCCTGCTGTGACGCCTCAGGCTGGGACTCCAGCTCACAGGGACTCTTTCCCTCTCGCTCTGTATCACAGCCTGGATCTGGCCTCCTGCCTGCTGGGCTGTGGCAGCAGGATCCCTCAGGACCCAGGGGCAGGTAACAAAGGACAAAGGTAACTTTGGGCCACATTGCGGAGAGGTTTGCCGGCCAAGGGCAGCTAGGCAGACGCACTTTGGTGGGCAATGGGGGCCACCCCATCCCTGGCCGGCTGAGTCGTATGTAAGACCTAAGAGGGGTGGTTGGAGGTAGCAATCAGGAGTTCAGGCTCCAGGTGGGAAGACCTGTTCACGTTCCAGTCTAAGCCAGGTGATACCTGGGTAACCTTGGCCAAGTTCCTCAATCACTGTGGGCCTCAGTTTGCTCATCTGTAAAATGGAAGTAATAAGATTAGTTACCTCATAGGGTTGTTATGAGAATTAAATGAGAACATATATGTCAAAGTGCCTGGCTCATTGTAATCACTCTAAACCATAGCTGTCACGGATGCTGACGTCTCAGCTGACTTTGGGAGGAATCAGAGCCAACTCTTTGGAAGCACAGCTACAGTGGTTCTTGGAGCCTCTTCCCTGCCTTCGGCATGATTGGAGTTGAATTCCCTCTCTTGCGCCCTTGTTCTCTTTTCTCCTCTGGCTTGTGGCCCAGGTTGGATGTAACGACCTCTGAGGGACTGCCATGTGCTCATCCTTCATCCACCTGCACCCAGCCTCTTTCTGCTCTGGCTTCTTCTGTTCTCAGCTGCCCAGTGGATCTTCCAGCCCCGCTCAAAATCCTCGATGGCTCCCCAAGACTACAGAGGAAATAGTAACTTCCTGAGCTTTTAATTTAAGACCCTTGGCAATCTGACCTCACCTTACCTTTTCAGCCTTAGGTGGATCTAAGAAGTTTAAGCCTGGGGCTTCCCTGGTGGCGCAGTGGTTGAGAGTCCGCCTGCCGATGCAGGGGACACGGGTTCGTGCCCTGGTCTGGGAAGATCCCACATGTAGCGGAGCAGATAGGCTTGTGAGCCGTGGCCGCTAGGCCTGAGCATCTGGAGCCGGGCTTTGCAACAGGAGAGGCCACAACAGGGAGAGGCCCGCGTACCACAAAAAAAAAAAAAAAAAGTTAAGCCTGAATTGGAATTTAGGCTTTGCTGCATCTGAGCTGTGAAACCCTGGGAAATGTATATAACCTCTGTGCACTTTGGTTTTCTTATCTGTAAAATGGCAATAATCATCCTTGCCGTATCAACTTCACAAGGATGTTTGAGGATCAGATGAGTGGGGATGGGCATGCTGCTTCTATCTGGAAAGTGACTCCCAGTTTGGGGACCACAGTGGTCTCCTTTGTTCTTGTTGTTCCATCCACCTGGCGTGCCTTGTCTCCCTCAGTTACCATTGTCCAGATGGGCGCATCACGCAGAGCCCAGGGCACATGCCACGTCCTCGGTGAAGCTGCCCTCATCACCCTGCCCGAAATGACCTCTTCCTCTCATGTTTCTTATATCATGTTGCTTATGTGCTCTCAAACACCCGTGATGGCCTTACACTAGTTGTCTTCCCGTATCTGCCTCATCTTAGACGGTGAGCCCCTGGAGGGCAGGACTATACTTCCAATCAGCTCTGGTTTTCCCATAGCACTTCGTATCCCCACGCAATCGGTGCCTGGGGAGTACTTGTTGAAAGGATAGGTGACTGGACGGATGAATGAATGAATTTGGGTAGAGTGAGGGGCACTGAAGCTGAAAAGATGAGTCGGAACCCCTCCTGTTTTATGGCCCAAATTTTCACCAACAGAATGGACCCAGTGTGCCCATACAGGAAGGGGTTAGGGGCAGAAATCCGATTGGAGATTGGGGAGGGGCAGCTGTGTTCTGCAAGACGTGGGTTAGGGGCGGGGCTCCGCACACAACTAGACTCAGGAGTGCAGCTGAGTCAGTGCAATACCTTGCTCCTCCTGGGGGCGGCTCTACAAGTGCCTTCCTGGCAGGGGCCGGGGAAGAGTGGGGCGGCCGGGGATCTGGGGAAGTGACTCCTGGCTACCTGAATTATGTCCCCAACACAGGAGCACCTGATTTATTATCGGGGGCTGAAACACACAAAGGAACAAAGGGCCCTGGGGACATTTGTGACTCAGCTGCGGTGACTCTCTGTATGGAGGCATGGCAGTTCTCAGAGCCACCCTCTCTGTCTTTGTATGAGCCCCTCCTCAGCTACCCCTGACCCCAAATGTTATATTCTGGGGCCACACATTCCTCAGGCAATGTTGAATCCTAAGTATTTTAATGCCTGATATCTATCTCCGTGTGGATTTTTGTTTTATCATGGGACCACTGGAAAGTTTTTTGATATCTCTTTGAAACAGATGTCAGCAAAAGCTTCCAGCACAGATCAAGGGCAGGTTAAGGCCTTTGAGATGGGTTTGAATGTCCCTATAACATCGTTCAATCTAATACCCAAATATACCTCGAGTCATTACCCTGTTTTTATAAGAAGCTCTGAACCATATGTTCGGGAACTAATTAAGCATACACATCAAACCCTGGGATCAGGTGGAGCTCTGTTTAAATATCTTAACCTTTTATGATTATCTTAATTTAGAGAAAATTCAAAACACATTCAGAAGTCTTAGAAAATGAACTGAATAGGAATTTACTGGCCGGTTTCTTTTCTTGATGTTGGGATCATTTCTTTACAAGCCCAGCCTGGATTCCTGGGGAAATCCTCTGTGCTCACAACTTCCCGAGAAATGTAGACATTTGCCAGCCTGGGAAGCTCAGAAGGGGCCACACCTGACTTCATTACCTTCCACCAGCAGCTTCTCCCAGCCTGAGACTCCGCCATTCCCCACCTTCCAGCCCAGATGTGTCCTGTTTGCCAGAGGAAGGGGGAGAAAAAAGCGGACTCTGAACATGGAAGTTTTATCTTCTTTATTAATAGAATATATGAAGTATGAAATGAGTTGGCATGAAATATTTTTGTAACCCATGTTGTTTTGGGGGGCCACTGAGGGGAGTTCAGGACAGGGGCTGTGGTGTAAACTGCACAGATCTGGCTCCACATTGGCTGCAGGTGGCTGAGAGGCAGTGAGGGCATGATGGTCGCGCTCCATTTCGATTCCAGGTTGATTCTGGGGATGGGGAGTGAGGGCTGGGGTGGTCAGCGGGTCTCTGTCTTCATATCGACCTCAGGTAAAGGAGGTGCATGACTTATAAGGCATGTTTAAGACATATATACCTCCCAATCTGATTGACTTATAACGAGGTCTTAGCTGCTCATTCAATACATTTTTTTACTGAGCACCTACTGTATGCCAGGTTCTGTTCTAGGCACTGGGGATTCAGTGAGCCAGAAAGGCACAGTCTTTACAAGGATATCAAACCACCTCTGGCACAGGTGCCCAGGTGGACTACCGAGACCCAACTGGGTCTCAAAACTCCTCTTTCTTAGGATCATTAAACCTTTAGAATAGGGTTTCCAGATAAAATGCAGGATGCCTTGTTTAAGTATGTCCCAAATATTGCATGGGACATATTTATGCTAAGTAATTATTTGTTGTTTGTCTGAAATTCAAATTTAACTGGGTATGCTGTATTTTTGTTTGATAAATCTTGCAAGCCTGCTTTAGAGAAAGGATGAGGGGTAGTATCTCAATCTTGGATGTTAAATACTAATCTTGGAGGAAGACAAGCAGAAATCAACCTCGTGCCAAGTCTCTTTACCTATGTTATTTCATTTAGATCTCACCACAACTCCATGAAGTAGTTTCTATTATCATCCTCATTTTGCCTATGAGTAGACGGAAGCTCAGAGAGTTAAGCTCAGAGGTTAAGTGACTCGCTCAAGGTCACCCAGCTGAACTTCTGGGCCAGCTCTGCTGAACTTCGAAACCTGGGCTTTTTTCATGGCACCCCAATGCCAAGCTGATGGTTATCTTTACAGAGTTCTTATTTTCCTAGCTTGCCCTGGCTTCTCTCAACTTCTTCCCCTTTTATCCACAAGTGTTCAAGAAGAGATTCACTCTCGTCAGATCAATGTCACTGCCGTAATGAAAACCACCACCCAAGCCCATGAAGGATGAGATCTGTCGAACCCTAATGAGAATGGTTCCGATTATGCAAAAAGCAGCCTCATGGTTATTCTAATGTTACAAGTAAATATAAAACATTTAGAAATACTTGGCTTCGCCTGTTTTTTCAAGTACAGATGTCTGATTCCCTGCCAGTTTGTTATTAAAAATGCTATGGTGGTTTGGGTACAAAGATTGCTGTAAAAATAAAAGCTGATGTACTCCCAGCACTCGTTTTGACTTTGTGGGGAAAGTCGGCAAGGGTGACGCCGGAGAAGATGGTGGCTAATGGCGGCTCTAAAGCGGACCCCAATGTTCATAGCTCAGTCGTTCCTCCCTTAAAACCCTGTAGGAGCTTCCCATTGTACCTCAGATCCCCAGTGGGCTCCTGCCTTGCTCAGCCCCATCTGCTCCCTCTCCGTCTCACTTACTAGCTTCTTCCAACTCACCACACACTTGTACTTGCTGTGTCCCCTGCTCTCCACGTTTCTCTCCTGGCCGCTGTTCATCTAGCTGGCTCCTTCTCAGCCCGCATCCTTCAGGTCGCCTCTGACCATGTTCTCTGACGTGGTTGTCCTTCTCTTGCTTCCGTCACTCTTAATCACGTACCTTGTTTATTTCCTTTGTTTCCCTTCTTAACTTCCCTTCTGAAATGATCTTGATAGCTTTTTGTCTGTCCCACCAAAAAGTAAATCCCATGAAGACAGGGACCCTGTCTGTCTTGTTTACACACTTTGTCCCCAGCACATAGAGCAATGTTAAGGCACATAGCAGCTGCTCAATAAATGTTTGTTGAACAAACTGATGGATTTCCCAAAGCACCTCAATTCGTGCATTGCACAGTCCCCTCTGGGTCTATGGACCAGAAGGAATGGAGCAGCTTCTACAAATGTTCATCAGCTCATAGAAAACACTGAAACTTGGGAGAATCCTGAACCTCTGTGAGCAATGGTTTTGAGATCAACAGGAATTTCCAGGATGGTGCTCCAAACCTCAGCAATGGGAAACACTTTAATTTGCCACAGCATTTACTTACGTATAGAAGGAGAAGTGTGAAAAAGATAGAAGATTGAGGGGGTTCAAGTGCACCCATGTAAATATGGTCACCCTAATAATCTTCCTATTCCAGGCAAATGTGGTGATGTGACCAGAACAATTTTGGGGACGTGGGAGGGGGAGCATTCCCTGGAGACTTTGCTCCTTGCGTTGGCACTCAAGGCTCTTCACACACTTGCATCAATTTCCCTTCCCCGATTTCTTCTCATGCTTCTCTTTATGCAGCCTGCGTTCAATGGGTCCTGAATTGTTTGTCATGGCCCCTCTCCCTACATGCTTTCCCACGCCTGTCGCTTGACTCTCTCTGTGCCTTCGACCTAGAATGCCCTTCCCCCACCTGTGTAGGTCCAAAGACTACTCACCATCAGGGCCTGATTCAAAGATCATCTTCTTCTCAATCTCTTATGACATCCACCCTTACCTGCCAGTGACCTCTCCCTCCTCTGAACTCCCTGGATGTTTTTTTTCTTTTCCTTATCATGTTCTACTTGATATCAAGACTGACTTCAATCTCCTTAAGGGCAGGAGCTATGTCTCGTTTTTGTGTCCTTCACTGCCCCCAGCACAGTCATTTTTGCAATGAGTTAATCATGTTTCCTGGACATACACACCCTCAAGTCATTAGCTCTGGGCAAGAATGGGGCAGTGTCAGGAAGCTATGGTTAATCAGGGTCCATAAAGCTACCTTCCTCTTTCCCAAGACTTGAGGAAGAAGTGGTGTGACTTATGGAACGGGCAATCAAGACTATTGTCTGCAGGACACCGCGTGTCCAAACGAAAGGTCCAGAACACAAACTGAACTCTCCCTTTTCCCTTCAGATGTTTTCCTGTTGGGTGGCCAAAAGCCCGAAACAGCCGAATTCCTGGGTGCTCC
Source organism: Mesoplodon mirus (assembly GCF_964341445.2). Lineage (NCBI taxonomy): Eukaryota > Metazoa > Chordata > Mammalia > Artiodactyla > Ziphiidae > Mesoplodon > Mesoplodon mirus. The sequence continues at coordinate 217,422,294 of NC_138977.1, forward strand.
ACAAACCACTCCCCTTCCCAACTTTCACAAATGTTTTATTCCAAAACTCTGTCCAAATAAAAAATTTCCAAAGAAAGTCAAGTGCTAACACTGAACACATGAGTCTGAGAACTAGAGATACGAGTGGAAACAAAGACTGTTTTTGCTAGGTAAATGTTGTCAAATATAGAACACGCAAATATGTCTCCAGTGGGTTGTAAACAGAGCGTGCATCTAACATGGGGTCCAAATTCACTTGCAAGAAGATGGTAACTGGTTTTGGAGAATCTCACACACATTAAGCCAAGGATCCTCCCTTTCTGCATGATTCAGGAGATTTGGAAATGTTCTGCGAGCAATGTGGTTTTAAAATGAAGCCCAGTACAAGCTTTTGATCTGTATGGGATAGAATGTGTGCATGTGCAACTCTACTGAGTCAATGGACTAAATTTAAACACTCCTCACGTACAGAATCTGGATTTATTATTTTGCTTTGGGACACACACATCTTTTGAGTTTTCTACATCTATGACACATGGAGAGGTGAGGTAGGGGGGCCCATGATCTTTCTAAGGCCAACACCCAAGTGCGGCCTTGGCAGTTTTGAGGCCATTGTCATATTTTCAATAAGCGATTGCTGTTAGAGGGTGAATCAGTAAAAATCTTTCCCTGAACTCATCGTGGATTGAACAGGAGGAAACACTCCATCACTGAAAAGTGACACTAATGTATTCTATTAGATTTGCTTATCATGTTAAAGAGCATATTAAAAGGAAATGTTTGGAAAAGGGATGCCATAACATGGTATGATGGATTGAGAATTCCTAATTTGGAAAAAATGTGCTAAGACAACATGATTGATGTGAGTGACCTACTTTGTTTTATAAGAAAGTATGAGTTGCCTCAGGCTCATTGGTACACATATATGGAAAAAGTTGTTTTTTTTCCACATTAAGTTTTTATTAACATTTTCAAAAGAGCAGAAACACCATAGAAGGATATAAGTTGTGACTTGTCAATGCAGATGTGTTTGTAGTCATTTGCTGCTTAGAAAAACATTATCCCCTTGCTGGAACTGTTTCTGAATTAGGAGTTTCTTGCCAAGTGAACACCTGATTGGGAGAAACATGACACCTTTTTTTACTGATAAAAAATGACAGGGAAGGGGAGTTTTTATTTAAAGCACAAATGGACCTTCTGCTCCTTGTAGGTGGCAAACTCTTAGAATGATGAACATTTCATGGAGTCTCCTGGCCACCATCCTGCTGCACAGAGCAAACGAGATTGAAATTGAGTTTATCGTTTTATTTCTACTTTAGAAGCTGGAACCCCAAGGTGAGGCACCCAGTCGTCAAACGAAGCTGCTTGGTCTGGAAGTCAGGAACTTCTGGGTTATCCCCGGAAACGGAAGGAACTGAGATCCAAGGAGGGCTGGTGGCTGGAAGAACACTCTGTTTCTATTAAAATAATGTTGCCAGTGAGTTTCAGTACTTAAGAAATGCCTATGGTATAATGTTCATTGAAGAAAGGGAGATATGATGAAGAAATATGTATTAAAAAGTGGAGGTAGGAGAATAAGCTTTCTGAAGGGCAATTTGTCCAGTTTATCACAAAAGCCTTAGGTTTCTGCCTTCGGATCCAGAAAGTTCACTCCTAGAAATTTCTTCTAAAGGAATAATCATGACCATTCATGAAGATTGAGGTAATAAGATGTTCACTATCAATTTATAATATTAAAAAATGGGGGCTTCCCTGGTGGTGCAGTGGTTGAGAGTCCGCCTGTGGATACAGGGGACACGGGTTCGTGCCCTGGTCCGGGAAGATCCCACATGCCGCGGAGTGGCTGGGCCCGTGAGCCATGGCCGCTGAGCCTGCGCATCCTGAGCCTGTGCTCCGCAACGGGAGAGGCCACAACAGCGAGAGGCCCGCGTACCAAAAAAAAAAAAAAAAAAAAAAAAAAAAAAGGACTCAAACTAACTGTCCAAAGTTAGAGGATTGCTTAAATAAATTCATATATTTAATGCAGCCATTAAAATGATAATGTAGAATAGTAACATGGAAAAAAGATTTATCATACTTTATTAAGTAGGAAAAGTGATTTAGAAAACAAATTATGATGCTATTCGTAAAATTCCATATGCATATATCTACTTAATTCTTAGACATATACGTCTGTCTACTTCAGTAGATATATGTATAATGTTATATATTATGATACTATTTTTAAGTATATATGTGTATATATATATATAACATATTTTTTTGAAGGACATTCATCAAAATGTTAAAAATGACTACTTCTGAAGAATAGATTTTACAGTTACTGTTGGTTTCTTTCCTTTTATGTTTTCATTTTCTACAATAGACATGCTTTATTTTGGTAATAAGTAAAAGAGTTATTAAATGGAAAATCCAAGCGGCTTAGCTGACTACTTTATAGAAAAAATAACCAGTTTTCTCATATAATAGTAATAAGTTAAAAATATAAAGTGAAAATTATTCCATTCACCACAGCAAAAACAAAACAAAGCATAAATCACCCACAAAACTGAAAATACAATGACTTATTCATGCAAGAAATCTCTATCACCTGTGTAGAAGCAAATACTGAAGTGCATCAAAGAAAATCTAAATGGAGTAAATTACTGTATTTCTGCTTGAGATGGCTAAATATTGTGAAGGTTTCAATTCTCCCCCAAATTAGTTTATAATTTTTATGCAATTTCAGTAAAATTTCTGATTAAAAGAAATGGAAAATTGATTATAAATTTTCCCTAGGAGATTAGATACATGAAAATTTTTGTAAAAGAGGAAAATGAGAGGAGGCTTGCTCTACTGGATTTTAAAAAATATTAGAGTCAGAGCAATTAAGCACTATGATAATGTTGTAGGAATATTAAATAGATAAATGAATAAAATAGTATGTAGAATAGAATAAAATAGGTTAATGAAATAAAATGTATATATGGGAACCTGGTATATGACAAAGATTGTATTTCTTGTTAGTGGAGAAGGACTAGATTTTTCCATAAACGATGCTGGAATAGTTATCCATTTACAGTCACAGAAAAAAATCCAAATGTATTAAAGATGTATACATTTAAAAATTATTAAAGCTTGAAAAGAAACTTAAAAATAGGAACTGTATAATCTTGAGAATGAGAAAGGCCTTTCTTGAAAAGAGATATACCTCAGAATCCAGAAAGGAAAAAAACTAACAATTTTACCTGCATAAGTATTTAAATCTTTGGTGTGGGAAACACACACTATAAACAGATGACAAACTAGGGGAAAATGTAATGTATGACAAGCAATAGATTAGGGGCTTTACTATATAAAGTGCTGTTTTAAGGGAAGAAAAAGACCATCATTCCAATAGAAAAACTTGGGAGGACACACAAGCAAGCTTTTTATAGAAGAAGAAACACAAGTAGCCACTTACCATGCAAAAAATAAAAAAGATGCTCAGCCTCATGAATAATCAAACAACTTAAAATTAGAACAAAATTTTATTTTCACTCATCGCTACCAAAATTTTAAAAAGGAATGATAACATTCAACATATTGAGGGCAGAGAGAAATATTTTTGATCCTGTAATTTCACTTCAGGGTTTACCCTGTGGAAATAGTCACAGAATTGTCCAATGCTGGAATACTCTGCAGTTGGTTGAAGGAAGGGGTAGACCAAGAGAACCTTGACATTGACAGAGGGCAAGTCCAAGAGAACAACGTATCTGTGTGATCCCAAATTCTGTTGAAGAAGTGAGCGTAGCTATTTGTATATTGAGAAGAATTTTTTATAGCGACTGGCCATGGTCGTAGGATGGGGGCGGCACCGTCACTGACTTTATCCTCTTCTTTCACATGTGCATGTTTTCTGAGCATGTGTCACTTTTAAAATAAAAAGCAATGCACCTCTTAACAGCTGCACCCAGAGAAAGGAGGTGACCTGCCCAAGGTTGACAGCACATGAGGACCAGAGGTACTGTGTCCCAAGAGCCCCTTCTTCCTGCAGAGGAGTCCATGGACCCAGGCAGAGCCTCTCCCCTAGAGGAGCCTGTAAGCACCCTGAAAACGTTTCTTGACCCCAGCTGTCAGGCATACAAGGCATTAGTTTAATGGGTTTCAGGGCGGGGTCTGAACCCCCAGTAGGGATGGGGCCACCCCAGCCCCGTGTCCAGGGGCTGCTCAGCCAGGGCCAGTGCCAGTTTGCCCACTTGCCCTGTGAGGGAATCTTCGGGCTCAGCAATGACCCCTCCAGCCCATGAGTGGTGAGCGGGCCAAGAATTCCTTCTGCCTCCCCTACGACAGCTCCCGCACTCACTACACTGGGAAACCTCACACAGCTGTGTGGCAAAGGGTTCTTCCTGGTGGGGTGGGGGACATAAAGGGGAGACGGCAGGAAGATTCACCGCTTCAAAGTGTACAACACCATCAATTTGTAGCTTAAAGTGCTTGATAATTTATTTTTCCACCCGTTACCTCATTTGAGCTCCATCTTCATCTCCTGAAGGAAGAAGAATCAGTGGGATTGTTATTATTCCCATTTTACAGAAGAAACAACTGAGGCTTGGGAGGTTGAGCTGTTGGCCTGTCACACAGCTAGGAAGTGTGGAAAGGGAATGAGAGAGTGGGTCAGCTTGGTGCTGATGCTCTGCTCTGGCCACACTGCTTCTTCTCTTCTGGGAAAACACCCTCCCACCCTTGGCCCATGGAAGCAAGTTACATTTGCTCAAGATTGGCTGGGACCCAGGGCACAGTCTAGGATGACTTTTGATCCCTATCCCCTGACTCAGTGTCTAGTGTGCCTGGGCCTCCGCCAGCAGCTTTCTGCTTCTTGGTTGTTAAGACCGTATGTGCCGATTCTCTGGGGGGCCCTGGAGAAGGGCACAGAACTGAGGGTTTCTAACCGAGGGTATTGTCCTGCCCAGGAGAGGCCTCTAACCACTGAAGCCCTGCTCTGTAAGCCCTAGGTTTGATCGATTCACACCTGTGCTCCCACAATCTAGCAAACTGCCTGGCAAACAGTAGATGCTCACTAAGAGTTTGCTGAATCAGAGGATTGGCTGTAAGGACCCTGGTCCCATCTCCAGTCCTCCTAGAGATCACCCTGACCTCAGGCTATCCCTGTCCTCACCAAGACTCTTTTCCCCATGTAACATGGATGTGGTTAGTCTCTAGGACCTGAAGATACCCAGCATGGCTAGGGACTCTACTGCCAGCTTAATTTCAGAATGAAGGGGCTGGAAGAACAGAGGCCAGCTTTATCCCAGAGATTTAGAGCCAGAGACTGCAGAGAAGCGGAGGAGGATCTCCATGCTTCTGTTCTGAGTCCACCTTCCTGGCAGTTTCATCAGCTTCAACATCCCCAAGAATTTGACTCCAACATGCTCCTTAAGGCCAAGGGCTTTGCTTGCCTTTTCTGTCGCAGCACATGGCAGGTGCATGTGAACAAATGCGGTCTCCTCTTGTAACAACTTGCCACAATAGAAATCAGAAGTTTAGGAGTGGAAATGAGGTTACAGGATATACAGTTCAGCTCTCGCCATTGAACCCAGAAGCAGCAAAAGGCCTGCCTAAAGTCACAGAGAGAGAGAGAGAGAGACAATGGAACAGATTCAGCTGGAATGCATGAGCTGATTTTCAGAGATCAGCTGAAGCTAGGGCTAGCTCACTTGGCTTGGTTTGGGAACCAGGGGACCCTGTTGGGATCCACCCATCACATACTGGAACCCCGGCATTGGCTCCAGCTGAAGCTCAATTGCTGCTGGGAGATGCATGGTGCTCTCATAACGAAATCATATCTTTTGCAAAGATCCTTGAGGCTACTTAACTGTGAAATAATTACATGTGCCTCAGAACTGGGAGATCAAGGGTTTCTATCCAATATCCCATGATGCTCTTAAAAAAGGTTTCACTATAAACTGCAGGTGGGGTGGGGAGAGGCAAGATTTCTGAGCCAGGACACCATGTTTTAATTCCACCTTTTATGTTTTGGCATCATCTCATCTATATGTGTACATGTCTCTATAGACATATTAAAACAACATTATAGGGGATTAAAAGAGTAACAATTGTCATCCATAATTATATTGCTATAACTCAATTGTACCCACATGCGTGTGTCTCCTTGTTTAATTACATAAGCAATTGGTGAATGCACTCTCATTGTCAGAAATTACCATCGTAAGTTGTAAAAGTCCCCGGTCCACACCATGCCCCATCAGGTCACCTCTCCTCCCCTGAAATAACACAACTGTCAGCTGTGTATCTTTCCAGAACTTTTCTCTGAGATTACACCTCAGTATTCACATGTAACTATATATTAGAATGTGAGTAAAACACAAATAGGTAGTGTTTATGTGGAACATTAATAGGATCATATTATGTATTATTCTGGAACTTGCTTTCCCCCCCTTTAACGGGCCTTGAAAATCTTTCTCTAATACTATATACAGATAGCTACTTCCATCTTTTTAAACAGCTATGCAGTTTTCAGCAGTATGGAAGCATCATAATTTTTTAAAACCTGTCCCACATTAAGGGATACTTAGATTGTTTCCAATTCTTCAATTTTCCAAGCCTTAAGCTTTATGCCTCTCTCACATGACTGATGAGTCTTATTTATGTCAGCAGAATACCCTGTTGGGGAATGTCAGTTCCAAGAGGGCAGAGATTTTATCTGTTTTCTTCACTGCTATGTTCCCAGTACCCAGAACAGTGCCTGCTCAGCATAAGCGCATAATAAACATTTGTTGAATGAATAATTGACCGCAAGGGGAGGACACAGCTGAAAACCATTTTCATGATTAATACCTAACACCTGCACTTTACAAAGACATTTTTACTCCCTAATCATATTCTGGTCTCAGAACAATTGTGTGAGGTCAGTAGATCCTGTGTTGTTATTACCCCCAACTTACTGATGGGTGAAAAAGCATTTCATGTTTGGGCACATTCAATAATAGTTCTCTAGTTCCCCAACTAGCCCTTGAAGGCAAGGACCATAATTCACTAAATTTCTTAACCCTGTTAACTGCAAGTCAATCGCAAATTTCCTTATCAATGGTAAATGCACAATACTGGTTGAATGAATAAATGATCCCCAAATACTATAAATTTTAAGTGGTCCCATACTTGTGAGGGCACAGGGCCTCCTGGCCCATTCTGCTTTCAAGATGGCAACCAAGCTGCCCTGAGCCAACTTCACCATCTGGTAGCTGGTGTGGGCAATGGCCTTTTCTTTCTTCCCCAGTGTTGGGGGTTATGCTTTTTCCTCCATCACTACCGGGGTCATATCTACCTCTGACAATCCTCCAAGGTTTACATACCTTCTAAATTTTCTTTACTTTTCTCTTTGGAATTGTAAGTCTTATCCTTCTCTACTCCTTCCAAGTAATTTGAAAGTCAAGCACAACCAACCAACCCCAATCATGACTGAGATGTCAAGCTATAATGCTCTGATAGCAGTGAAAAGGGAAAACGTGTTTTGAAGTAGAATCAGATTTACGGCCATTGACCTTCAAAGTGCCCCATGACCCTTTAGAATCTCTCTATAGGTCTTCATCTAATTCTTTATCCCATCAACTCTGCCTGCTTCAAAATGTGTTTTCCCTTGCCAGCTAGCATTCACTTCTTTTTTTCTGTTTTTAAAAAATTATGACAACCTCTATCAAAACGCATATAAGATTTTATTGCACTTATTTATTTACAAGGTAGTCTTTCTCCACTAGACAATGAGCTGCTTGAGGGAAGACATCATGAGATTAAAAAAGTTTTGAATCCCAAGTGTCAACATAGTGCCTGGCAGATAGCACGTATGTTTTTGGAAAAAGAAAAGAATTTTGCTTTCTTCCCGTTTTTTACATGGCACACAACCACTATAATTCACTGTACTTATGTTCCTACCAAGCCTAAAATTCTATATCTTATGAGTAGGCATTTAATAGATATTTAGGGAGGAGAAACTTGGAACTTTGACCATCATTTATAACACTGTTTCTATGAGACACAAACATTCTGAGTCCTACATAGTGATTAAGAAAGAAACTTTTGGAATATAATCTATTTGAAAGTTAAGGCCTTCAACCTTCCTTCCGGAGTCAAGCACAGATTCTTGTTAGGTTCCAAGGGACCCATTCCCTCCCCTGCCCCTATCAGGAAACACAGTGCCTCACTACAAACATGGAAGTAATAGCATCAGAGAAGAGGGAGTTTGGTAGATGGTGGGCCCCAGCAGGATCTTAAGATTGTATTACCTTTTGAAAGATCCAGCCCTCTTGGATTTAACTGCAGCCCTGAAAAGGGGAGCAGCGCTGAGAGAGGCTGGTGTACCGGGGGCCAAGGCCTGGTATCTTCCTCTGTAAAGTTCCAGGTGTTGTGTGTGGCTTGTCTTAGCTCAGCATCTCAGGCTTTTTTTCTTTCCTCCTCCTTCCCCACCTCCCCAGTTTGGTCTTTTGCTACAGTGTTGGGTTGGCCCAAAAGTTCGTTTGGTTAGTGAATACACTGTTCAATAAAATTCTTGGTGAAAATGAAAAATGTGCCTTTTTACTTAAAACCGAATGAACTTTTGGGCCAACCCACTATTTGTCCAGGATTCTTTCCTTTCTTTCTTCTTCTTTACTGAGGTATAAAATTTGACAGTAAAATACACAGGTCTTAAGTTCGATGAGTTTTGGCAGTTGTATGTATCTGTGTTACCACGGCCCAAATCAAGATATAGAACGTTTCTAGGACCCTAGAAAGTTCCCTTGTGCTCCTTTCCAGTGAACCCTTTCCCAGAGGGTTCTGTATTCTAGATCCAGTTGTGAACTTCATGTAAACAGAATCATATAGCGTATTTCTTTCCTTTCCTTTATTTACTAGAACGCCAATAACGAAAAGGTGTAAACATAAACTTCCTTTGTGTCAAAAGTTAACATCCCAAATGTTTGACAGTGGTGACCTCTGGCCAGGGGGAATTTAAATGCCTGTTACTGTCTTCTTTATACATTCCAGTCTGCTAGTGTAGCATACAGATATACATATAATTTTATGATAATGAGAACAAATGAAGTTTCTTCATGGGATGTGTGGCCATGGCTCTTGTGGAGAGTGAGTAAGTGAGGTCCTGAATGAGTGTGGAGATGGAGCCCTGGCCACCTGAAGGCTGAGAAGACCCTTCCCTAGCAACGTTCTTGCTGGTGGCAGGGGACTTGGTACATCATCTCAAGGTCAGAGACACCTTGAGCCATTTCCTTTCTGGAGTCTCAGTTATCCCTTTGGATGTGGAATTATTTGATCAAAGGATTCCTCTGACCACAAACTCTTTCCCTTAAATCTTAGCAAAGAAAAGCATTGGCCAAGCAAGGGTTAAAAATACTATTAAAGTCATGAAAAGATACACACATATACAATTTTAAACTCTTGATCACACATTTGAGTGATGCATGTAAGGCAAATGGCAATAGAGCACAATATACAAATAATAATAGAGCAAAAATTGTAGATAAAATCTTTACACGGTGGTCTCCGAGTAACATTTGAACTCAGATAAGGGGCAACTCCTTGTTCTGTTTCCTTGATGGTTCTGCAATACAGATTGGTGCATACATGGAGAAAGAATGAGTATAAGAGAGGCATAAATGAAGAGAAAGTTTTGAATCACGAAATAACATTTGCAGAAACATTTAAAACAGAGAAAATAACCTAGCAATTTCACAACAGAATGCAAGGCCTAACTCCGTTGGTTAAATGGTCCCATATGTGGTATCTGCAGAGCTGGGAGGCTTGGAATGGGCCAGCCCAGGCCAGTGCCAGGGCTCTGCGAGAATTGACTGGGCAGTGATCAAGTAGTTCAACCTCCCTGAGTCTGTTTCTGCCTCTCTAAACTGGAGTGATAATGGCCGTATCCTTCTGACGGGGCTGGTGAGAGAGGTGATTGAAGTGAGGTGTGTGAACGAGCTCTCTGTAAACCATATATGCTATCCATGTGCCAACTGCTTATTCTCTCTTCCCGACCTGGAATAAATGCTCTGGAGACAGAATGGCTCTGTATCCTCTGGTCATTGATTTTTGGGAGGGCTCGGGAGCAAAGTGTTATCTCTTTTCTTACTCTGTGGGACTCCCTCACTGGGAAAAAAGGGGCATTTTGATAGGAAATAAGAGTTGGTGGGGGGAGGAAATGTTGGAATCAGATAGATCTGCACTGGAATCCAGACCCCTTCATTTACTAGCTGTGTGTGTGACCTTGGGTGAACCCCTTAACATTTCCGAGCCACAGTTTTCTCATCTGAAAAGAGCCACAGTTTTCTCATCTGAAAAGTGAGAAGAGATATTTTGATAGATGGCTCGGAGGACGGGGTGAGATAGATCGTGATAAGTGCTTAGCACAGTATCCGAGGCAGGTGCCATGGGTGACAGAAATGGACTGTCTCTCATGTAAGATGCTCTGGTGGAAAATGAACAATGAAAAAGACCCCCTCTTGTTCCCAGAACACCTGAGCAGCTGATCCTTTAACCAGGATCATGGGGGCTCCGAGCAAGGGGCAGAAATATGGAACTCTGATGCTTACACAATTAGAATGAAGTTTTCTACCACACTGGGCAGGGGTAAGATGGATCACCTGGATGGAGGAACTACTATACAGATGGGCCAGGTGTGCTGAAGTCTATCTGGGGGAGATCCATACCCACATGGTTGGCACTGTGAGCCACCCTTCATCTGGAAGCCTTGGCACCCTGTGGGTGTTCAGATGCCTCCCTAGGCAGTCAGGCTCGGAGACTGCAGCCATGGGGAGGGAGAGGGGTCAGTTGTTTTATTTTTAGCCACAGGAAGCCGGTTTCCCACTTCCTGGTCCCCAGCTCATCTTGGCATATACCCCAGAGCCCAGCCAGGGACGGAGCAGTGTGGGCATAGCCTGCACTCTTCCACGTCTGCAAGAACCTTTCCCCAAGGCTGGGGACGGACCAGAACAGAGCAGGGCTCTGGGTCTCACTGAACTTGGGGTTTTGCCCGAAGTGGGACCCCATCTCTTGGTCAGATTTTAGCCAAGTTTCATTGCTTTGTTCTAGCCATTTGGCCAAGTAGCCATTTGGGGGGTTTGCTTTCAAGAAATAAACAGCCCACTGCCCGCTGCATCCTGGTGGTCTCTGACCTCTCTTGCCCTTTCTCTAAGTCTTCCTCACACACCCCATTTCCCCCTCCTCCTCCCCTTCCCCCTCCCCTCCACTAAGTCTTCCTCACACACCCCATTTCCCCCTCCTCCTCCCCTCCCCTCCACTCCTTTCCCCCTCCCCTCCCCCTCCTCCCCATCCACCCCTCCCCTTCCCTCCCCACCCCCTCCCCTCCCCTCCACTCCTTTCCCCCTCCCCTCCCCCTCCTCCCCATCCACCCTCCCCTCCCCTCCCCACCCCTCCCTCCCCTCCACCTCCCCTCCACCCCTCCCCTCTCCACCCCTCCCCTCCCCTCCCCCCCTCCCCACCCCACCCCTCCCTCCCCTCCCTCCCCTCCCCTCCCCTCCCTTCCACTCCAATTTCTCTTCCTATCTCCCAGGCCTCAGAAGTAGACTCCTCCTGTTCATCAGGCTGTAAAGCTTGGGCGTTTCTCATTTCTGATGCTTTAGTCGGCCGTACCTGACTTCGATTATCTTTTTTCCCCCTTCATAAACTGGATATCCGGCGCGGGGGGCGATAACCTGCGGACTTCTGAAATCCCGATTTTGTTCCACCTGGCCCCTGCCCTCCTGCGGGAGCTCCTAAATGCCTGCTTTCTTCGGCTCTTAATCGGTGTTAGAAGCAGGCTGTAGTTGGGACCACCTGATACGCAAGCGGTCCAAGCTTAGGACAGCTTTTCCTGACGCGGGGTTGGAGGGCGGGTGCAGGCTGGAGCCGGGACCCGTGTGAGCCGGAGCGCTGTGAGCGCCCGCATCGGGCGCCGAGGCCGGAGCCGTACTGGCGTCTGCAGCCCAGAACCCGGGGTGAAAGGCCCTCGCTGCTCTCCCAGACGCCTCGGCTGAGCACTCCCCAAATTCATTTTTAATTCATGACATCAGTGTAGGGACCATCGGAGCCTCTAAACAGCCTCCCTCAAAACCAAAACCACCACCACAATGCGAGCGGGGAGAGGAGGCGGCCGCCAGGTCCAGAACGTTGTCTCCTCTGTCCCCAGAGAATGGGCATTTGGAAAACCACTTTCCAGAGCGGACCTGCTGTCCCTTATGGCAGAGTTCCCCCTGCCCCGCCTGTCCCTGGAGCTGAAATTGGACCTCAGGGTATTTGTTATAAAGACATAGCTGGTGTCAAAGTGGTTTCGATTAGGATTTTTTTCTGAAACGTTGCATGAAAACGATCAAATATGTACTTGCAGGGAGATTAAAGGCTCCCTCAAATACTTTTACACATATATATTAAATAAATATATTTATACGTACATATATATTCAGAACTATCTACACATACAGTATAATATATAACGTATAAAAATATGTTAAGTAACTAATGTAATCATGTAATATTAGAATTAGAGGTTAAATCTATACTAAACAGTGCACAATATGATGAAACCGTATAATACAGATTCTATTTTAAATAATGTATAAAACACACGGGCCATATATAAAATATAGACCACATATATTAACCAGAACGTCCTCCTCTGAAATATCCAAGGTGCTGGAGCTCGGTCGGTATCGCTGATCCTCAGCTCAGCACAGGGCACCTAAGAGGAAGGAGGGAGGCACACAACGGTTCCCCGGATGCTGGTGCCGCCACCCCGGCCCTTGCCGCATCCCAGCTCCCCACACATCCAAGTGAGTTGGGGTAGATGTAAAGATTCCAAACGACCAACTAACTCCTTATTGGAGTAACGGAGTTAACAGACCATCTCTTACGGAGGTCAGACTCCAATGAGGGGGAGACACAAATTTCCTAAAGGAGACCCGAAGGCATCCATTCCCAGGATCACTGCAAGCCCTCAGCGTTTGGTGTTTGGTCCCGCGAGCGTAAACTTGGGCGCTCTTTCTCAGACGCCTAAGACAACTTAAAGTGCCATTTTCCAACGCAGGCAGTTTGGAAATTGAAACGGATCTTTATAAGCAAGACTTGAACGTTCCGGAGGCCCTTTAAAGTTGCGGTTAGAAAGGCGATTAAGAAACCCGAGGATGGGCTGCAGGGAAACGATTCAAAGCAAAGCAAAATGCAGTTAGAAATTTGATATTAACCGCGCACTCGCAAGTAATGCAGCCTAACGATCATCGAACATCGCTCCGCGTGTTTACTCTTCTGGTGCTGGGGAAAATAGAAGAAACTGACAGCGAAGTTACCCTAAAGAAATCACATCGTTTAAGTGGGGAAAATATCTCAAAACAATGTGCATGGGAATTTGTTTTCTCCAGAGTTTCCCAGGAGCGGAACCTGAAAATCAATTGTCTGGAAGATGGGGCTGTGCGGTAAATGAGGGCGGTTTTCGATGGGAACGCGCGGTGCCCCTCCCCAGAACGGCCTCCGGACCCCAAGACCCTCTCCCGACCCCCAGTTCCCGGGTCGGAGGCCCCGGCGCACGCCGGGGGGAGCGCCTGGCTGCCGCGCCGTGCGCGGCGCCGGGGCGCGTCGCCGCGCCAGAGCTTTTATTTGCACTCTTTAACTTTTCATTTCTGGTTCTCTTCCCTTCGAGCGCCAGGCCGCGGAGTGTTAGAGAAGCTCTGTCGTCTGTGGGCTCTCACCTCAGAGTCAATATTATCTCAGATGGGCACAATAGACTGGAATGAAAAGCTAATATTGAACCAATGAGGTCCCTGCCCGCGCCGCCGCGATGCCACCCTTTGTTGCGCAGACCCCGGCGAGCCGCCGGCGGCCGGGCTAAGCGGAGGGCGGCTGCGGCCGGGCCTCTCCGGGACCCCGCCGGGGGGGTGGCGGGGTGGGGGACACGCGGGACCCAGCCGAGCTTCGGACGCCTGCAGGCCCCTGGAGGGACCCTCTCTCGGCCTCGCCTCCAGCCGCCAGGGGCTTCGCGGGGTCTTGGCGGAAGCGGGGGCGCACCTTGGGTCCCTACGCCCAGACACGGAAGGGACGCAAATAGGGGAGCGGAGTGTGTCCAACCTCCGAGCGCTAGGGTCCCCTGAATGTGATTGTGGCGAGGGGCCATGCAGCTTCGGGGCCCTAACCAGAAGGCTCCTTCCCGACTGTCCCGGGGGTGGGGTGGGGTGGGGTGGGGGAGGGGGGGGAAGGCCTGGCCGCCGCAGCGGCCGCCTGTACGTAAAGATCGCCAGGGCAGAGGCTGCGGGAGGCGGTCTCCTCAGAAAGGGGGAGGTCAGACCCTCTCTGTGTGCCTCTTCGGAAGCTCCCAGCCCCGCCACTCTTCTGTCCCCTGCAGCTCCTCGTAGGCTGGGCAGAGCTAAGGAGGCAGAGATCGCTGGGCCAGGGACTTTCGGGGCGCCTTGCTGGCTGCGAGGGGGCCTCAGGCCGCGCTCCAGGATCCCTGACGCCGGCGCAGGGCCGCTCTGTGGGCATCCCCGGGGGTCTCAGGGCCGCTTTGAAGAGCAACGCGAGGGTGCGGAGCGCACGGAGTCCTGGCCAAGACCTCCGAGTACTGCCCTGTCAGCTCCTCGGTTACTGGCCGCAGTGAGGCCGTCGACCCTCTGGTCCTAAACCCGGGGCTTGGGTCCGCAGGAGGCTACCCGGGAAGAAGTAAAAGGGCATGGGGCGAGGCCTAAGGTGGAAACAGTGGCCTGGAGGACAATGGTGGGCAAGTGGGTTCGAGGCAAGTGATGGAGTTACACGGTATGGGGCGCCTGGAGGAGACTCGCTGCGTGCGGTGGTTTGGACCCCGTCAGCCAGCAGCGTCTTCGCCACCGTTCCTCATTGGCTTGAATGCAGGGGTCTGGCGATGTTGGACTGGGGGGAGCTCGGGGTGGAGGCGGGGCGGGGCTGTCACAAGGCTCCTCGCAGAGTGACCTCTCTGAGCCTCGATTTTCTCATCTGGAAAATGGGTATCACGACTCCTTCCACACCAGATGATGAGGTTCACTGAGAACTGGGTGCGAGGAAACATGCCTTTAAAAGCGAAAATTCGTTACGGGAAGAGGAACTGTTCTTGTCTTCGTGACATCCTCCCCACATTTCTTGGAGAGCTGCATCGTCCAAGAGAAAAAGCCTCCAGTTTCTTTCCTCAAATGACCACGATCTTCTTTCTAAGCCCTAGTCCAGCCTCCGGAGTCCAGAAAATGGGGAAGTACAAAAATAAAATACAATTAAGCTCCTGAGAGAGGGACTGGTGAGACGCCAGGGTTTCAGAAACTGCCCCTAGGTTCGAAGGTGGCTTGCCGCTGACAACCCCAAGGAGCTCCTTAAAGGACTGGACCCCCAGTTACAAGGCCCGCGACCGTTGGCAAGAGCAGAGTCTGAAACGAAAAGCTGCCGGAGAAGGCGGAAGAAAAGCCGGCAGGTGCGTCCCCGCCACCTCCCATGCTAGTACCTGAGGCCCGCTGCAGGTCATCTTATGCGGCGGCAGGGAGCTCCGGGCAACAGTCGGTGACCTTGTGGCCCAATGAAGCCAAAGCTTTCGGGACTGTTGGAGGGGAGAGCGGTAACGCCACCCACCCACCAGCGGGAAGGGTGCAGGGGAGACCGAGCTGTCTCCACCCCTGCCCGGGGAAGTCACCCGAGCAAGAGCGTCCTTCTCCCCTAATTCCTGCGCCCCTGTGTCAGTCAGTCTGCCCCACGCCTGTCCTTGCTTGGCTTTTAGACTTTCATTCGAAGGCAGCCCAGGGAGAAAGAAACCGGGACTTCCTTTGATCTGTTTTCTTGCTTTCATTAATGAATCGGGACAGCCTGTGTGTTGAGAGATTGACGAGTTTCACGTGGTGAAGGAAGTAAATTCGATGGTCATGTCCTGCGTGGCTTTACGCCTCAGTGCGGAGTTCCTGGCTCTGAAACGTCGGCTCTCAAAACGGTTGGATCTCGGAGACCCACACGCTGGCAGCCTCCTGATAAGATCCGGAGAAGGATAGCGCCTGGTTCGTGCAGTCGTCTGGGGCAGCTGAGGCCTGGACCAGGGTCCAACCCTCCCGAGAGGGCTCAGTCTCCCCAGTGGACGCTTGAACAGTTATGCACGGGTTTCCAACGAACCCCGCTCGGATTCCACGGGCCTCAATTCACTGGAGGAACCAACTTACGCCGGGACAGATACGGGTCCGCGCTCCAGGAGGAAGGGGCCGGTCACCCTGACCAGGTCGCGGCCGCTCAATCCAGCTGATCATTAATCGCTATCTCAGCAATAACCACCAGGGAGTCTTCGGCCGGCCACGAGGGGGCATGAAGTTAGGAGAGCTGCACCCCGAGACCCCAGCTCTTCGGACTCTACCCAAGCTGGAGGCAGCGCAGGCCAGAATGGGCCCGTAGTCAGGCCGCGGCATCTCGGACCTGACGCATGATGTTGTGGCCTCATTTGCGCGGTATCCCCCTGGCACAGGTGATCACGGCCTCATCGTCCTTTTTAGAACAGAACCCGTCG
This sequence comes from Mesoplodon mirus, assembly GCF_964341445.2. Lineage (NCBI taxonomy): Eukaryota > Metazoa > Chordata > Mammalia > Artiodactyla > Ziphiidae > Mesoplodon > Mesoplodon mirus. The sequence continues at coordinate 217,438,762 of NC_138977.1, forward strand.
CCCCTTCCTCGCACCCTTCCGAAGGAAGCCCGACTCGGGGTGGAGCTGGAATTCTAGCGTGGGACGTGAACTCTGAAGCGGACAGCTGCTGGACGGAGGAGGGACGCATTTCCAAGTCGTCTTCTCTTCCTCTGTGGTCAGTGAGCCTACTCTGACTTCCTCGCCCGGCTCAGACTGCGGTCGCGGGAAGGTCTTGGCAGTGGGGCGCAACCCCGGCACTCCCGGGCGTACCGGGCTCAGCCGCTCGCGGGGATGCGGCCAGCGCCCGGCCGCCGCCACTAGGCGCCGCTGCGCGCACGCGGATACACGTCCCGGGTCGCCGCGCCTGCCCAGCGAGCGGCCTCTAAGGAGGACACCAGAAAGGGATTTGCCGTCATGACGATTAAAAAAAAAATGTTTTTAGGACATTAATTTTTCTCTTAGTTTTACCGCCGCCCCATGCATTCGGAGATGCCGGGTGACTGGGAATCACCGTGGGTTGGAGGAATTCTTAACCGAGTCCCGAGGATCTCCCCATCCCGGGACACCTTTCGCACGCCTTGGGCCTGGGAGAGGGCTTACCCTCCACGGACGTCCGCGCTTCTCGCGTTGCCTGGCTGGCGCACAGTGCAGCCTCACGGTACCGGCTCACCAGGAGGGTCCTAACCGCCGCGACCTAGATTTAGCAGAGTGTGGCGGGTATGCGGGACGTACAAAGCCATGGCCTGCCATTACTATTTGATGAACGATAACTGTGCCAAGCATTAGCTCACTTACTCCCCTCAAACAACTGTTAAGATTGGTATTTCCTTTTCAGTGAGGAGAAAACCAAGGCTCAAGAAGGTAAAGGTCACACAGGTAGTGACCCAGGCAGCACCTGGGCATCTCTCCGGGGTTGCATGAAGGTATGCACCCACCCCCAGTTATCAAACAGGCCTAACACGAGCTGGGGGAGGGAGAAGCACTGCTCTTTGCCCCTGCAAAGGTAGAGGGCCTGGTGGGAAACTCAGAGCAGATGGTGTGGGAGATGACCAGAAAGCTCTGCCCCTTGATGTCTCCCGCTAGCCAGGAATCCAAGCCTCTCTCACTCCCAGGGTCCCTCTAGAGAAGTCCCTGGCCTTTGGAGGAGCACGGAGGGGAGCATGGCAGGAGTGTGAGAAGAACAGCAGCTTATATTTGTACAACTTTATTGTTCAGTCTGGAAGCCCAGCAAGAAGCCCTGGAGGTGGGTAGGTAATAACAATAACAGCAATGTCAAGGACAGGAACTTACTTTTATTATAGCTCATTCATTATATACTGGACACTAAGCATGTTGCTTGGCTTATCTTGTTGAACAACCTCAAGGGCCAAGATATTATTATTTATCTCGAGTTCACAGAAGAGATAACAGGCTTAGAGAGGTTAGGTAACTTGCCTAAGGTCATCCAGGCCTGACTTTGGGGGCGGGGGTCAGTTTTACTAAGGTATAACTTACATACAGTAAAACTCACCCTTTGTTGTGTACAACTCTATGAGTTTTTAAAACACACATGTGTAACTGCCGCCACAATCAGGAAGTAGAAGGGTTCTATCACTCCCTAAAACAGGCCGGCCTCCTGCCCTCCACGGCCTCGCAGGCAGCATTGGCCGTGATCTTACAGATGACAAAATGGAGGTTGGGAGAGGTGGTGGTGGTGTCCAAGATCGCTCAGTCAGTCAGTGACAGACCCGAGACTCGAACCTTCATCATGTGTCTGCTAGTTCAGCTGCCTGCAGAGTGTAGATTCCGAAATCTACAGAGCACAACCCTCATCGGGTGGGGGTGTGGAGATTGGGAGCCCGTTGCTCTAAGATGGAGCCTCAGAAATCCCCGCACTTCCCACTGCTCACACCGGTACTTAACCCAACACCCACCCTTCCAGAGCAGCTAGGGAACAAAGAGGGGCCGCATTCTGAAAGGCTAAAGAAGCCACAAGTAAAGAGAATGGCAGCCGCTGGGTCCAAGGAGCAGAGTCTAGAGGCAGCTCAGGGTCCGAGTCCAGACTAGGTTGCCCAGCGCCTCGGTGCGCCTCTGCCCTCCAGCCTGGTTAATGAGTTACTCTCCTAGTTAATTCCCCTGCACGTCGGAGCCTGGCAGAGCAAACCTTTCCAAGCTCCTCGGTCCCGGCGCATGAATTAGCATAGATTACTCCGCTTCCAGGGCTTCCGCGTGCGGCCCCTGACTCACTAGAATCCCGCTTCTTCCTTGTGGGGGCCCGGGAGAGGCTTGGGGCCAGCGGCGAACAGGCGTGTCGTACTGCCGCCAAGAAGGCAGCCACCAGACTCTCTCAGCCTCGCCCACCTGCCAATAACTAGAGCCCTTTGGGGGTAAAGCTGGCCCCCTTATGGCAGTTTGCAAGAGGCGGGTGGCCTGCTTCTTGTACACTGGGAGCAGCCTGGGCCCTCTGCCCCGGCCGACTGTCCCTGCCTTGGGAGGGAGGCTGAGGGTCTGGGCTCTAGACTGCTCACTTCATTAGGACACTCTCCGGACACATCTTGGTCAAAACAGGAGAAAGTGCTTAAGGTGGTACCAATAACACTTCAGTGCTCAGCCTGAGGGTTTAGAAGGGGAAACTATCACACACCATGGCGGGCCTCATCCCACCTCCCAGACACTGAATGGAGCCCCTTTGCCTTCGAAGTCATCAACTCTCAAAACCCCCCAGCCAAGATCACTAATACTGACTGTGCAATAAAAGGCCATTCATTCCCTGCCCTGCAGCCAGGGTGGGGCTTTTAGTGCCCTCAGTTTCCCACTTGTAGTCTAAGGCTGAGTTTGGAAGGCCTGGCCTGCGGGCGAGCCTGAACCTCCAGCCCTCCTGGAGATCCTTCCATGGAGAAAGGGGTCCTCCTCTACCGGCTCCAGGATCGGGGATCTACAACCCACCTAAATTGGGTATTTCTTTCTGGGAACCAAGGGCTGACCTCTACCTCCACCCCAGACTGGCTGGCTAGCGCAGCCCAAAGACTTCCACTTTTCCTGGTGGCTTCAGGTTCTCTGTTGGCCTGGGCACAGTGGGGCTTGTGTCCCTACAGCCTAACTGAGGGAAGGATTTCTGAATCGGGGACAATATTTTTGGAGGTCCATGGTTCAGGACCCAGGGAGATACTATTCAAAATGCAACCCACCCCAAGAGGCTGGATCGAGCACCCTGTATCCTTGGGCCTGGGGAAAAGGATGGGGGGGATGCCATAAAGCAAGGTCGAGAGAACCCGCTATGGGTGAAAACCCAGCCAAGACCCCTGCCCAGAGCTGGCGTCAGAGAGCAGAAGCCTGATGTAGGGGCGGGCTTCTTGGGGCGTGAGTACAGAGCTGTGGGCCATGCCTGTCTCGTGTGTGGAAGTGTGTATGCGTGTGTGCCCTGGGAAGCTTGGGGGAGGCAGCATGCATGATCTCTGCTGGGTCCTCACTAAGATCAGGTGCCCAGACAACGCCAGAAAACACACTCCTAACTCCTCTCTTGCCTGGAGTGTTTTCCGAAAGGGGCTTTGGATCCTCCTCCCATCCAACACCCCCCCTCACACCCCCAACACAGACTATGCCTGGAATAAAGAAGAAATTGACGCAAACATAAATACACAGCAGATGAAACCACAGAGGACGGGGGAGACCCTAGGGCAGGGAGAGGGTAGCTGGGAAAGCAGGGGAACATGTCCCCAGACCTGGGGACCTTTGACTGATGAATCTGGTGGCATTGAAGCCTGACTTACAGGACTTCCCTCTTCTCCCCCTCCCAATCGACATTTTTTTGGGTCTCACGGCAACCTCATCACCAAACACAGGCATTTCTTCATCCTTAAGCGAAGTGACATGGGCCTCCAAGTAAGAGATTTAAAGGATGCCAGATTTTTTTTAAAATCATTAATTGTAAACGTGCAAAATACCTGCTGGTACTTCACTTTAGAAGAATGTAATTGGCAAAAAGAAAAAAAAAGAGGAAAAAAGAGGCGGCTGATGAATAGATAATAGATCTTTAACCACCAATAAACAGAGAGCAGCGCCAGCAGCCTGGGGGATGTGATCATAATTATGCCGCAGCGTGAGCCAATGGGGACGAGGGAACTCGGCCCTAAAATCATCCTAAAACCGAAGGCAAGCTCGAAAATGCGGACACGGCCTGGGACTGGAGAAGCGATCCTCACTCCCTAATCGCAAGCCCTGGGTTTGCACAGCAACCCGCCCCTAGGACGACAGATGGCAGAATAATAATAGAAATAGTGATGATGATGATGATGATGATGATAATAATAATAATAGCAATAATATCAATGATAACAACACTAACAAAAATAATAATGACAACGTAACGGTAATAGTATCACATCAGCCTCTCCCTTGATCCTGGACCCCCATTCCCAGATATTGGGACCCCCAGTTCCCAAAAGAGCTGTTTGGGGGAAGGAGATGAGCACCGTCCCAGAGAGGAAAATCGAGAGCCTGTGGGCAAGTTGGAAGCCCACCGCCAGGGCAGGGTCGTCCACTCCGGTCTCAGCTTGGAAACGAACGGGCCGAGTCAAGGATCGTGAACTCAGGGACCCTGGGACCTAGAGGCTACGCGTGGTCGGAGGACCCCCATCCCCGGCCAGACTCCCTCCTCACCTGGGAAACCTCCGGGAGCTTCGCTGGGGGTGGGAATTGGTCTAACCCAACGGCTCCGTTAGCCCTCGCCGGGAACCAACCCCTGCTCGCTTACCCTCGAGTGCTCCCGGGGCGATTCCAGCTCCCCTGACCCGCGCCCGCGGGGGGCAGCAGCAGCGTAGCGCTAGGCGCGAGGAATCTGTGCATCAGTGTGTCCGTCTGTCCCCCCAGCTCGGGCTCAGCAGGCTCGGGATCCAGGGGGCCGCAGCGAAGGCGGCGCCGCTCGGGGACTCTGCAGGGACCGGGGTGCCCCGGAGGGAATAGTGGTGGTGGAGAAGTAGGCGGTGGCTGAGGGGGAGGAGGTGGGGAAAGAGGAGGAGGAAGAAGAGGAGGAGGAGAAGGAGGAAGAGGAGGAGGAGGAGGAGGAGAAGCCAAAGGAAGAGGAGGAGGCGAAAGAGGAGAAGAAGCCGCCGCGGGCGCCGCGGGAGCAAGTGAGCTAGGAGCGCGCGGCGACGGCGCCGAAAGGCCGGGCGGCCTGGCGGGCGCAGGAGGCACGGCCGAGGCAGCGGCGCCGACTCCGTTCCACTCTCGGCCTGGATCCAGGCCTCCGGGTTCCCAGGCGCTCGCCTCCTTCTGACGCACTTTAAAGAGTCTCCCCCCTTCCACCTCAGGGCGAGTAATAGCGACCAATCATCAAGCCATTTACCAGGCTTCGGAGGAAGCTGTTTATGTGATCCCCGCACTAATTAGGCTCATGAACTAACAAATCGTTTGCACAACTTGTGAAGAAGCGAACACTTCCATGGATTGTCCTTGGACTTAGGGCGCCCTGCCCGCCTTTTGCAGAGGAGAGAAAACTTTTTTTTGCCTCCCCCGAGAAACTTCCCCCCCTCCCGCCTCTAACTTCGATCCCCCCCCACGCCATCTCGCAAAAAAAAAAAAAGGAAAAAAAAGGAAAAAAACGAAAAAAAAATTACCCCAATCCACGCCTGCAAATTCTTCTGGAAGGATTTTCCCCCCTCTCTCCAGGTTGGGCGCGTTTGGTGCAAGATTCTCGGGATCCTCGGTGTTGCCTCTCCCTCCCCCTCCCCCCTTCTTTCCTTCTTCCTTTCCTTTCCTTTCCTTTCTTTCTCCCTTTCCTCCCCCACCCCCATCCCCATCCCCACCCCCACCCCCACCCCCAACAAACAAGTCCCCAATTCTCGTCCGTTCTCGCCGCGGGCAGCGGGCAGCGGGCGGCGGAGGCAGCGCGCCGCGGTCGCCGGGAGCTGGGAGCCCCGGGCGCCCGCTCCTCGGCGCAGCATGTTCCAGCCGGCGCCCAAGCGCTGCTTCACCATCGAGTCGCTGGTGGCCAAGGACAGTCCCCTGCCCGCCTCGCGCTCTGAGGACCCCATCCGTCCCGCGGCGCTCAGCTACGCCAACTCCAGCCCCATAAACCCGTTCCTCAACGGCTTCCACTCGGCCGCCGCCGCCGCCGCCGGCAGGGGCGTCTACTCCAACCCGGACTTGGTGTTCGCCGAGGCGGTCTCGCACCCGCCCAACCCGGCCGTGCCCGTGCACCCGGTGCCGCCGCCGCACGCCCTGGCCGCCCACCCCCTGCCCTCCTCGCACTCGCCACACCCCCTCTTCGCCTCGCAGCAGCGGGACCCGTCCACCTTCTACCCCTGGCTCATCCATCGCTACCGATATCTGGGCCACCGCTTCCAAGGTACGTGCCACGTCGCGGGGCTGCAGCGCTCTGCAGCCCGCACTGCCCTCGGCCTGCTCTGGGTGGGCGCCCGGCAAGGCCTGGATGGAGGTTCCTCCGGTTCGCCCGCCCGCGCGCCGCGTTTGGAAACTGGGCGGCGAGGAGCCGGGCACGGTCCCTAGTCTCCGAGCTGCGGCCGGTTTGGGGGCTGGCCGGCGGCCGCTTGACCCTTTAGAGAAGGGCGCAGACAGAGGAGTTGTCCCCGAATGCTCTCGAGTCGAGGCAGGCTTTCCTAGCGTGCTACGAGTGCCGGCCGCCAAGGAATCCGTGGCCCGCGGGGGTCCCCGGATTCTCTGTCTTCCCGGCGATGCCCTCGCCGCTCTGGCTCCGAGGGGCGCGGACAGGGCCCGGCCACCAGGTTCGCCTTCGACTGCGTTCGACTCTGTTTGCCATCCACTCCGCGCCCCTGCATCCTAGACCTGCAGCTTCTCGGTCTCTGACCCTCTCGGTCTCTGACCCTCTTCCGGCGGCGAAGAGACCCTCGCGTCCCCAGAGCAAAGTCTGGGAGTTTGTTTTATCCTGCTTATTTTGGAGGCTCAGGCGGGGCGGGAACCCGCGCGGGTAGGAAGCTCTGAGGCTCAGCACTCTCGCCGTGACCTGCTCAATTCGGGCGCCGAGCGGCCACGGCGAAGGCAGGTTCGGTCTTGTTTTTGTTTTTGTTTTTCTTTTAAAAGAAATGAACGGGGTCGGAAGACGGGCTGGAGGAGATCTCTTTGGGTGTTTTCCTTTCTTGCTATTTTTTGGATTTTTGTGTGTGGGGTGGGGTGGGAGTGGAAGGAGAATTAAAACTCCAGAAAAAGGGGCAAGTAATTAGTTTAGCGATCTGAGCGGGGAAAAGACCTACCTCCCGAGGCCGCTGATCAATACCCAGCGGCTTGCCCATTCATTAACCCTTGGCATTCCTGCCAGAGCCTAGAATGGGGTAGATTCCACTCCTCCATAATTAAAAAAACCAAACCAAACAAAAACAACATTTTACTCTTATTCCCAGACCGGATTTGCCTCCATCCCTGCCTGGATTGTAGGTTTGTCTTTCTTTGGGTTTTGGTGAATCGATTTCCCACCCTAATGAGTGAATCCGAAACTCTCTGGCTTTGCTCGAAAAGTTTAGGGTTCCCTTTCCTCATTCTCTGGCAGCCACGCTCTTGGTCCCCACGCCAGGCCTGGAGTAGCCAGGATCTTCTGGGGCCGCGGACAGTCCCATCGGGTGACCGCAGCTCCGTACTCCCCGGGTTTCGATGCCTTCGCTCGTGTCTCCTAGTTCTCTGGAGCAGGGCAGCGGGAGAACGGGGCCTCGGGAGGCAGCGGCGGCAGAAACCCTGCGCACCCGCCGGCGAGATTTCGGTCTAGGCCGGGCTGCAGCGACACGCCCGGCCTCTGCGCTTTTCCGGAGGAGAAAGACTTAAGTACTTTAAAAATAAGTCCCCGAGAAAACTCTAGGACAGCGGTTCGTCGCCTCTTCGCCCCTCACCCCCGGGGCAAAGTTCTCCCAGAGGTTAGAAAGAAGAGACAGACATTTCTATGGGTCCAGGGCGCCAATCCCCGGGCCCTGCCTTGCCGCCCCTTCCTCTGTCCCGGGCGCCGGTTGCGGAAGTGGCGAGGCTCGTGGGGCCCGGGCGGCTGCAAAGCCCGCAGAGGTCAGGAGCCTTGGGACTCGACCCGCCGGGACAGCTGCTGCTGGGTGCTGCACAGGTACGGTCCCGGTGGAGCGGGCCAGGCAGCTGGAGCGGTTTTCCCTTAGCGCGTGTGGAGGGCCCTGGGCCCCCATGGGCTGGGCCGCACGGGCTACGTACGCGGAGGCCCTGAGCGCTGTGCCGGGTCAGCCCGGCTCGGGAGAAGCGCGCGGACCTGGCCAGGACGGCCCCCTTTAACGGGACTTCTGTTGTGTCCCCCGCAGGGAACGACACAAGTCCGGAGAGCTTCCTTTTGCACAACGCGCTGGCCCGAAAGCCGAAGCGGATCCGAACCGCCTTTTCCCCGTCCCAGCTTCTGAGGCTGGAACACGCCTTCGAGAAGAACCACTACGTGGTGGGCGCAGAGAGGAAACAGCTGGCGCACAGCCTCAGCCTCACGGAAACTCAGGTGAGCGGGCCCAGGCGCGGCAACCGCATCCCAAATCTCTGGACACACGCAGCCCGCAAAGTGTGGAGGGCTTTCGGCAAACAGGCCGGGAGCTGGTTCCACGCCCGGGCTCAGGATGTGTAAGTTTTGAGGTGCTCTTGGCTTCCTTGGGCTCCAGCAGGGGACTGTAGGAGATGACCCGCCCGAGGCTCTGGGGGGGGGGCGGGGGTGGACGGGTTGAGTTGCTCCTTCTGTGCGGCTGGGCTGGCCTTGCAGCTCCTGGCTGTGACCGCTCTGCACTTTTGGTGAGACTTTCGGTGAGAGTCTGGGGTACGCGGCTGGGATCCAGGAAGGAGTGCCGCGGGGTTCTGGGGTGTTTGGGGCTCTAGGCTGGAGACAGAGCTGAGAGTGGGTTAGGGCGAGCTCTGTGCACCGGGGGCTCAAGGCTCACACCGACGGAGCCAGTTACTCCCCTTGAGGGGATCGGAGAGTCAGACCGCCGAGCCGGGCATCCTGGGTGCGTCCCTAAATCCGGGAAACAGAGCTAGAAGCCTGCGGGAGAGGAGCTGCCTCAGGGGGCAGACCCTTCCTGCGCAACAGGGTCCCGAGGCGGCCAGGTTCTGGCCTGCCCCGGGGCGAGGAGGGGGCTTAGGGCTACAGTAGGCGCTACTGTACGCGGAGCCTCAGGGCGGGGTCAAAGTTCCCGGCAAACAGTAACATTTTCGGGCAGATTAAGTTGTAACACTTTTCCTGGGAGGCGCAAAGAGGTCGAGGCTTTTGTTTTAAAACGTCCCCCCGGACAAAACCGAGGAGGGCCTCGCGGGTTGGTGCGGGGCCCGGCACAAGCCGCGGCCCGGCTGATTTCTCCTGGATAGCCGAGTCGGCGGTGGTCTTTGTCCGCCTCGCTGCCCACGCTGCCTGGAGTCTTTGTGTGCGTGTCAAGCCCCGAGCGCACCGACGCGCGCCTTGGGCGAGCGCCGGGGAGAAATGAACCGTCCTCCCACTCAATTAGCAAACTCAAAGCAAATTAAACTCAGCCGTGTTCCAGCTCGGCTTTTTCATGGGGGCACTTTGGGGGATTGGGGGCATCCGGGGAGAGCAAGCCGGGACCTGGGCCTGCCGACTCAAAGGAGAAAGCGGAGCGGACTTCAGGGGCCTGGGGTGCTGCTAGCAGAATGGGACAGCCCTGGTGGCATGGGAGGTGCAGTCATCACCATGTTCCTCACCTGTACCTCACCGCTGAGAAGCTTGGGCAGTGTTACTGTCTGGTCTGGTCACTGTATGGGGCCCCATCGCCAGCTTCCCCAGGGACTGGTCGGGATAGCATCTGAGCCCCACCTCACTGCTCCCCAGACTTCTAGCAGCGCTCCGAGGAGGCCAGGCTGCCGGCCCCGCCCTGGTGGGAAGTGATGTGATGGGGTGAGAGCTTGGCCCTGGACTGTCCTGGGGCTGGTCAAGAGGAGGACTGAGGGGCTCTTCCCTTCTCTTCCACAGTTTTTCTTTTACTTCCCCTTTATCTCACAGTCTTTCAGAAGCTTTCACTTTTGAGCCTCTTTTCCTAGCTGAAAAGAGACAGCTGGGTTGGACCCCAGGGCTCTGCACCCCATCATCCCCCCGGTTTCCCCCAGCACTCCCCCCCACCCACACACACAACTGCTCCTGCTCTCACCTGCAAGAGTAGCGGGCAGAGAGGAGGAAGCTCAGGCAAATCTTGACTGCCTACCCAGGGCCCAGGCCTTGCCGAGGAGGCGCTATATTTAGGCAGCGGCTGCGGGAAACTGGCAGAGAACAGAAAGCACATTCGGCCCAGCAGGAGCTGCAGCAGTGGGAATGAGATCTCCCCTGCACTAGTTAGGTAGAGGGAGTGAGGGATGTGTCTCTTTTAATTTTCCCTTACTTATAATTTTATAGGGGTTTCCCAATGTTTGCCAGGCTTTTGCACTTAGCGGGATGTGGGTGTCCCGAGCAGGACAAAGTGAGAAGGGGGCACTCTGCACTCTGGGCCTCAGGACCAGGGGAAATGTGCCCCAGGAGGGCCCAGAAGGGGAGGGAGCCAGCCTTCTCACCGGCCCCGGGATAGGAGCTCTGTTCCCCAAGGGGAGGCCGTGGGGAGGTCAGCTAATAAGACACGCAGCTGGGGTGCTGGACTTCCGTAGTCTCAGTCCCAGGTCCGGGCCAGGCAAAAGAGGAAGAGGTAGGAGGGCGTTGTGCAGGAACTAACGCGCCCCATCTGCCTCTCCTGCAGGTAAAAGTATGGTTTCAGAACCGAAGGACGAAGTTCAAAAGGCAGAAGCTGGAGGAAGAAGGCTCAGATTCTCAACAAAAGAAAAAAGGGACGCACCATATTAACCGGTGGAGAATCGCCACAAAGCAGGCGAGTCCCGAGGAAATAGATGTGACCTCAGACGATTAAAAACACAAACAGAACCCCACAGAAACGGACAACACGGAGCAAAACAGAGACAGGGAGAGGAGGGGAAGAAGAAAAAACCCTACAAAACAAAAACAAACCACACACACGTTCACGGAGAAGGGGAGAGGGAGTCAGAGAGAGGGGCGGCGCGACGCAGACGCTGGGCAGCAAGAGCGCAGGGTCCTGATCCGAGGCCGCGCCGAGATGGCAGAGGACGGAGGCTCCTGGATGAACACGCAACCCTTGTCTAAAGAGGCAGCTTGAGAGAGACAGAGAGAGAGAGAGAGAGAGAGAGAGAGAGAGATCCAAAGGTGGCAAAGCCGAAGGCGCTCTGACAAGGGGAGCTGTCAGTCAAACGCCAAACCAGCGAGACAAGATGATTGGCAGGTATTCCGGTTATCTCGCAGTCCGATTTTTTTAAAAAATTATGATAATGATAAAAGAAAAACCCCAACCAGGCACAGGACTTTTTATTTTGCACTTCGAAGTGTTTTTTTCCCCAATCTTTAAAAATAATCAGTAACAATGGGGACTCCATCTCCAGCCCCATCCCACACCTGTTCAAAAACTTGAATTGCATGTAGCAGTTGTTGGGCGAATGGTGTCTTAAGACAGAAAGTGAATTGTAATTTTCTTTTCCTTTTAAAGACAGGTTCTGCGTGCTTTTTATTTTGATTTTTTTTGCAAGAAATGTGCAGTCTGTAAACACTTTTTGATACCTTCTGACGTCAAAGTGATTGTGAAAGCTAAATGAAGTAGGCTCAGCGATAGTGATCCTCTTTCAGAGAAACGGGGAGCAGGATGGGGGGCTGGGGGTGGAGGGGGAGGGTGCCCACAAGAGGAGTCAGGACTTGTACTGGGAAAAAAAAACCCTAAATTAATTCTATTTCTTGGACATTCCTTTCCTAACATCCCAAGGCTGAAAACCACGAACTAAACTCCTTTTAGTGGTTGAAGGTATTGGCCGAGTTCAACCATTTGCCGTAAATAAAGGCCATTCCAAACTTTCAATCTATCTATTGCAAAAACTGAAGGACTGTAGTTAGCAGGGATGATAAGTGTGGCCAAGAACACGGCAGCAAGTTTTCAAGCACTGAGTTTCTATTCCAAGATCATAGACTTACTAAAGAGAGTGACAAATGCTTCCTTAATGTCTTCTATACCAGAATGTAAATATTTTTGTGTTCTGTGTTAATTTGTTAGAATTCTAACACACTATATACTTCCAAGAAGTATGTCAATGTCAATATTTTGTCAATAAAGATTTATCAATATGCCCTCAGAGTAGTTGTCTTGGGAAATTGAAGTGAATTCTTGAAAAAAGTATCTCTTTGAGTGTGGTCCTTCCCCATCTAGGCTCAAGAAGCCCAGGTTCCCCACCCACAAAAGGGCCAGGCTGATGGATTCTTGGGCATGTTAAAGAGAGAAGAGGGTGGAAAAGGGAGAGGATTAGGAAAACTTAAGTCCTTCAGAAAAGGGATGGGAGAAAAGTTTTCCATCCAGACCTCTGCCCACTACACGGCCTAAAGAGGGAGTTTAATTTGAATTTCAGGTTAAAAAATGCTTACTACTCTTAACCTCTAGTTATTTAAAAAAAACTGGACATATAGTTATGCATTGAAGAGTATTCCCCCAGGATTGGGGAAAACACTTAGCAGAATCAGGATCCTGGGACTTTTTAAACTGTGTTTCTGACTTCAAACCCCAAAACACAATTGTCCTTCTCCCTCTCTCTATCCTTCTTTCCCTCTTTTCCTCCCTCCCTCCCTTCCTTCCTTCCTTCTTTCCTTCCTCCCTCCCTCCCTCCTTTCCTCCCTCCCTCCCTCCCTTCCTTCCTTCCTTCCTTCCTCCCTCCTTCCCTCCCTCCCTCCCTCCCTTCCTTCCTTCCTTCCTTCCTCTCTCTGGCCCCAATCTGCCAAAGGTGAGGGGATGAGCCCAAGGGCCTCAGCAGCCTTATAAGGCAAGCGTTATGAGAAACCTTCAACTCTCAATTTTAACATTAAAGAAAAAGTTGTACCCAGTCTTGGAGGAAACTTAGCTTTTCTCCCCCCACCTTCCCCCTTCTGGGGGTACGAGGTTGTTTTTGCATGCTTCATTTGCTTCTTATCCTGATAGGCTGCATTAATCAGTTTTATTTCCATTGATAGAGAAACCTCGTCTGTTCTGTTCGAGCTACAAAGCGTCCTGTGAGCTTTTGTGAAAGTGCAAATCAGTTTAAGCAATTATCATACCAGGAATATGAAGGGGAAAGAAGAGGCCTTGCCCAGTGGTCTCCTTTAATCTCTTAATCCACGGATCCAGGGGGGCTGCCTGGACATAATTTAGGACAATCTCCCCACCCTTTACACTGTGATAAGGCCAAGTTACAATGCAGGGCGAAAATACAAGCTTTGTTAACATCCTGCCTTGAAAAGTTAAGATTAGACATTCCATGCACGTGTGGGGACTATAGGGCACTATGGAAATTTTTCTTTCTTTTTTTCCCCTCCCCTCCTCTACTTCGAAAGTAGAATTCATTCTTGGCCTCTCTCCCTCTTTTCCCCCTTTATCTCTGCCTTTCTCTCCTTTTTTCTCCCTCTCTGTTTCTCTGGAGAACCCTGGCTGTTTATGGTGCATTTCCACGCAGACTCCTTGGGAAGGTATGGGTATAGTCGGGGAGACTCCACTGCCCGAAGATGCTGGGGCGAGAGGGGGCCACCTCAGGAGACACAGGCTTGCCTCTCGAAGGGACAGGTGCTGTCCTGTGTATCCTGGAAACTCAAGTGGGGTTTCCAGTCACTTGGACAGTGGGACCTCTGTGACCAATAGCTGTCCCGAGTGCTTTGCAGTCCCTGCTACAGCATTGCTGCACTTCTTTCTTTTAAGCAAGTTACCTTTTCCTTCTACCCACTTTGCCAAACCCAGAATGCCTCAAACACAGAGCACAGACCTGTTAAAATTCAGACTAGCCTTTCCTGAAGAAAATTTCCTATCTTGATAAAAGGCTTATTTCTGCAAGAACCATATACTTTTTTTTAAGTACAAGAAAAGGGGGAGGGTGATGGTTTTTTTTTTGTAAATGTCCTATGTAGTGTAACAGCAATAAAATCATCAGAGAATACTATTAGCTTTGGAAAAAAAAACCCTAAAAGCTTTATTACAAACCAAGCTTTGAAAATAGGGGGGATTAGGCGGCTGAAAGGGTCCCACAATGGTAAGAAGAAAAGGTTTCATGCTAATGAGGTTAATGCCCTTTGTATCTCGGGCCTCCACATCTTCATTACGCGCTATCTCGGGCTGCACGGAGCGGCTCAGAGAGCCGCAATCCACTCCAACGCCCCCCTTCCCGGCCCAAAGAAGGATTTGATAGCAGCTCTGTTCAAACTAGATAATTATATCTTTTCAAGTCGGAATTAAGATAAAGAAAGTGAAGCAGAGGCGGCTCGCCTTGATCCACTGCAAACAAATTTGGCGCACTTTCGAATCCTTCCCCCGCCTCAAAAAGGCTGGACAGTCAGCTTATTAGCCGCTCGTTTGCTTTATTAATTCATCTATTTAAAGTGGCAGGATTAGAGCGTCTAATGTGGACGCGGGCTGCCGTGGCGCTGAGGAATATAAATATTTGCGAGATGCCATCCCACGATGACTATCTGGGCGCGGGGCGCGGGGCAGGGTGCGGGGCGCGTGTGCCTTGTGGCTGCGTCCCCGTCACAGTGCGCGCGTGCTGGGCTGGAGCCCCTTGGGCAGGGAAGCGTGGGAGCTGTGTGCTGCAGGTCTGTGTTCTCCCTCGTGGTACATGGGTGCCAGGCCTAGATGACCCTGGCAGGGTGCAATGGGCATCGAGGGTCAGGTTCTGTGTTCCTCCCTACACATGGAACTGCACGCACGTTGTCTTGTGTCTTGCCTGTTTCCCCGAATGGGGATGTAGGTTACACGTTTGATCCATGACCTGCTCCCTTCTTGATTACTTGTGGGCCTTCCCTGTGCGTTCGCCTGACCGAGAGGCTTGGGTTCTCAGTTTGCATTTCCCTGACAGAGTCAAACAGAACGTATAACGCAAGTGTGCCCGGGCTACATTCTCCTTCCTGAGAGGTACACGTGGGTTCCGCGTGCGTGTCTCATTTGGGGTCCAGTTCCTCAGCGCAGCAAAGGGCCAGGTAGGCGTGGGCGGAGAGGTGGGGGGTGGGGGGCTCTGTTCAAGGCACCAGAAACTCCTGAGGTGGGAAAAGCTTCGGACCTCTGGGCACTTACTCCTTTCTGCCTCTTGTGTGAGTGTCCGGTGCTCCCAGCTCGCTCCAACTCTGTTCCCGGCAGCTTAGCGCAGCCCGAGCGGGAGCTTTAGCGGCGGCCCGGAACCTGCCGGGCCACTTTTGTGCTAGGGGCGGATTGTGGAGGGCGGAGAGCCGCACCAAGCGGGCCCGGCAGAAAGGGGGCTCGGGCCTGCGCGCGGCCTTGGAAATCTCGGTTCCTCCCCGTCCCCGCCTCGAGTCGCAGGGAACAAAGTCTCGGACGCGCAGGCCGATTGGGGAGGGACTCTGGCGGGTCGGAGGCCTCGCCCGGGGCCCCGCGCCGCGGCTGGGGGCATCTGGGCTAGGCTCCCCGCATGCGGGCAATTGCAAGTCGGACTAAGGGTGTGGATGTGAGTTAGGGCGAGAGGCTGTGCTTGTGGTTTTGTAGAGGCTGAGTGTACCAGTGAGGTCTGTGAAACAGTTGTTCGTGTGTCTGAGCCAGGATTTAAGTCAGGATGTGTAGGTGCTAATTGTGCTAACTGCGTGAGTTAGAGGCTGGAGAGGCCGGTGCTACTTGTGTAGATTGTGAGTGTGTCAAGGTGTCCAGCTTTCCTTGTGCATCTAGATTGTATTGAGTTAGGTAGGGCAAGAACGGGCAGCTGCGCGGCTGTAATTAGAGAGCTTATAAAGGTGTAGAAATGCAATTGTGTAAAGAAGTTGTGTGCCAGCGTCTGGTCGCTGTGAGCCGGCTGCAGTTGTGGATCTCAGAGGATGGGAATGGCCTCAGAGTGTGCGACTCGCGGGAACATTTCTCCGTGTTTGGGTGGGGGTCCCCTGTGATGGCGTCCATGCCGGCACCAGGGCAGCATATGTGTATGTCTCCGGATCTAGACGTGTGAGTTTAGTGAGAAGGCTCGGGTTCGGTTATTGTTTCGCAGCGCACCACTCGCTCCGGAGTTTGGCAAACAGCAGCCGTTTTTTTTTTTTTTTTTTTGGTAACCGCATTTTCCCAGGCCGGCCCTTCTTATTCCAGCAATCAGCGTTTGGTTTACTCGGGTGCCGCCTCAGAGCAGAGGCAGGCAGGGCGGGAGAGGAAGCGGGGCTGCAGCGTTCGGCCGCGATGCCTCGAGGCCGAGTTGCGGGGCCGCGGGCGCGCCTAGCCCGCCGCTCCGCTCCTGCGTCCGCCGCTCGGCCGCCGCGTTTACTTCCCCCTACCAGCCCCTCAGCGAGGGGGAAGTGGGAGTTTTGAGAACTCGCTGACCCCAGCCGTGACCCCGCTCGGGCAGGTGGCTTCTCCCGGCGCGACCCAGTACTCCGGGAAACCCGAGGCGGTGCCACGCTTGAAAGCGAAAGGTCCATTCATCAGTCGCGCCCCAGCGTCTAATTGGCCTTTTGTTCATCAGTGCCTGTGGCCCGGCGAGGGGGTTGGGGAACATGGGAGGGCCCCGGGGCTGTAAGTAGGGGTGCCCGGCGTTCCGGGCTGGGGTCGGGGTAGGGCAAAGGAGCGTCGCACTCCTCCGAGGGGGCGCCAGAGCGCGCCAAAGATCACGCCCACGTGCGAGGATGCTCGGCTGGCGGCTGGTCTCCGAGCGCCCCGGCCGGATCCTCCGAGCTGCTGGAGAGCCACGGCCTCGCCCCTGCCCTCACCTCCCCCTGCAGACTGAGTTCACGTCTTTCCTCCGCGCCTCGGGGATTTCAGACCTGCCTTCCTGCCTGTCCCAAGTTCCCAGCTCAGGCGCTGGCCTGGGGCTGGTTTGGGCTCACGCCCTGCCTTTCTTCGTGCTTCTTTCGCCCTGCTCTACCCGCCTACCATAGAGAGACTCTGGGTCCCCCTCCCTAGGCACCAACCTGGTACCCTCGTCCGGCCTGCACCCTGCTTCTCTGGGCGAAGGAACTGAGAGAATTTTTTGGCCCGCCAAGGAGGTGGGAGTTGATCAAGTGTTAGGCGATCAGATCGGAGAGGAAGACCGGGTCTCCACCACTCCAAATTCCATCTGGCTCTCCAAATCAAGCCTCACCTTCCCTCTCCCTGTCTCCCACCCAGTGTACAAATCAAGCCTCGCCGGTCCCCCTCTCTACCCCACACCTACTGCACACCGCCAGAGAGTCCTAGAGAAAGCGCAGGGGCAAGGTCTCCTCTCCCAGCATAAGCGCAGAGGCCCAGACGCACCTGATGCGCCAGGGAGGTGCCTGGAATGGGGATGGGGTCGCGTTTGGAAAATGGTCCAGGGCCCCCAGCCCCACGCCTCTCCTCCCTTTCCCCGGGAGGACCGGCTTTGCCCGGCAGTGGTCTGGCTGCCCGGCTCAGCGCCTCAGCCCGGCCCCAGGCCGCTCCTGCCCCCAGCCGGCTCCAGGTCCTATATATAGCGCGGGTCTCCACAGCCCTCTGCTGGACCCTGACGTCAGGAAGAACTTGATCTTGCCTGCTTCGCTCCTGCTTCTGAAACTGATCCTTGAAATGAGAGAACAGACTCTACACAATTCCCATGGCCTTGACATAAGGTACAGCGATAAATATACACCACTAATGAGCAATTACCATATAATCACCTTCCAATTAGCTCGCATAATGATGAATTAAACATTCTAGCAGGCAGGATTAGGTTTCTTACTTTGTATATTATTTACGAAGGCTATAGCTTCTGCAAAGAACCAAATATCAAATTAGATGGGGAATTTTCACTTGGGGGTAATTATGCATTCAGGCCAGCGGCTGTATTCTGGTCACTTGTCAAATGAGGCCTCCTGCAAGGTACTGACCAGTTCGTTTGGGCGTTTATTTCCTCCTTTTCCTCTTTTTTCTTTAGGCAGCAATTGCCTTTCCTTTTCCTTTTACCGCCCTGGCCCGCGGGAGAGAGGCTGGGGGCTTGGGGCGGGTAGGCGGGGTTTGGGGAGGACGTCCGTCTTGCGCTGAGGATACGGCTCAGGCATCCAGGCCCTCGCAGCGCCTGTCTCCTAGGCCCTGCCTGCTCTGGCCCCAGGTCCGTTCCTCTCCAGCCGGCCGGGCAGGATGACCCGGGCGCGCCCCAGGGGCCATCCGAGCGTTCGGAGGGCAAACGCGAGGGCTGGGCGCTACGGCGGGCGCTGGGCCAGGGCGGCCGCCCTCCCACCCGCCCCGCCTGCGTTCTGCGGCATCCCCTAGCCCCCCAGGGGCCTCAGTGCGCTCTCTTCTGACTTTTACCCCCATCCGCACCCCAGTGACAGGGAGAGAAACGGTGCGTGGGGAGGAATACTGAAACAAACAACAAACCTCCACCTGCCCGCAGACACCTCTCTTGTTCGGAAATGAATTTTGGCAAGAGATTAACTCCTCATCTGATCTAACGCTGCTGATATTTGGGGAGAAGATGAAAATGGCAGCTCAATTTCATTCAGAAAAGGGGTCACTTCGTGGGGCTCCGCTCTGCTTCCCAGAGAACGTGGACGCCCCTCCTTCTCCCCGAAACCAGAGGAGGCGGCCTGGAGCAGGGTGGGGGCCGGGAGGCGCCCGGGACTGCTCACCTGCGCCCCGCATCAGCGGGCCCCTTGGGCTGGACCCTGCCCTGTCGGGTTGAAAGGTGAGAATGGAAGGAGGCTGTAGGCTGGGGCATCGTCCTCTGGGCAGAGGTGGGCGCTCCTGGGCCCCCATCCAGGACTCTTCAGTCTGGTGAGCCTGTTCCTTGCAGGGAGGCCAGTGGGAGATAACGTTTCAGGCCTCATCAGAGGTGAGGTTGTTAAAGCCAGATGTCCCAACGCCTGCCTGGCACCCTTTTCCTTGTGCTTCCTGGACAGGTAAAAGGGCACCTAAGAGATGGAAGTTTGGACCCTGCAGTCTTGTCTAAGGGTCTGGCTTATTTGGAAATCATGGATCTGACTTGGCTTCTCCCCATTTAGCTCCAGGAGGCGGCAAGGTCCTGGGAGGTGGGAGTTAGGGCTTCCTGGAGACTGAGCTCCACCCCTGCCCCCAAACACCTACTGCTGATGCTGGAGGTGGACCATGTTCCTGGCCACCCAGAGGGCTCCATAGTGCCTGGCCTCTCCCCCCCCAGGCTGCGACTGTGTGACCAGTGGCCTCATCCTGGTGCCAGGCAAGGGAGACAGGTGGAGTCACTTTTCGGGCACCTGCCTGATCCCTGGACCTTGAGGCAGGATTCCTGCCCCACCCCCTTCTGAGGCCCTGTCTTTGGGGAGCAGGACCTGGGACTGGGCTTGAGGGCATCATCATCAGCTCAGACCAAGGGCAAGGAGAAGGACCTGTGCCTGGGCCCCTGGGAGCGAGCCTGGTGAGGAAGCCTGAGGATGGCCATGTACCTTGCATGCTGGTGGCTGCAGATGTGTGAGAGGCTGTATGTGAATGTGGCTTGCACAGCAGGTAACCTGAGTATGTGGACACGTACACAGATACGTAAGTGTGCGTGTGGCCTTGGGGGTGAAGGGACTGCTGGAACCCATGCTGTGTGTGCAAAACTTAGGAAAAGGCATTCCTTCTTCTGGGTGGATGGGTGCCCTGTGGCTTGAAGAGTGAAAAGTGAGCTGGATTTCAGCGCCTGCCTCCCCGCCACTGCCCCCTCACCTCTTAGGCAATGCACAGTCTCTGTTCCAAACGCTTGGGCTCTGGTGGGGATTCTGTGTTGGGTGTGATATTATTATTATTATTTATTTATTTATTTATTTTTTATTTTTATTTTTTTGCGGTACGCGGGTCTCTCACTGTTGTGGCCTCTCCCATTACGGAGCACAGGCTCCGGACGCGCAGGCTCAGTGGCCATGGCTCACGGGCCCAGCCGCTCCGCGGCATGTGGGATCCTCCCAGACCGGGGCACGAACCCGTGTCCCCTGCATTGGCAGGCGGACTCTCAACCACTGTGCCACCAGGGAAGCCCGGGTGTGATATTATTGAAGGTGCCTTTAGGGTTGAGAGTCAGCTTTGTGCTGAGCAGTCCCTCCTTCACTGGCTGGGGACTGCCCCCTGCCCCCTTCCCAGTGTGGAGGTTTTGGGTACAGCAGCCAGAAACAACGTTCCTAAGCATCGTGCCAAAGGCTGGTAAGCACAGGTGCCTTTGCACTTGTGAGTGAGGCCGAGGGGCAGAGTGCATGTGTGGGCATGAATGTTTGTGAACACTTGTTTGTGTTTGTGGGAGAAGGCTGCAAGTGTGTGTGTGTGTGTATGGGTGAGCATAAGTGTGTCCGTGGCTGGGGGCATGGCTGAGCATGTTGGTGGGAGCCATGTGAGGGGCTGTGGGTGCAGCTGCCTTCCCTGCCCTGGCTCCCCCAGCCTTGCAGGGCCCTCTTTCAGCTGCCTCGTGAAGGGCTCATCCTGCCCCTCCCTCGCTGCTTTCCTGTTCCACACTCTAAATGACTGCAGTTATGTCTTCCATGAAAAACAGAAGTGGTGTCTGATACGGCAGATGACTTCAAATGGAAGGTTGCTGCTTCGTTAAGTAAACGATGCCGTGTTGATTCCGATGTCGCTTTCCCTTTTAGTCATCTACAGGCAGCAAGGGGACTTAATCAGCTCTAGGGACCCTGGTGGGAGCAAGAGGGTCAGTGCCGAAGTTTATGGAAAGTCTGAGCATTTTTATGGCCCCTCTTCTCTGCTCACACCCCCTGCTCCCCCCACCCCAGAAATCTTGAGTTTTCACAGGTGAAAGGAGATGTTATTTAGAATGTGCTACAGGCCAGACCTTCCTATCATCTTCAGGAGGGCCGAGGAAGAGCGGTGGTTTGGGCAGTGTGCACACATGTAATGTGCATGTGTGGTCCAATGACCCAAGGTCCCAGTTGCTCATCACCCATCAGCTGTCTGAGCACGTGGCTGCTCCCTTCCAGATGTAAGCCTGTCATTCTGAAATGCTTCCTGTGCCTTCTGTGATGGGGTTCCAGACTGGAGTACCAGCATCCAGGTGGTCCCTTCAGTTCTGAGTAGAACAGGACTCTCCCAGCCCTGTTCTAGCCACTGTGCTTCTGTTAATGCAGCCTAAGACAGCCTTGGCTCTTTTGGAAACCAAGAGTTGGGCAAAGTCATAGATGTTGGCCAAGCCAGCTTCCCCTCGGAGAAGGAATCCCACAGAAGGCTTCACTGGTGGTCATACAGCCCGGGCTTGGATGTTTTCAGAGCTGGGTTGCTCACTACCTCCTAAAGTTGCCTTGTCTCTTCTGAAAGAGCTCTGAGTTTTAGGATTTTCTTTGAGCACTGGAGAATGTCTTATCTCCTTGGGGTTTACCTGGTGACATGACAATTGTTTGAAGCATTGCCTCCCTGCATGCCCCTTCCCTCCAATTATTATGAAAAAATGCAAACTTATACAATAGTAGAGTGAATAGCTTAATGTATACATCCCCCCATCTTCCACAACAATTATGTGATGAGCTGAATTGTGTCCCCCAAATTCATATGTTGAAGTCCTAAGCCCTAGTACCTCAGAATGTGACCTTATTTGGAGACAGGGTCTTTATACAGGCAATCAAGTTAAAATGAGGTCACTAAGGTGGGTCCTAATCCATTATGACTGATGTTCTTATAAAAAGAGGAAATTTGGACACTGACACACAGAGAGAAGATGATGTGAGTTCAGAGGGCATAGGCAGCCATCTCCAAACCAAGGCGAGAGCCTGGAACAGATCCTTCCTTCAAACCCTTGGAAGGAACCATCCCTGCAGATACCTTGATCTTGGACTTCCAGCCTCCAGAACTGTGAGAAAATGCATTTCTGTTGTTTAAACCACCCAGGGTGTGATACAGCCTAGCAAACACATACAAATGATGAAATCAAGGTCCCTCTGGCTCCATCTGTCTTTCCCAGGCACTCTCCTCCCATGGCTATTTGGAAGCAAATTCCAGACATGGTGTCTTTCACTAGTAACAATTTTAGGATGTATCTCAAACAGGATTTTTCCCCCCACTATAATTGGTTTTATTTATTTATTTACTTTACTATTTTGACCATTTAATCAATTAATTTATTTATTTTTGTTTATTTTTTTATTGGAGTATAGTCGCTCCACAATGCTGTGTTAGTTTCTGCTGTACAACGAACAGGATCCTTTTAGAAGTTTGATCACAACACTATGACTCCTTAATCATTCTCCTGTCCATGAGGTGATGGGCTGGGCTGTGAGTAGACAGGGGCCTGAATGGAGCCTCGGCCTGGGGTGTGGACTGCCTGAGGGTACAGTGAGGACAGCCTACTTGGGACACAGCACAGGCCCATCTGTAAATGCTGGTGCCCTCCTCCTATTTGGAGGATTTCCCTTCCAAGAAAGTCTGTGTGTGTGTGTGTGTGTTTTGGAGGGTAATGTAAGTGCCTCCCCTTTCCTTTGTGGGGACCTTGATGTTGCCTGTCTGACCAGACTGCAGACCTTAGCAGGACTCAAGGAAGTATCAGGAGGGGGGCTTTGCTTCCTTACCTGGGGCACAGGTGCCTGCGGTCATGCACCTGTCCCCCTTGGG
The DNA here is from genome assembly GCF_964341445.2 of Mesoplodon mirus. Taxonomy (NCBI): domain Eukaryota; kingdom Metazoa; phylum Chordata; class Mammalia; order Artiodactyla; family Ziphiidae; genus Mesoplodon; species Mesoplodon mirus. The sequence continues at coordinate 217,461,198 of NC_138977.1, forward strand.
TGCCAGCCCCTTTGGCCACTACTTCCCCTGCCATGCCTTTGCATGGAGTACTCAGGGGAACCAGGCTGCAGCAGGGGTTCCCAGGATAAAGGGGCAGGACCTGGGCAGAGCTATTGTCACCCTCTAGAGTCACCTCCTCAGCTGGGGAGGGACCCCCCGAGGAGGGGCAGCCCAGGAGGGTCCTCCTCGTTGCTCTCTGAACACCTCCAGATGGACCTTTCTGAGCTTCCTGACACCCAGCTTGCTTCTAGGGAGCAGCTGGGCTGGGGCTGCCTTTGTCCAGCCTGCTGGGGTCCGGGGCCCTGGAAGCCACAGCCGTGGAACCACAGCCTCTCAGAGCAGAGCTGAGCGTGGCTCCCCATGTGCCCCGGCTGCGGCTGCATTGCTAAGTTGTGTCCCTGGCAAGTAATTACACCCACGTCAGCTCAGTTGCACCCTAAGCAAATTAGTTGCTGATCTGAAGATGTAATTAAGCAATGGTGAGTGCAGTTTAGCAATTGCAAATGCCTTTCCTCTCTGGGGCAGCAATCACAGGCTGAAAAGCCCGTTCCAAGACCTGTTGGAGGCCCATTTCATTCCATGACCCTCCTTGTTCTGAGTCTAGGTAAAGAGGTACCTTGCAGCCAACTTCTGTTTGACTTCTAAATATTGGGGGAAAACCTTTGGATGTGTCAGGGAGCTAAACATAATTAGCATTCTTTAGGAACAAAATACACAACAAACCTGCTACTGTTTTCTTAATTGTATGTCTTCTGATATAAAACAATCCCTTGGTGTTGGTGATGTGTAGATTAATTATCCCAAACAATTTCTTTTGAAAGTTGGGAAATGTGTCTCTTGACCTCCTTCTCCACTTCAAGGGAGCCAACCTCTCGAGTTTCCTCCAGAGCCTCGTCACTACCTGTGCTGAAGAGGTGGAGGAAGAAATGGACACCTCTGGGCTGTGGTGGGGTCAGGCTGGCCTGTGGGCTTTCGGGGCCTTGGAGGCCTTGGGGCGAGCAGGGCCAGATGACTTTCCAGGCTGGCCCATCAGAGACAGACCCACAGCCCCAGACAGGGGCCCAGTCGGGGGAGGGACGCGTGCAGGTGACGACGGAGCAGTTGTGATGTTTGTCTGAAGTCTCTGGACCCTCCAGTCAGGAGTTCCTGTGACTCTTCCAGAAGAGGAAAAACAGCCTTGTCTTGGGGCACACCTGGCTGCCCCACTGGGCCGGGCATTGGGTTTCAGGAACACTCGATAACATGCCTGGGGCAGTCCCCTGGGGAGGGGTCTGTGTACCCCTCTCTGCCCATATCCAGTCCCCTTTACTGGCTGCTCACCAAAAAACTACTTACTTTCCTGAAAGCAAGTGAGTACACAGTACACCTGTGTGAGGTCGGGAGCGCTGGGACAAATGGCTGCTGAATTAAGTGGCTGGACTGAGCTGAGGATGCAGGGAAAACAGTATTGGGGGCACGGGGGGTACATAGGGAAGGAGGAAGTTCCAGTGCAGGCCTTAGGGCTCTGCTGGGTGTGGGGGCCTGGTTGCACTGCCTCCTGAGAGCTGATCCCCCCTCCTCCCTTACTGACCAGCACCCTGCTCACCTTTCCATCAGCCGGTTGTTTTGGGGGTGGCTGCCGGGATGCTGCTATTCCAGGGTGAAACTGACTTAGGGAAACACTACCTTGGCGGGAAGAAGGGAGAGTCGGAAGGGCCCAGCTCAGACCCTAATGCGCCCCCAACAGGTGCCTAAGCTAAGAACAGCCCCCTTTCTAATTCTTTGTTCATCAGCCCGCTGAGCGGGCAGGGACTCTCCCCACTTTGCAGATGAGCAGATTGAGGCCCAGGGAGATTCTGCCTGGACCTCTAGGATGTTTGCTGTAGAACTAGTAAGAGGCCACTACCCCACAGCTGACCCTGAGCTGGACGGGGCTCTCCTGGCTTGTGGGCTTCCACCTGGGTGCAAGCTGCAGTTAGTGGGCACCACTGTGTGCAGGGGACCAACCAAGCTGGGTGGCAAAGCTGAGGCTTGGGGAGGGAGCACTGGTCAGCCCACCTCTTTACCCTCCATTTCACCCGCCTGGATCAGAACAGAGAGAGGCAGTCCTCACGGCAGGCATCTCAGGGATATGACCTGCCTCCTGTCTCAACACAGGGAGTGGAGAAGGACATGGCTTTGGGGCCTGCGGACTTCAGTGCAAATTCCTTGAGCAAGTCGTAGCTCTCTGCTCCTTACCTGTAAAGGGAGAACAGCAGCACCTGATAGCGTTGTGTGGGATTGAGTTAATGCAGGTAAGATACTTTGCCCAGTGTGTGGCATGCAGTAGGGGGTCGGGAGATGACTGTTATTGCTTTATTAATACTTATTAAAGTGATACTGTAACTACGTTCTTTCCACGAACATTTATAGAGCAGCTTTGGTGAACCAGGTACTGTGCTAGGGACCAAGGAGGTCCTCAGGGCAAGTATTGAGGGCTTCTTGTCCTCTAGGGGCTGCTGACAGTCTAGAGGAGGATTTTAGCAAGACACACGACACATTTAGTGAGCAAGGCAAGTTGATGGTAGGTAGAAGTCATGTGACTTGATCTTAAAGTGTAGGATGACTTTGAAGAAGGCCATGGTGGTCAGGGAAGGCTTCCTGGAGGAGTTGAGGTTCAGGCTCTGGTCCTAATCTCCTCCTGGTTCAGTACATTCTGTTTAGCTCCCTGTGCTTGCTTGCAGCCCTCCTAAGAATGTGCTTTTGATGAGGGGCCCTGACTGTGTATCCAGGGCTGGACAAAGGCACCCAGGAGGAAGAAAAGGGGACTAAGCATCCATGGCCAGGGTGGAGTTTGGAAGGGCTGGGGAAACCTCAGCTCTTTACCTGCTCCATGACCTGTTTTATGACCTCAGGCCCACAGGGGAAGAGACAGGTAAGACCCAGCAGAGCAGGGGGTCTTTTCCTGCTCTGCCGTCTTGTGGCCCTGGCTGGAAGGCTGCTCTGCAGAGAAGCTGGCAGCCAGGGACCCTAAGTGCCCACTGTGGGCTTTGTCCTACTGCACAGGGATGGGGAAGACCCTCTCCTCATCTTGGGGATTCCATCTGGGTTTTATTTTCATGTGTAGCAGTGACGAATGTTACTACAGAAACAGAAAAAGGCAAGAGAACTATACCTCCTCCTGGAATGGGATGTTTCATCGCTTCGTGTCTGCGCTGCCAGACTGATGGAATTTCACATTCCGAGCTCATTAGTGCGGGAGCCCCTTACAGCGAGCAGCTTGCTGCGGGGAGGTCACGGAGGACCTTTCACTTTGGCGTCGGTGAGAAATTTGGCTTTCAGGGAGAAGCTGTCCGGTAGGGCTGAACCCTGTCCCGAGGCGTCCCCTTCCGCTGAGCTGAGGCCCAGCCAGGCTCCGTGTCCACTTCTCCAGGGAGGAGGCCCTTTGTGGGTCCTGGAGGCCAGCCGTGGGCCACCCTTCCCCCTCCATCTCCCAGGTCAAGACCCTTGATTGTTGAGGTGGGAAGAGATCTCGGCAAGTCCTACCTGACCATTTGCATGTGGGGAAACTGAGGCCCAGGGAGTGGAGGGATTTTGCTCAAAGTCACGAGGGTGTCAGGGAAGAAGCAGCTGCAGAGACGGGCCTGGGCTCGGGAGGCGGAAGGATGAGGCTTGAGCCTTGCGCCGTTCCTCACCGGCTGTGTGACCTCGGACAGCACATGCGCTCATCCCACAGGACCGAGGAGACTGAGGGAACGCATGTAAGGTAGCCATTGCTGAGCCTGGTGCAGACAGCGGGCACCACTCCTGCTGGTATTGCTCTTCTCGTGACTGTCATTAAGCCCAGACCTCCTGACTTGCCGTGTGGCCCATCCGCTCACGGAGCAGGCTTTTCTCTGCCTTGGTGAGCTGCCCAGCAAAAGTCACGCAGCGGCCCTGCTCCAGCTTTGTCCCGTGGCTGGGAGCTAAATGGTAGAGGCCTCCAGAGACCAGGCCACCGGGAGGCGGGGCTTCAACAGGAGGGAAAATGCTTCCTGTGGGCAGCAGCACTGTCGTTATTGTGCTTAGCTGGGTTCCAGAAAACCCCAACTGAATGAACGAATGATGGAACATCTGCCTGTGGATTTCTCGGGACCTGGGCCCCCTCCAGAGCTTGTGTCTAAAGCCGAAAGAGCATGAGTTTTGGAGCCCGCTGGCCTGTTTCTTCATCTCCAAAAGGGGTACTATTTATCCTGCAGTCTCGATGGGTAGATGCGTGCAGTGCATCTGGTGCCTGGCAGGCGATTCTCACATGGAAGCTATGCTGAGCCCACCCCACCTCCATCTGCACAGACACGCCACTCCTCCCATTGTGTCCCTCACAAACCTTTGGACAGGCAGAAGATGCACTCTTATTGTGCAGGTGAGGAAACTGAGGCCCCCCACCAGAGGGGAAGTGACTGGTCCAAGTCATCATCAGCAAAGCCAGGGCCTCAGGCCAAACCTCTGGGCTCCCAGGCCAGTCATCGTGCTGCTATGGTGCTTCTGGATGAAATTAAACCAGTCAGCAGTTTCTCAGCCCTTCTCTTCACCTGCACAGGGGGATCAGTTGCATTTTCCTCTTCCAAGGTGTAAGCAGCCCTTTGGGTTGAGAGCGCATTGGGTTTCCATCCCAGGGATCTGGGTCAGGCTTTAAGTAGGGCTCCAGGAAAAAGGGAAGGGGTCCCTAACCACAGGATGGGCTACGTGGGCAGGGGGCTGCGACCCCAGGCCGGGGGTCCTGTTTAGGCTGGCTTCCAGGTAAGATGTTCGTCGTTTCCTCCTGGGCCTCTCACACAGCCCAGCTGGACAAACAGCACTCACCACCTGGCTCAGTGTCCTGGTGATGAGGATTTAATGAGCTGGCTGTGCAGAGCTCAGCCGGCTGGGGCCATCCTCCCAGGCCTGGGAGAAGCACCTCTGCCCTGGCTGGGCCTCTGAGTTTTGTGTTTTGGGCCAGCCTGCTCCTTGTATATCTATTTGGAACCAGCAAGCCCCCCAGAGCATTTTATTGGGTTATTTTGAATTAAGAGTTTTAACAGCCTGCAGTGCAAACATAGATGCCTTCAAGGAGAGAGAGTAAATGAAATCAGCAATGGGGAGAAAGGAGGAAATCCCAGCTGAGTTTTGGCACAGGGCTTGATTGTGTCGGTGACAGGAGGCTGCATCTTTCAGGGACAGGAATACCCCCGTGGCTTACAGAACACTCTGCCCCATATAATTCTATTTAAACCACACAACCACCCTGTAGACGTAGCGATTGTTTTTTCCTCTTATTATCTTGATTTTACAGACGGTAAAACTGAAGCTCAGAGAAGTGCTGAGACTGGCTCACACAGCAAAGAACAGGCAGAGCTGGGATTCTGGCCCAAGCCTGGTGCTCTCTTCCTGACACCACAGTATTCCCCCACTCCAAGTCTTTGTTTTCCATTCTGCAGTTAAATATCAATGGTGGAGCTGTAGTGGATGCTGACTAGGCTCCGCCCAGATCCAGGGTCCCCTTCCTACGACCACCCTCCAGCTTCTGTGTGCTTTGCTTTCAATGGCTTTCACTTGCAGCCTTCTTCAGGAGGCTGCCTTTGAGCTATTGAAGCCGTTTGCTCAGGCACAGGGCTGAAAGTGCCTGAGACCTGACTGGGGAGGTTCATAGCCCATGACTGACTGGAACCAGCTTCCTCGCCTGCAGGCAGGCGTAATTTGCCCTGTAGAGCTCCCCGTGGGATCAGTCTGGTGCTGGGATCCCTTGGGATGACATCCTTGCTTCCTTCCTCTCTCTTCCCTGTTCTCCTTCACCCACTCCCTCTCTCCAGTCTCTCCCGGGAGCACATGCAAATCACTTGTAAATAAATTGTCATCTCAAGATCTGCTTCTGAACCCAACCTAAGACAGGTGCTGAACAAGGGCCTGGGGATCAAGACTGTGAACAGAGATGGGATCAGGGAGGGAGGGGAAGGTCCTTTGCTAAAATCTGACCGTGGAAGGGAGCCCTTAGTGAAGCTGTGGCCGGCACAGAGGTGGGGAAGAAGTTGTCTGAGAATGTGCTAGAATCTATTTGACACTGAACCATGATCTTAGAAGGCTGAGATCTCACCCACTCTTCTGAATGACAGAGGTGGGAGGTTGGGGAGTGGACCCTGGCTCTGAGAGGGACACAAACACGCTGGGTACTGCCTTGGGTCTGAGGCAGAGATTAGCCAGCAGGATTCTAACATTAGGGAGTGCTTTTCGGAACAAAAGCTGCACAAAAGTTAGGGAGGTAGGATTGGGCAGCGGGAGATTGGGCTGCAAGGCAATTGTAAAAGAGCCCCCAGCTGATCCCATGGGGACCTCTGGAATGGGCTGGTCCTTCGGAGATGTCCTGAATCAAGGCTGGGGGTGGGGTCTTTGTACTCCCCCATGGACCAGTCACTGGATACTGGCTGCCCCAGGGAGAGGTATAACCTTGGACTAGGCAGCTTCCTCCAGAGGAGGGCAAGGTCTGGAGAGGGGCTGTGAAGGATCCAGGCTGTGCAGCATAGCAGACACCTGTTGACTGACGTCGACCTTTTCTCACCTGGCATTTTCTTGTCACTGGTTCATCCAATCTTTGAGTAGAGAAGTTGTAGAAAGGAAACCTGCCTGCTTGCAATTCCATTTATGTCTACATGGACTTCCTGAGGGCTTTGCATGAGTTGGGCTTTTAGAGACTCGGTGAGGATGAGAGATGAATAAGGCAAGGTCCCTATTCTTGCAAAACTTCAATTCCGACAGAGAGACACAGCCTTTGCCTGTGCAAACTGAAATGATAGTTCAGAAGAACTGGTGTTTTAATGACTAGTGTTTACTAAGCACTTACTATGTGCCAGGCACCATGCTGAGTACTTGATAAGCATTAGCTCAGGCATCCTCTCAACAATTCTTGATGGCTAGAGAGTTTCTTAGCCTCATTTCACAGATGGATTCATTGACTTATCCTTGTTGCTGGTAGGTGGTCAAACTGGGTTTTTTGTTTTTTGTTTTTTGTTTTTTTTTTTGCGGTACGCGGGCCTCTCACTGTTGTGGCCTCTCCAGCTGTGGAGCACAGGCTTCGGACGCACAGGCTCAGCGGCCATGGCTCACCGGCCCAGCCGCTTCACGGCATGTGGGATCTTCCTGGACCGGGACACGAACCCACGTCCCCTGCATCGGCAGGCGGACTCCCAACCACTGCGCCACCAGGGAAGCCCCCAAACTGGGGTTTTTAACTCAAACATTCTGACCCCAAAGCCTGAGCCTGAAGAAACACCCTAACTGTCTTTGTAGGAACTGAGAGGATGCGGGGGTTCCCTATAGTCTGGTGAGGAGTATCAGGGAGGACTGCCTGGAGGTGGTGGCACTGGGTCTGCTATTGGAGTATGTATATTAGGGGAGTGGGGTTTGCCCCAATGTCACATAGAGAGAAGTCAGTCTCTCATAATGTAAGTGGTTTATGAAATGCTTTTTCCCCTGAGAAGTCTCCCTATATTCATCAGTAGACGTTTAATGGTTTAATGGTACCCCCACTCCTGAGTGGAGGAGGAACTTTCCGGTACACTCTCTTCAACTTTTGCAGACGCCTCCAGATCCCAACAGCTACATCCTGTCTCTGCTGTCACTCAGTGATGTACTGGTAAGTGTTTAACAACTGCTCTCTGAGAAACAAAAACAAAAAGCAAACAAAAACCACTGTGACTTGTAGTGTTTGCCAACTCTGTGGCGTACATACTTCCACTTTGGGCAATTCATGCTACTAACGTGATGTCACTGAAGGCAGAGTTGGGGAGTGATGCACTGTCGGCTCTCAGTGTAAGCTGGCTCCAGTGGACCACTGCCAGTCCCCCTCGGGGCTTGAACCTCTCTATTGCCAGAGCTGGATCCTAAGGGTCCCACTTCTGCAGTGTCTGGGAAGAGAAATGATTCCCTGGGTCCATTTGGCTGTGGCTCAGTGAGTGTCATACTGACAAGCTGAAGACATGGGTTTCGGTGTGAGAAGTCAGCAGTTGCCATGGAGTGGACATCCCCCAACACCACCCTGGGACACCGCTCTGCTCACTCACCTTCCTCTGGGTCTGATGCTTCCAGGTCTGGATCTGCACAGGGCGCCCTCTGATGCCACGATAACCCCTCCCACCTAGAGAGCATGTTACAGTTTGCAAAGCACTTTTCACAGCCATCTGCTCATATAACCCTCCCAAGAACACCACGAGTGGGTGTGATTACCATCAATTGACAGATAAGTCACCTAAGGGTAGACTTGCTCAAGGCCACACCAGCTAGTAACTGGTGGCGGAGCAGGACCTAAACTGCATGGTCTGTACTGCCCAGTCTAGTACATTTTCATGTTTGGGGCAGATTGGGCATCACGAATATTTCAGAGTGCACCATAAATTGAAAGCTGGATTAAAAACCACATGCCTGGATTTACCCTTTTAATTTAGAAATACTAATCTTAAAATATACCCAATTTTTTCCATCATTGCCCATTTGGTTGTCAGTAGTAGGCAGAGAGATTTGGGAGGAGGAGGGGAAATGACCCTGTTCTTAGGTGAGTCCATCCCTCCCTGGCTGGTTCTTTCTCTCCCCAGCCTCTCCCAAACCCCAACACTGCGAAGCTCAGGTGACTATGGAGAGGTAGGCAGAGGTAACATTTCAGCCCAAGGTGTTTCAGGTCAACAGCTTCTGTAGTCAAGATGACAAAGGTATTTATTACAGGAAATCCCTGCAAGGATGACCTATGTTTCTCAAAGAGACGGCAATAAAGGCACTTTTGCCCGGAGCGTGGGACTTCTGAGGCTGATCTGCAGGTATCCCAGTGAGGCAGCATTAACATTCCTGCAGGAGGTGGAATCTGCTCCTCTGGTTAGGAAGTCATGAACAGCACACACTGGATCAGGCCAGGGAGATTTATACCTGTGACGTGGCTTGCAATCTGCTGTCCTCTTAACTCCAGGATGGGATAGCTGCAGTGCTTGACTAGGCGTCCAGGACAGATAAACCTGCCCTCTGCCGGACACACCCTCTGTGTGAAGTCTCATCATTTTTCTCCCAGTGCAGTGTTAAATCTTGGAAGAATGTTTCTAAAACTTGACCGGTGCGGGGGAAGTTGTTAAAAATACAGATTCCCATGTTCCCCCCACCACCATCTGATTTAGTAGGCTGGGGGAGTGGTGCAAAGAAGCTATAGTTTTAACAAGATCACTCATCATTCTTATGATTGGATACGTGTGATTGGATTTATTCAGATATATTCCATATATTCGGTGGGTGTGGCCCAGTGCTTCTCAAATGACAGCAGGGTCTGAATCAGCCGGAGGACTCATTAAAAACAGTGCTGGGCTTCCCTGGTGGCACAGTGGTTGAGAGTCCTCCTGCCGATGCAGGGGACACGGGTTCGCGCCCCGGTCCGGGAAGACCCCACGTGCCGCGGAGCGGCTGGGCCCGTGAGCCGTGGCCGCTGAGCCTGCGCGTCCGGAGCCTGTGCTCCGCAACGGGAGAGGCCACAACAGTGAGAGGCCCGCGTACCGCAAAAAAAAAAAAAAAGCAGCGTTAACCTTCTTATGTGGGCTGAAAATTTGCATCTCCAACACGCGCCCAGGTGATGGGGATGCTGCTTGTGTGGGGACAGCACTCTGAGAGCCACTGGTCTAGACAGACCTTGGAGCCAGACTTAACTTGCGTAGGCCTCCGTTTCAGCATCTGTAATATGGGGTTGGTCATAATATTTACCTCTGAAGAGTTATGATGAGGATTAGCTGAGTTAATGTTGGTAAAGCACTTACGGCAGTGGCTGGTGCATGGTAAATTCATATTAGGTAGAAGTTTGTTAAACAGATAAAATAAAATGCAGCTTAGGATATAGGTGCCTATTCATTCATGCATTCAATGACTACTTAATGACCCTTACCCTGTGCTGGAACCAGGATAAGTACGGGACCAGGTAGTGGTGTGAGAGGTAAGGAGCACTGGATTTCCTGCTTAGGGCTGATTCATTCTTTTAGCACACCATCTCTCTGCCCAGACCTTAAATACAATACAGTGATCAACCTCAGGACCAGTCCTGCTGTCCTAGCGTCCCGGACTTTGTCTTCACAGCACCCGTGCTGATCCTTAACCACACATCCTTTTGTGTGGTGGTTTAGTAGCTACACCCTCATGGACAGCATGCTTGGCAAGGACAGCCTCTGTCTCTGTGGCCCGTCCCTGCTGAGTCCCCAGCACATGGTGCAGTGCTTGGCACATTGTAGCTGCTCAATAAATCTGTCGAATGGATGGATGGTGCACAAGGATCAGCCTGGGTCACTCACCAGTCTTTCCTGATAGGCTTTCCCACTGCCATTCTTTGCCCCTTCAATCCATTTTCCCTCTGAACCTGTGGAGAGCATTCTAAAACCCAGGTTTGCTATGTTCACTCCCCTGCTTGAAACCTCCCCTTGGGTACTCTCTTTAAATAATTTCTTCTGTGGGCATGTGGAGTCCAAACTTCATGACTTACGAATTAATTCATGTCTCCATTTACAAATAATCAAAGCCACAAGGCTGCCAATCAGAACTGTTGATTAGCTGGAGATAAGAAGTGCTAATAAAATTTCAGCTCAAAGCAAAGAAACTTGATGTGTTATTGACCTTTGCGGATTTACCTTGGGAAGCAGGGTATGGTTCCTGCTAAGCTTCTTGAAATCCTAAAAATAGCTCAGAGATACCCTTTCCCGGTGACTGCCTACTCAGACTCTCAGGGGTCAGGGATGCCTGATGGGGAAACCACGTGACTGGGGGAAAGGGCAAAGTCTTAACCAGGAGTCGAGGCTCACATACTTGGCTTGATCCTCCCTTTTGAGTTTTGTCTCTTGCTCCTTCCCGTTGGCTGTCTGTTCATGGGTGTCTCCTTGACCATCTGGGAGGGACTTGAGGGCTGAAGTCTAGCCCAGTACAGCACGTGCTCAAAAACTATGGAATAAATGAATGGCACTGCATAACGTACAACAGATTTACTTTTAAATTATTTCTCAGATTGTTTTTCTCATAATTCGAGTTTTTCAAATTTTAATGCACAGGTGACCTTTATGAAGACTCAACATATAGGTTCTAGATCTTGGCGTTTATCTACATGTAATAGGATGCTAAAATGTTACTCACTGGGAATTATAAAAGGATTGAAGTAAAGAGGCCAGGACAGAGGGTTTTCCTGAAAGGAGTAGTTGGTTGGAATGTGGTACATTTTCCCTTTTCACAACCTTTTTTCTGCTTTCCCCATCACCCGCCAGCTGCCGCTGCCCGGTGGCTGCCCTGGAGGTGGTATTTGCTCCTTACTTCAAGCCAAAGGAGAGAGGCTCGAGGGGAACCACTCAGAAAACCTGACATATGTCCCCTAGAACTGGGGTCCTGGGTACATGAGAATTCCCATGAGTCATCCCATGAGGCAAAGGGACCTGCTGTTGGCTGGTGGAGCAGTGTGACCCCCAACTTCAAACATCTGAATAGGGGGAACTTTAAAAGGCATGCCAGTGGATGGGATGCCTTAAGTAGTGGGAGAAGGAGAAGCTCCCAGCAGGCAAGTCTCCAACAAACCCAGAAAAAGCACCCTCCCCCTCAAGAGAAAGAGTGAGCTTTGAGCACCCACAACAGCCAGCAGGATGTGATTACATCTGAAAGAGGCAATCCTCTTCTTCCTCCTCCCTTCGAAACCTGTGTGCTCACGGGTGGTTGGGGAACATGGGGAGGAGAAGGGTAAGGCCACCCTGTCATCATGGTCCACGGCAGCCTCCCTGGCTAAAGTGAGGGTGGGGGGCTGAGGAATTGTAACCCTGGGCTTGACATTTTAATCACTGAAATTAGACTGTGCTTGGGACTAAAAGTGACAGCAAGACAGTTTGTTATTGAAGAGTGACCGGAAAAGGGATGGGAGTTGACTGAGATTTTATCCCAGGGCAAGGAAAGAACACCCCGCGAAGCTGGTTTGAAGGGACATTTGGGCTTGGTGAGGGGAGGTTGGAGAAAGTTGTCCAATACAATGGCTCCACTACCACATTTACAGAGATATATGAAAACATATTTACATACATATACATATATAACACAGATTTATATCTGCACATGTGCTTACAGATATAGCCATATGTATAAGACACGTATCCATATATACAAACTACCATTTTTGAGAATCCATTACTGCACATGCTCTAAGCCAGGCATTTTTACAGACATTAGCTTTAAATTTCAAATAGGATAGGTATTATCCTATCTTACAGATGATAAAACTGAAGATCAAGGGCATGAAATCTTTTCTTTTATTATTGAAGTATAGTTGATTTACAATGTTGTGCCAGTCTCTGCTGTACAGCAAAGTGACTCAGTTATACACACATATACATCTTTTTTTTTTTTTTTTTTTTTTTTTTGCGGTACACAGGCCTCTCACTGTTGTGGCCTCTCCCTTTATGGAGCACAGGCTCCAGACACGCCGGCTCAGCGGCCATGGCTCACAGGCCCAGCCGCTTCACGGCATGTGGGATCTTCCCGGACCGGGGTACGAACCCAGATCCCCTGCATCGGCAGGCAGACTGTCAACCACTGTGCCACCCGGGAAGCCCCACATATACATCTTTTTAATATACTTTTCCATTATGGTTTATCACAGGATATTGAATATAGTTCCCTGTGCTATACAGTAGGACCTTATTTTTTAGCCATTCTAAATGTAATAGTTTGCATCTACCAACCCCAACCTCCCAGTCCATCCCCCTCCCTCCCCCCATCCCTCTTGGCAACCACAAGTCTGTTCTCTATGTCTATGAGTCTGTTTCTGTTTTGTAGATAGGTTCACTTGTGCCATATTTTAGATTCCACATATAAATGATATCATATGGTATTTCTCTTTCTCTTTCTGACTTTCTTCACTTAGTATGATGATCTCTAGTTGCATCCATATTGCTGCAAATGGCATTATTTCATTCTTTTTTATGGCTGAGCAGTATTCCATTGTACATATGTACCACATCTTCTTTATCCATTCATCTGTCGATAGACATTTAGGTTGTTTCTATGTTTTGGCTATTAAGGGCATGAAACCTTTTATCCTAAGATCGCATAGCAGATGGCGGAGCTACAATTCAAACCCAGGTCCCCTCCCTTATCCAGACTATATCTTTGGCTCCCCTACTACATGCGTGAGCTGGGTCTGTCCCAAGGTCTAGGTTTTTTCCATGACCTTATGTGGCCTGTAGATTTGGCACTTCCTGTGTTTCTTTATGGAGCTCTCTCTCTCTGTGCATAGATAGGATGTGATTAATTAAGCTATTGGCTCAGACTAACGGATTCCCCCTCCCTCTTAGCTCGCTCAGGTCTTGGGTGGCTTCTTCTGAACAACATAAGGTCACATGTCTAAGGCACATGAAGAAGGTGACTGGGCTGTGGAAGCCTGGGGGACCGAAATAGCGCTGAGGGGTGGGCAAGGTGGGAGTGGCATAGGGACTGAGCTCACAGCTTGATTATTCAGTAAAATAGGTTCACTTGTCCTGATTGAATTTCCGGGTAAGCACATCTCCCTCCTTTCTCCCTCTGGTCCTCTCTGCACTCTGCCCATGTGGTCAAGAGACGTCCTTTGTCTCTGGAACAGCCACCTTCTGGGACCTTGCACAGCCCACAGAAGGCCATTTATCCCATCTCATTGGGCACCATTTTTGGTACCCACATGTGGTCTCCCTGAAGCAGGCTGTAACCCCATGGGGCTGCGCTGGGGGAAGTGGGGGAGAGCTTGTACACCGGCATTTCCCACACTGCTGTCGTTGTCCTGACATTCTTTGAATAAGGTGCCCTGCATTTTCATTTTGTACTGGGCCCAGCAAATTATGTGGCCGATTCTGGAGGGGGGCACCTTGGTCTGACAAACCCCTGGGTCCTCTGTAGTGCCCAGCACCATGCAAATTCAGCCCAAACCATGTTGCGTGAGAACTTGTTAAACAGCAATAGGCCTGAGCTGCTTTGCGTGGTCTGTGTGGATGTGGCCTGGGCAGGATGATGCATGTATGTGTTACGTAGGAAGGGACCTCGTTTCCTGGGTTCCACCCGATGCAAGGGAAAAAAAATCCACTATAAACTGAGATCTCAATCAGGAAGTTACTCTTCTCAATGAAAGGAAAGAGATGAATTATTCCATCCATTCCTACACCAGAGCCAAACCCCAGAAACAAATACACAGAGCCAGGCATCTGGCCATAAAACCTTGAAAACAGAAAGAAGCCATCCCCTTGGGTAATAAGTAATTAGCAGCAGGTATTTTACTAAAAGGATCAGAAGGATGCAAAGCTTCCCTGGCAAAGCGATTGCTAGAGACTTGGCACTTACAGTGTCAAGGACAAGCACAAGGCAAGCACAAGCACAAGCACACAGGCAATGACGATTAATGTTCTGCAAATCCCAAGAGCCCTACATACCAGGTGACCACTGATATGTAGGATCAGGGGCTGATCAGGAAAACGGAAACCATATATAACAGAGGGAGTGTAACACAGGGAATCTGCTACACAGGTGATATGGGTGAGCCTAGATGGCAAACAGGGTTCAGTGAAGTACTTGAAGATGAGCCAGGGGAGGAAGCCATGCCCACCTGAAGCTGGAGAAACAAAGGGAAGAGATGGCGCTCCTGGATCCCAGTGTGATCTGGAATCAGGCAGGACTGTTCAGTGAAACCTGGAGCTGCTGCCAGAGAAGACGCCCCAGGCAGAGAGGTAGGAGGAGAAACATCTGCCTTCTTCCCTTCCCCTACCCTCCACTCTTTTGCCAGTGCCTCCCACTGGCTGACACAGGAGTCTGGGAAATGCAGCCTGCTGGGTCATCCTGCCAAGATACAGAGCAGGGGAAGGATGTAGAATGGACCTGAGAGCAAAAAGGCCCAGGGCTGGCACAGCATCCTAGCACAGAATGGGAGGGGACACTACAGTAAAAGACTACGAGAAGATCTCAAGGCTATGAGAAAGTCAGATAGATTTAGCAATAATAGTAACACCAGCCATATATTGATAACATCATGTGCCAAGTGATACTTGATTTCATGGAAACTTTTATGACAACCCTGTGAAGTAGGTGGGGTCTGATCCCCATTTTGTGGATGAGGAAACTGAGGCTCAGACATTAAATAAATTGCCCTAGGTCTCAGCCACTCAGTAGTGGAGTTGGAGCTGGAGGTCAGGTCAGTATCACTCATAACTTTGCCTCTAACCACCACAATGTGCCCGTCGCTTAGCTATTCCTGGGCCGAGTGAGAGGGGAGATTGGTGACATCAGAATCCCCGGCAAATCATTCATAGTTTGTGGATACAGTTGTATTCAAGGGAACTGAGCCATAAATTGTCTAGAATTTTCACTTTGTGTACTGTTTCAGCAAATTCTTCTCCTTCTCAACAAATTCTTTTATTGGTATCATGAAGTGTCAAGTTAGTGGCCCCTCCAGGTAGGATTTTGGCCAAATAGCTAATCTGGGCAGATCCCTCTGCTGACAGTCTGGTCCCCAAAGTGGGAACTTCTAGTGAGCAGAACACCTTGAACAAATCTTATCCTGCATTGTCTTTTTTTTTTTTTTTTGGTAGCAATTCCAGTGGTTGTGTAGTAGAATCTCATTATACTTTTAATTTGCATTTCACTGATGATTAAAGATGTTGAGCATCTTCTCATGTGCTTATTGCCCACATGTACATCTTCTTCTGTGAGCTCTCTGTTCCGAACTTTTTAATTTTATTTTATTTATTTATTTTTGGCTGCGTTGGGTCTTCGTTGCTGTGCACGGGCTTTCTCTAGTTGCAGCGAGCGGGGGCTACTCTTCGTTGAGGTGCATGGTCTTCTCATTGCGGTGGCTTCTCTTGTTGTGGGGCATGGGCTCTAGGCGCACGGGCTTCAGTAGCTGTAGCACATGGGCTCAGTAGTTGTGGCTCACAGGCTCTAGAGCACAGGCTCAGTAGTTGTGGTACACAGGTTTAGTTGCTTCTGGCATGTGGGATCTTCCCAGACCAGGGCTCGAACCTGTGCCCCCTGCATTGGCAGGCAGATTCTTAACCATTGCTCCACCAGGGAAGCCCTGTTCAGAACTTTTGCCTGTGTTTTTTTCACTGGGTTGTCTTCTTATTGAGTTGTAAAAGTTCTTTATATATTCTGGATGTATATTATTTGCAAGATATCTATCTATATATATCTATATATCTATCAAGTGATCTATCTCTCATCTATCTATCTATCTGGTGAATCTTTTCTTATATCTGTTGCTTGCTTATTTTTTTTTCTTAATAGTGTCTTTTGAAGAGCAGAAGTGTTAATCTTGATGAAATCACTTTATCTTTTCTTTTTATGATTAGTGTTCTTTTTCTGGGACCCACCTAAGAAATCTTAGTCTACCTCAAGGACACAAAAGGTTTTCTCCTATATTTTCTTCTAGAAATTTTATAACTTTAGCTTTTATCCAGGCCCATGACCCATTTAAAGCTAATTTTTTAATTTTCATTTTTTGTATAGTGTGAACTCTGGGTCAAGATTAATTTTTTTTTTCTATTTGGATATCCACTTATTCTTCTGGTGCAGTCTCTGGCACTTAGCAGGTATACCCTAAAAATCTTGTTTTCTAATCTCCCCTTGACCTCAATTCCTGGGACCTGGAGAAGCTCCATGAGCAAATGAATGGGATCTCCCGTTACGTGTGTTAGGAGAAGGTAATAAATCAACTAAGGTGTTCAGCAAGGTAAAAAGAAGATCAGGGCATCTGCTCCATCCAGGTGGTTGAAATCAGGACGTTTCCTAAGGAAGTTTTGCCCAGTCCCCTCAAAAGTGTTTTAACTGCTAGAAGAGTTTAATGATAAAATATGTCCTGGATGCACATTTCTGTCAGATATGGAACCCAGCCAATAGCCCTACTTTCAGACCTGACTGTAAGATGCTGGTGACTATGGATACCAGAAATGATGAGAAGTGTCACGATAGGCAAAATCAGACAACTCTGCTCTGACAAGGTAGCTCCATGGCCACAGGGCTTTCTCCTCTATGGGAAGATGGAACCTTATCCCCATGTCATCTTTCTAGCCATGTCAACCTTATTCACATGTCATCTACGGTAGACTTGGGCACAGAGAAGCTTCAGGGAAGGTGCAGATCACCTGGCAGGGCAAGGCTGACCCACTTATTACCTGCAGCTCTGAAATGACTGAGCTGGGGTGGGGGAAGGGGAAAGATAAGGAGGGATGAGGTTAGGGAAAAGTGAGGAGGGTGTGATTGATTGAAACATTGGACATAAATTCTTCACTTCTATCTAGGAGTATTCTACATCCACACCCTTGTCAGAGCTTCATGGTGGACAGGCGGGACCTCCCTGCCCTTTGACTTTGGGCTCAGTCATGAGACCTGCTTTGGCCAATGGGATATTCACAGATTTAATGTGAGGGAGGATTGAAATGTGATTGCTCAACTGGCTTCCTCTCATGCTTCTGCTATTGCTGTGAGGTGTGTGTGCCCTGAGCAGCCACTGCCCTTTCAGTCTAAACCCCAGAAGGTGACAGGTGGAGGAGAGCAACCCCAGTTGAGTCACAGACCTGCAAACAAGAAAAGTATTTGCTCTTAGTCACTGATATTTTGAGGTTGTTTGTTATGCAGTGTTATGTGTCCGTAGCTGACCAATACAGAGGGGAAAGCTGGTGTGTGTCGGGGAGGTGTCATGTTGATGGGAAGTTCCAGTTTCTTTCTTAGGATTCCGGCTCAGCCTGACAGCCCTCAACTAGCTGCTTCTTGATCTCCCTGGCTCCCCTGGTGGGCTTCAATGCTCTGTTTCTCAGAGGAGTTTTTGGAATGCGGGCTCAGCCAAGCCTGCTTTGAGTCACCCAGTGTGGTAGATTGTTGGACTAATGACCCCCAATACATCTAATGCTTTCTGTGTCAATTTTCTTGTGTGGTTCTTTCCCAGAATGATTCTGGGCTTGGCTGTGTGACTTGCCGTGGGCAGTAGACATTAGCAAATGTGATGTGAGCCGAGTTTTAAAAAGTGAATGTGCATTGGGCTTGCATCCTCTTGCTGCTGGGAATTCGTCTGCCATTTGTGAAAAAGCTGGGCCAGACTCCTTGAGGATGAAAGACCATGTAGAGAGAGGCCCCAGTCATCCTAGAAGCCTTAGACATGTGAGTGAGGATATCCTGGACCATCTGGCTCCAGGAGAGGAACCTAGGCCAGAAGAAGTGCCAGCCCACCCACGGGATCATGATAGCTAGTACATGTCTGTTGTTTTAAGCCACTACATTTTAGGGTGGTTTGTTATGCATCAAGAGCTAACTAATACACCCAGGCAAAAGACAGTTTGGAAAATCAGAGAGGTATCATTCATGCATATACACTTTTTGAGCACTTACTATGTTCTAAACATTGTGCTATGGGCTGGACTTGGGATCTTGAGGTAGGAAACAAGTTTGACTTTTCAAATGGAGAATCAGAAGGCAGATGGCCATGCAGGGGTTTTGTCTAAAGTACAATCAAGATAGGTCCTGTGAGAGGTGGATGTTGACACAGTGGAGAGCAGGGCATCCAAGGCTGAGAAGAGTAAATCCAGGAAACACTGATTAGTACGAGGGCAGAGGTCTAAACTTCAGGTTCAAGTTAGGCTGACCGTGAGAGCAGCAGTGGGTGAAGAGAACAAAAGGGCCTACCACTTGGGAGATGCCTGCCCCAGACCGGAAACTCTTGTTCCTTAACTGCAACAGCAGGATAATGAGAATAATCCCTGACATCTGTTGCACACCCTCACACCTAGTTTCTCATTTGATTCTCATGACCTTGTGAGTAGGTGGGCCAGGTGTTCTTAGCTCCATTTACCGAAGTGGAATTGAGGTAGAGTGACTTACTCCCGGCCCGACAGCCACTAAGAGGCAAAGCTGGGCTCTGCTTAAGTCTAAGGCTCACTATGTCTACCCATCCACTGAAAATCTTCCAGGACCTGGAGCCCAGCATTGGTCCCACAATAGCCCTGGAAGGCCCAAAGGATGCAGGATCATGGGGCAAATAGCAAGGACTGGGATAAAATGGCAAGTTCTGGGTGTTGGTCAAGGCAGGGAATTAGGTTTAAGGGAGTTGGGTGGGTATCAAGGGCCCTGGAAGGAGGGAAGGAGAGGTTGTGTAGTGAGCAGGAAATATATGACACCAGTTAGTGAACAAACCAACCTCTCCACTATCTATCTACCCAACCATATACCAACCATCCATCTACTCACCCACCCATCCACCCATCCAACTATTCAACCACCCACTCAATCAGTCAACTACCTATCTACCTGTTAACCAACTACACATCCATCCATCCATCCATCCACCCATCAATCCATCTAATCAACCATCCAAATAACCCACCAACCAGCCAACCTGCCAACAGACAACCAAGCATCCGTCTATTCATTAGTTCCTTTTGCGAGCAATGCAGAGTGCTGGATGCTGAGTCTCACTTGACTCTTTTTTTCCCCCTTACCGCCCACATCCAATCCATTAGCAGGTACTTAAAAATATCTGCCCTAAAATATGTCTCAAATATGCCTCCTTTTTCCATCTCCGTTGCTTCCTCCCCAGGTCATCATCATTGCTCCCTGACTCCTGAAATAGCCTTTTATCTGGTACTGCCGCTTCTGCCTCTGTCATTATACTGTGAGATGGATCACATCCCTTTCCTGATTAGAGCCTTTCAATGGTTTGCTCATCACACTTAGCAATAAATCCAGACTCCTTACCAGGGTGATGGCACCCTGGCTGATAGCTCTGATCTCAACTTCTACCAGTTCTTCCTCTATTTACCTGACTCCACCCTTACTGGTGTCTTTTTGTTACTCACCTTCATAAGCTTGTTCCTGTCTTAGAATCTTCTCCTTTGCTTTCTACTCTGGAATGATCTGCCTTCAGATCTCAGCATGGCCAGGGCTTCCTTTGGGTCCAGTCTTCGGATGTCACCTCATCAGAGAGGCCTTCCCTAAGTTCCTTCTCTAGAGGAAACCTCCAATCTCTCTCTCATCATCCTGTTTCATGATCTTCAGAGCACATATCACTTGAATGTATTTATTTAAACTCAATAACAAATGAACAATAAATACATTGTGGGTTGTTTGTTTCCATTTTTAGAATAAGCTAGATGAGAGCAGGGCCTTGCCTGTTTCATTCACCGTTGTATCTCTGGTGCCTAGAACAGTGCCTGGCACATTGTAGGGCCTCAGGGAATGGCAGTTGTGGATATTATATGCACCATCTGATTTCTCCTTGCTGCCCGATTTCTTTTGTCCCAGAGTGCACTGCTCAGTCTCACTTTCATGGCAAGGTGACCTAGTTCTTTCAGACAGAAGACGTGCTCACTTCTTTGTTATCATCCTCCCTGCAGGCCCCCTGGGGGATGTCCACACCATAATGTACATCCAGGCTGGTGCCTGTGAGGGCATGAGCTGACCAACTTCATTTTCAGGATCCACCCCAGTGGGATGTTGGCTTCACCATTTTCATGCAAGGACATCCTTCACCTTTTTCTTCTGGGGTTTTGCCTTCTTGGATCCTCCCCCAACCCCAAAGAACTCTCCTTTTGGTATGAAATTAAGCAGATGGAGTCAGAGCAGAGCCTTGCAGGGTATGGCAGGACCGAAGCACATTGGAGCAAACATTCTAAGTGGAGAATATTCCCTGCCTCATTGAGCAGTGGATTAATGCTGTGCCCTTGCCAGGAGTGCAGTAGTGAACGTGACACTGTGCTCAGTTGTCCCAAGTTGAGAACTTTCCAGATAGCTAAGTGTTTTCATTCAAGCTCTTAACACTTAATATATACTTTTAGTAGAATTATTTTGAAATGCACCATCCACGTTATTTCCTTATTAAGAAGAACTCATGGAACATAGTTAGTCTTTGGCTTCCAGGCTCGGGGTTCTCATTTTGAACAGAAATGATTTCTGAGCCATAACACCGTGAACCCAGTGACCACAGGACCAAATGGCCCCAGGCCGTAGAGATGTGGAGAGAGATCCTTGAGTCTGCTTTTCCTTTTTTTAGAAGGACTTTATTTTTTAGAGCAGTTTTAGGTTCATAGCCCCTAGAGAACGGCTAGGGTAAATAGGACTGGACCACCTTGGGGATGATGTTCGCATTCAGGGAAGCAGCCACAAGACTCCATCAGTGGGTGGAGACTCATGCTTTAAAGGCAAAGAGAAGGGGGAAGCCGTGTCCTTCTTGAGTCTTGAATTCCTACTGCCTTAAGGCTTGTAGGTGGCAACGGCCCATGCTTGGAGCAGCTGCTCACACATCTGTGTCCCTCTGCAGCCCTAAGAAGTGTGTTTGCTTGGAGAGGAATGTAGAGCAGTAGACTTGAGGTCTGGGTGGGTGGTGTGGTGGTTTATGGTAAAACCTCTCTGCTAAATTCTCTTCTTTATTGGATGTAAGGCTGGATCTGGGATTCTCTCATTCTTTACCCCTAGTATTGCAGGGCAGAGGTGACCCTATCTGTCAGCGAGACTCATAAGCTCATTGGCAGTCACTGACATCTTTCTGATTGCCTAATGCATGGTGGGCCAAATGGGAGTCCTGGACAGGGAAGGGGGGTCTTGCCAAAGAGGCATCTGGGGGACAGGAAGGAGGCTGTGTGTCCTTTTGTCCAAGTCAGCACAATGCAGGAGAAAAGTATACTGTGGAGTTCACTCCCATGTTCCTGGGAAGACCAGAATATTTTGCAAAACTAGCAGATAAGCAGTGGAGATGGGGATTCTGCCTCTGCCATTGACACAGAATCCTGGAAAGATCAGGTCTTTGGAATCATGCAGATCTAGTTTTAAATCCTAGCACAGTCACTTACAAGTTGGGTGGCCTTGAGCAAGCAATAATCTCCCTAAGTCTCAGTTTCTTCATCTATACAATGGGAATACTAATACCTATTTGCAGGGTTTCATGAAAATTAAATGAGAGGTGGGGATGAAAGCTCGGCAGAGGTAGACTTTCTATACATACTAGCATTTTCTTTTTTTTTTTTTTTAATTTTTATTTATTTATTTATTTATTTATTTATGGCTGTGTTGGCTCTTCGTTTCTGTGCGAGGGCTTTCTCTAGTTGCGGCAAGTGGGGGCCACTCCTCATCGCGGTGCGCGGGCCTCTCACTATCGCGGCCTCTCGTTGCGGAGCACAGGCTCCAGATGCGCAAGCTCAGTAATTGTGGCTCACGGGGCTAGTTGCTCCGCGGCATGTGGGATCTTCCCAGATCAGGGCTCGAACCCCTGTCCCCTGCATTGGCAGGCAGATTCTCAACCACTGCGCCACCAGGGAAGCCCCCATACTAGCATTTTCCATTTCTCCCTGCTTATAAAGACAAAACCCAGCCTGCTGCTTCTTTTCTCTTCTCTTTCCCTTCTCTTCTTTTTCCCTTGTCTGCGTGGGAACCATGTGCAGATTACTTAAGTAGTCTCTAATTATGAAGCTGGGAAATTGGGCAAGAAAGCACAGCAAACCTTTTATTTCTCTGTAGACTGAGTGTGTGCATGTGTGTAACAGGAGATTGGGTGAAGGAGAGTTAAACTTCCCCAATTCTAACCACAAACATACTGTAGGTACTATTATTCCTGTCTCTTCTCTGTATCCTAAATGATTTATTTTAAGGTCTGCTATAAAAGCAAGACATTGCTTAATTGTCTTGCTATAAAATATGTAAAGTATTACACTATTGGGGCTCATTAGCTAAAGCGGAGCTGCTGTTTAGAAATCCATACGGTGATACTTGTTAATGAATGCTGCAGATAATGCTGCTAACTACCTAAAGAGTAATAATAGATATGTCAGCTCGAACAAACAAGTCCCCAGTCCCCAGGGGCCGTGGAGACACTGGATCATAATTAGTGGGGCAGAGCAGACACTCGTATTTTTGTGGCTGTGGCTCTCTGTGTGCTTCCCCGTCATTCCTTCTGGGTCTGCAGAGGTGGAGTGCCTCTTGCATTTGCACCCTCGTCTGGTGAAGCCTCTTTTCCTGCTCAGAGTGGAAGTCACCAGTGGACGAGGCTGAGAGTCAGAATTCCATTTGCCAAAATGTGGAGCTGTTAGGATTCTTATTTACAGGTGGAGTGGTGCTTCCGGTGGGTCTCTCAATCCCTTGAGGCTAAAGCTGAAGCTCATTACTGTTATCCACTCCACGGCTCTGAAGTCTGAAATAAAGCAGAGTGGGTGTGGGGGGAGAGGGAGTATGTGGGGCGCTGGTGTGTCAAAAGCCATTTGGTCCTTGGAAAACAATATGACGGTTCCTCAAAAATTAAACATAGAATTACCATATGGTCCAGCAAGTCCACTTCTGGACTACCCCAAAGAATTGAAAGCAGGGACTCAGACAGATATTTGCACACCCATGTCCTTAGCAGCACTCAAAAGGTGCAAAAACAATCCAAATGTCCATTGATGGATGAATGGATAAAGCAAATGTGGTATGTACATACACTGGAATGTTATTTAGCCTTAGAAAGAAGCGAAATTCTGACACACACTACAGCATGGGTGAACTTTGAAGACGTCGTCGTGTTAACTGAAAGAAGCCAGATACACAAAGACAAAGACTGTATGAATCCACTTCTATTAGGTGCGTAAAATAGTCAAATTCACAGAGACTGAAAGTAGAACAGATGTTATCGGGGGCTGGGAGTGGGGATGGTATGGGAAGTTATTGTTTAATGGGTACAGAGTTGCAGTTTAGGATGATGAAAAGCTTCTGGAGCTGGATAGTGGTGACAATTGCACCACAATGTGAATGTACTTAAAGCTACTGAACTGTATACTTAAAATTGACAAAATGGTAAATTTTATGTTATGTATATTTTGCCGCAATAGAACAAAAAGCCAGTGGGTCCTTATTTAAGTCAAACTGGTACTCTGTGGTCAGATGTGGCTAGAAACGTCCCACATTATGCCCTGACCCAGTGGTTGGGAGGAAGTGGGGTGTAGGCAGGTCAAAGACATGGGCAAACATTGGGATACTTTGTGGGCAGTGAACTAGGCCAGACCAGGGGTGCTGGGGCTGAGGCAACCAGAAGTTGTCTCTGGTTCAATGTTGTGGCCTTTGGTCATTGCAGAAATGCTTTTGGGATTGGTGCTGCCTCTGTTCTTTGCTTTAGTTTTGACAGTGTCACTGGACCCCTTGACCTTTCTGTGAGACCCCTGACAAGTGACATTCCCTTTCTTGGTTCAATTCCCCCTTCTGCCAGGGGAAGGGGCTGGTGAGGAGGCTCTCAGAGGCATTCTAAGAAGCCAAGGACACTCCTGGAGACCTTTGAGAACTGAAAGGTCCCCTCATCCTAGGCTGGGCTTGTGCAGAACTTTTGAGGTCCTTGACAAGGAGGCATCCTGGACCCCTGCCCAGGCTGGGGACCTGGGCCAAGACAAAACCATCTCTCTATTGCTTTATGAAGTTTCCACACGAAAGTGTTAAGTCCCAGGACTCAGGAGGTAGACCGTGTTCAAATCCTGATTTCTCCTCTTACTGTTGATTTTAGCATATGAACCTCTCTAAAGCACCAGTTTCCACATCTAAAATAGTGGGACTTGCCTCATAGGCTCATTGTAAGAATTAAATGATATAATGTGAGTAAAATGCTTAGCTTGTGCCTGAAACATGGCAAATGTTTAGGATATAGTGGTCATCATTGAAATTAATAATAGGTATTTTTAATACTTAGGAATAAACCTACCTAAGGAGGCAAAAGACCTATACTCAGAAAACTATAAAACGCTGATGAAAGAAATCAAAGATGACATAAACAGATGGATAAATATGTTCTTGGATTGGAAGAATCAATATTGTGAAAATGACTATACTACCCAAAGCAATCTACAGGTTCAATGCAATCCCTATCAAATTACCAATGGCATTTTTCACAGAACTAGAACAAGAAATTTTACAGTTTGTATGGAAACACAAAAGACCCTGAATAGCAAAAGCAGTCTTGAGAAAGAAAAAGGGAGCTGGAGGAATCAGGCTCCCAGACTTCAGACTATGCTACAAAGCTACAGTAATCAAGATAGTGTGATGTTGGCACAAAAACAGAAATATAGATCAATGGAACAAGATAGAAAACCCAGAGATAAACCCACACACATATGGTCACCTTATCTTTGATAAAGGAGGCAAGAATATACAATGGAGAAAAGACAGCCCCTTCAATAAGTTGTGCTGGGAAAACTGGACAGCTACATGTAAAATTATGAAATTAGAACACACCCTAACACCATACACAAAAATAAACTCAAAATGGATTAAAGACCTAAATGTAAGGCCAGACACTATAAAACTCTTAGAGGAAAACATAGGCAGAACAGTCTATGACATAAGTCACAGCAAGATCCTTTTTGACCCACCTCCTAGAGTAATGGAAATAAAAACAAAAATAAACAAATGGGACCTAATGAAACTTCAAAGCTTTTGCACAGCAAGGGAAACCATAAACAAGATGAAAAGACAACCCTCAGAATGGGAGAAAGTGTTTGCAAACGAAGCAACGGACAAAGGATTAATCTCCAAAATATACAAGCAGCTCATGCAGCTCAATATCAAAAAAACAAACAACCCAATCCAAAACTGGGCAGAAGATCTAAATAGACATTTCTCCAAAGAAGATATACAGATAGCCAACAAACACATGGAAGGATGCTCAACATCACTAATCATTAGAGAAATGCAAATCAAAACCACGATGAGGTATCACCTCACACCGGTCAGAATGGCCATCATCAAAAAATCTACAAACAACAAATGCTGGAGAGGGTGTGGAGAAAAGGGAACGCCCATGCAGTGTTGGTGGGAATGTAAATTGATACAGCCACTATGGAGAACAGTATGGAGGTTCCTTAAAAAACTAAAAGTAGAACTACTATATGACCCAGCAATCCTGCTACTGGGCATATACCCTGAGAAAACCATAATTCAAAAAGAGTCATGTACCAAAATGTTCATAGCAGCCCTATTTACAATAGCCAGGACATGGAAGCAACCTAAGTGTCCATCAACAGATGATTGGATAAAGAAGATGTGGTACATATATACAATGGAATATTACTCAGCCATAAAAAGGAATGAAATTGACTTATTTGTAGTGAGGTAGATGGACCTAGAATCTGTCATACAGAGTGAAGTAAGTCAGAAAGAGAAAAACAAATACTGTGTGCTAACACATACATACAGAATTTTAAAAAGCAGCACTGATGAACCTAGTGGCAGAGCAGGAATAAAGACGCAGACATAGAGAACAGGCTTGAGGGCACGGGAGTGTGGGGGGAAAGGGGAAGCTGGGACGAAGTGAGAGAGTAGCACTGACATGCATACACTATCAAACGTAAAATGGTTGGCTAGTGGGAAGCTGCTGCATAGCATAGGGAGATCAGCTCGGTGCTCTGTGACCACCTAGAGGGATGGGATAGGGAGGGTGGGGGGAGGCTCAAGAGGGAGGGGATATGGGGATATATGTATACATATAGCTGATTCACTTCGCTGTGCAGCAGAAACTAACACAACATTGTAAAGCATTTATACTCCAATAAAGATGTTAAAAACAAAGAAATTAATGATAGGTATTTTTAATGGTAGAAGAGAGAGCACTTGGATTCCAGTGGATCTCGGGTAATAGCCTGGATCAGCCACTGCAAACTCTAATACTTATCTTAACCGTTCATGAGATTGGAGGGCATAAAATAAGAATCTATGACTTCATACTCATGATAAAATAAATAAATAAATGAATAAATAAAGAAGAGGGAAGCTTTTCATTATAATAGCTTTCAAACAATAGATGTAGGAAGAACGATGGAATTGAAAATTAACATTTGACATCTACTGTAGTTATAATTGTTTCAGGCAAGAATCATCAATGCGCACTGACATTATTGGTTGAAGTTAGGATGAGAAACAGGATATTTACATGGTTTCAAAGTCTTTCTCCACAAGATACTGATTAGTTACAGAGAGGAAAATGGTAACTCTACAGTAGAGAAACCTGGAGACACCGGATGAACTAAGGATCAAAGTGAACATTACAGTAACAGAGACAAGTCAACATTGTTTATCTCCCCATGTGGCGCTCTGAGACAGTGTAACACCCTTACCATGGTTTTCCTCATGAAAATGCGTAACCGGAACCCAGTCATGAGAAAAAGTCAGACACACTCACATTGAAGGACATGCCACAAAAAAACTTCTTTTCCTCTTCCAAATGGTCAAGATCATGAAAGATAAAATTGGAAGGCTGTTCCAGATTCAGCGAGAGTAAAGAGACATGACAAGTAAATGAAAGGTTGTCCTGGATTGGATTCTGGACCAGGAAAAGGACAGTGGTTTGACAGTTGGTGAAATCTGAATAAAGTGTGTACATTAGATAAATGCTATTTTATCAATGGCAATTTCCTGATTTTGATCATTGTACTGTGGTTATGTAGGAGAATGTCTTTTTTTTTTTGAGAAATACACATTAAAGTAGAGATAAAAGGGCATTATGCCTCCACCTTACCCTCAAAAATTCAGAGAAAAAAATTAAACTTATACACCTATAAATTTGTATATATTAGGGAGAAACAGAGAGAATGATAAAGCAAGTTGGGAAAATGTTAACATTTGAGGCAGCTAGGTAAACGGTATATGCAAATTCTTTATACGACTTTTGCAACTTTTTAAGTCCAACGTTATTCCAATAAGAATTAAAAATTTTTTTTTAATTTATGAGTATTATCCTACTACGTAACTTCTCTTACCACTCGTCTCATTTAATTAATTTATTCCTCTAGGCCACTGTGGAAGGTAGGTACTGCTCTTTCCCTCACTGCAAACATGAGAAAAGGGAGGCTTCAGCAATATTCAGTAACTTGCCCAAGTCTCAGTGCTAGTAAATGGCGGAGTTTTGATTTGAGATGTGATTATAGGTGGTTTCACTGCAGGGCCTGCATGCTTAAACACTTCATAACAGGTGTTGATTGTGTCCCATAGGGGCTCAGTACTCTGCATATGATGTTTTATTTAATTCTTGCTGTAACCCTTTACAGTAGGCAGTGCCATTCTGGTTTAATGCATGGGAACTTGGCTGCTCAGGAAGGCTAAAGGATGGGCAAATGTCCTACAGCTAAGAGACAGCAGATACGGGATTCGAACTCAGATCCTTCTGAGGCCAAAGTGTGTCTCTCTACTATGCCATGTGCTTCCAGGCTGGGTCCAGGCTGGGAACAGTCAACAGAGTACCCATATCCTGGCCCACATCAGGCTAGCAGCTGTGCTACCCTTCTTCCTTGTGGAGCAACTATCTATCAGTTACAAGCATGGGCTCCATCTTGCAAATCTGAGGAGCAAAGTGTTAGTTGCCCACTGGCGTGCACTGTCATTGATGGGGAAACGCAGTATCATTGTGGCTGGGAAGACTCCTGGGGAAAAGCCTGCAGACAACGCCATTCACACGATGATCTGATCTCCGTGAACCGTGCCTGGCTCTTGACCCACCCTCAGTGGGAGTGGGCCCAGGGCTGGGGATCCTCTTCTCCCAGGGGCATTCCACTGTGGCCCATGGGATGTGGACTCAGGGCCCCGTTAAGAGAGTCTGCAGGATTTATCCACAGCCTCCAGGCCTGCCCCCTCTCCGAGGGGCGACTGTGGACAGCATTTGCTCACAATTTTGGCAAGGCAGCCTGATCATGAGTTAGGTATAAAAATATTCAGGGGAAGACAATGACTCATGATTGGGGAATTCGAGGGGACACACGCGATGTAATGTGGTTTTAGCACGAAATCCAAGGGGCCGCTAGGGTGTGAAAGAACTCGATCAGCAGAGGAAGAGGCCCAAGGGGGGGACTATTAATTCCTTCAGACAGGCTGTAGATGTCACTTTGATATTTTCTTAGATTAAAAATATGTATGATGTTCACAGATGTGGGTGTTGGAATATGCAAATAAATCAACTTCCAAAACAGAACCTTAGCCAGTGAGCGCTGGCTGGAGCTCACAGGTCATGGAGTTCAGTGCCTGTATTTTGTCCTGAGGTGGAAGAAGCCCCATCAGTCCCGACTCCCAGCCCAGTGCTTTTTCTCACTAAGTTCTCTCAGTCTGGCCTCCCCGCTGAGGCCTTCCCCAGCTCACCCTCCGCCTGCATTCCCCAAGCTGTTTTGCATTAGAATTCCCCTAGGTCAGTGGCTCTTACACTTTTTAAAAATTGTAACTCACAGTAAGAAATATATTTTACATTGTGACCCAGTACACACACACACACACACACACACACACACACACACACTTGCCCTGGATCAGCAGTAGTCAGGGTCCCAGTAGGAAACAAAATCTCCCTCCAAATGGTTTGAATAAAGAGACAATAAAGGAGGGATACTGCCAGAGGTGTGGGTGGACTGAAAGAAACAAACAATGGCCGCTGAGGCACGCAGACACTCGCAATAGTGGGAAGCTGTTACCACCCCCAAGAGTGTGGAATCCTGAAGAAGGCTCCTGGCAGGAGCTGTGGTCCTGGGAGATGCAATCTTCATCAGAGGCACTACGCTGAAGCTGGGCTCGTGCTGAAGCCCAGCCTCTCTCTGCTCCAGCCTTGTGACCTCAGGCAGAGCTACCCACTGGCCAAACCCAACTGGCAATAAAGCCAAGGAGCTAGATTTGGAGGAGTCAGCTGCAGGGGCCCAGAGCAGAGCAGGGAAGGGAGGAAAATGGACAGTGACCGCGACGGGGCCCAACGGACAGGGTCCAGCTCGTGCACACAGACACCACTGGCCCATGTGCCCCCTTTGTGAGTATGAGAAAAAGGGCGCCCCCCTCTGGGGAGACACAGCCCAGTCGGCACACAGCCTGGCACGTGGGAGAGCATCTCTGTGCACATGGCAAGCAGGTGCCGTTTCCTCCCGGAGATGCGGCCCCATATGAGAGCGTGGGTGGTGAGTGAAGGTTGGGCTGGTGCATGAAGGCCAACCTGCCAACTGTTCCCCGCGGCCCTGCACACACATGTGCAAAAGAGAAATAAAATTTCCTGAAACAGTACTTACCATTGCTTGCTTGCATTGCATCCATCTAGCTTAATCCCATCTCATCCCATTCCATTCTTTCATTAAAAAATGCTGGTCTTGACCTGGCGAATGGGTGGTCTTTGTAGTTTAAAAATATGCTCCTGAATGTGGGTTGGGGAGCTTCCAGAGCCCAATAACTAGGTGTAGCATTGTTTTTAGGGCCCAGGATGGACTTCACCTTGGCACTACTCACCCCCTAGGTCTAGACTTCTCAAGGGGTGCCC